>NC_073230.2:141833571-142138214 GCF_029281585.2 Gorilla gorilla gorilla
GGCCCTTAGAGTAAGAAGGTGGCAGGAAGAAAAACATCTTACCTAATATTTCCTACCACAAGCTAATATTTGTAAGTCTTCAAGGCTGGAATTCATACCACCTGTGGGTCCAGAAGGTAAAAATTAAAAACTCCAAACTTAGTTTAAAGTGTTTCCAGACGGATAGTGCTCTAAGCATCTGGCAAAAACACACAAATCCTCTCTGAAGGAATGAATCCTCAACTTAGACCTCTTGTAATTTTTACAAATAAAGAGCAAATCCCTACATGCATGGGAATGCAAGCCAACGTGAATAAGAATCAGCAGAAACAATAAATTGCAGAATCAGACCCATAGAGCCTACAGGCATTGAATTATCAGATAAAGAATTTTAAGTAAGTTTAATATAAAGAAATAAAAGGGAATTTATAATATTACAAAGGAGCAAGAGATTATCAAAGTCAAACCAAATAGTTTTAAAAACCAAATATAACTTACCTTAAAATGAAATCATAATAAATTAAATTCAAAACTCATTGGATGGGTCAAACAGCACATTAGACACAGCAAAAGTGTATCTGGCAAACTGTAAGATATAGCTGAAAAATTACCCAGAATGCACCAGGGAGAAAAAGGTGAAAAATATAAATAAGTGGTAAAAAGACAGGAAAGAATGAATGAGAAGATGCAACACAAGTATAATTGGGGTCCCAGAATATGCAAATAGGAAAAGGAAGAAGAAATATTTGAAAAAATAATGGCTTCAAATTTTTCAGAGTTGACATCTGTATTAGACCGTTCTCACGCTGCTAAATAAAAACATATCCAGGACTGAGTAATTTATAAAGAAAAGAGGTTTAATTGACTCACAGTTCTACATGGCTGGGGAGGCCTTACAATCATGGTGGAAAGCAAAGACACATCCTACATGGTAGAAGGCAAGAGTGAGTTTGTGCAGGAAAACTTCCATTTATAAAACCATCAGTTCTTGTGAGACTTATTCACTACCATGAGAACAGTATGGTGGAAACCACCCCCATGATTCAATTATCTCCACCTGGCCCCACCCTTGACATGTGGGGATTATTACAATTCAAGGTGAGATTTGGGTGGGGACACAGCCAAACCATATCAACACTGCTTCTCAGTTTCAGGGAATCCAACCAATTCCAAGCAAGACACATCATAATAAAATTGTAGAAAACCAAAGTCAAAAAGAAGATCTTAGAAACAACCAGGGAGTTTTTTAAAAGAAGAGGGAAAAGCACTACTCAAGGAATGGAGATTACAAAGATTAGACAGACAGCTGACCTCCACAGCAACAATGAATGCTAAAAAGTAGTAGAATGGTATCTTCAAAATGCTAAGAGAAAATCACTGTTGGCTGGGGGCGGTGGCTCACGCCTGTAATCCCAGCACTTTGGGAGGCTGAGGTGGGCAGATCATGAGGTCAGGAGATCCAGACCATCCTGGCTAACACAGTGAAACCCCATCTCTACTAAAAATACAAAAAAAATTAGCCGGGCATGGTGGCACGTATCTGTATTCCCAGCTACTGGGGAGGCTAAGGCAGGAGAATTGCTTGAACCCGGAAGGCGGAGATTGCAATAAGCTGAGATTGCGCCACTGCACTCCAGGCTGGGTGACAGAGCAAGAGTCCCTCTCAAAAAGAAAAAAGAAAAAGAAAAAAGAAAATCACTGTCAACTGAGAATTATTTTAAATATATGCATCAAAACTATAGTTCAAGAAAAAAGGAAAAATGCAGCTATTTTCAGACATACAAAAAGCTCATTACAACAGTCCTCCACTAAAGGAATGTCTGAACTAAAATATGTACCTTAGGAAGTGGAAAAATAATACTAGAAAAAGGTGAACTATAAGAATGACTATTAAGCAATAAAAAATAGTAAATGTGTGAAAATAAAAATAAATATGACTATATAAAGTATAACATACATATCTGATTTGTGGAATTACAATCAAGCTGAGCATTGAAAAACAAAACAAAAATTGAAATCTTTTACTAATGAAGTTTACTTTCTAGCTGGGGAAACTGACAATCATCAATTGAGGAAATTAAAAAAAGAAAAGAAGAAACAGATCATCTAAACAGTAACAAGTGCTACACAAAAAATGTAAACAGGATGATGTGAGAGCCAAAGACTTGGGAGCCACATTGGGCTTGGTGATCAGGGAAGACTTTTCTGAGCAGGTGACATTCAAGCTGAGATCTGAATCACAGGAGGGAACCAGCCACATAGTTGTGGAAAACAGCATTCCAGGCAGAGAGAAGAGTTATCACAAAAGCCCCCTCTCTGTCAGAATCAACATCTCTGAGCTTCAGTTTCTTCAGCTATGAAATGAGGATAACAGTTTACTCATACTGTAAAAACCAACTTGGATGAGCTTTTGTATGTGAATTACTTTCAAATTTTTTAATTGTAGTGTACATGGTAATGTTATGGAGACAGCCTTGCTTCCATAGGAATATACTGTGGACCAGCCAGAGCAAGACTTAAGTTCTAGGTTTGACAATTCTTGTGTAAACATACTGAGATCCAGCATCCTCACTTGTTAAATGGGAATGACGCAGTTGTCATAAAGATTAAAGGGTGAAACATTCATACAGAGCCTGGAACTGTGCCTGGCACACAGTAGAGCTCATTAGGAATTAGTTTATTTCCCTTTCCTCTGCTAAAATATTATCTCTTCTGTAAAGATGTTAGCGACCGCCTCTATTTTCCATGCGCCGACTCCATCTAGAAGTTCTCTCTCTTCTCTGCTCTCCGACTGCACTTTACCTATAAGTCCCTCTCAATAATTCCTTCCCCCACCCCCATTTCTACCAGTGGTCTGTAAAAGTCATAAGTTCACAGACCTTATTCTAGCCATCTTTTATTCTCCATAGTAGGTAACCCAGTGTCTCACACAACATAGGTATTTAATAAAATGTTTAAATGAATGGGAGAATGAACACATGAATTCAAGTTGGGATATCTCTACTACCAGGGAACCAACTATTCCACAAGGCAGCTAACTACATGGCTATAGTTGCTTAAAAGTTCTCTCTCATATTGAGTTGAAATCTGCCAATGGTAGATTTTACACTAATGGTCCCCAATGAATCACATCTGTGGAATCCATACCCTTCTGTTGTCTGCAACCTTGACCCAGGGCTTGCCCATAAAAGTCACTGTAGCTAATGGGACAAACGTAATGCAAGCGGAGGCTTGATAAGTCCCGTTTTGGGGGCTTACACTCTTGGCTCACAGACATCACCATTCAAGGAAGCCCAAATTTTCCTCCTGGAGGATGAAAGGCCTCATGGTTCAAGGGACTCAGCTGAGCCCAGAGCCTTGCCAATCACAATGGGAGTATAGTCATGTCAGCCCAGGAAAAACAAAACCAGCAGAAGAACCACCTAGCCAACCCACAAAATTGTGAGAAATAATAAATTGTTGTTTTAAACCACTCCATTTCCAAGGTGGCTCGTTACCAAGAAATAGATAACTGAAACACTTCTCCCTTATCTTCTATACTTGATTTGTAAAAGCAAGTATGAGCCCTCTTCCATGTGACAAGCTTCAAATGGCCGAAGACAGATCTCTCCCTCCTGGGTCTTCTCCAAGCTGAACACCTTTCATTCTTCAATAGATTTTTACTATTGAAAAATTTCTCCAAAGGTGCTCTGGTTTACCCTTCTCTTTTACAAGCACAGGGCTCAGCATAGTAACATACTCATCATGTTCCAGCACGGTGACCCTTAGGGACACTGTAATTCCACTGCTCCAGATGCTCTGCTTCTTCCAGGAGCCCAAGCCAGGGTCCACGTGGCCTTTCTGACATCCTCGTTGTGCAGTGGTTCATATTCCATGAAGGGCCATAAATCCAAGCCTTTTCTCATGAACTGCGTGAAGTCACGTCTTTCAAATCCTGCACATAAAGACTTTACCATTTAAACCTACACATGCTAAGTGCTAAGTGCGATGGTGCGCCTATAATCCCAACACTTTGGGAGGCCATGGCAGGAGAATTGCTTGAGCCTAGGAGTTCAAGACAAGCCCTGGCAACATAGCAAGACCTCATCTCTACAAAAAATTTAAAAATTAGCCACATATGGTGGCATGTGCCTGTGGTCCCTGCTACTCCGGAAGCTGAGGTGGGAAGATCACTTGAGCCTGGGAGATGCAGGCTGCAGTGAGCCATGGTCACACCACTGCATTCCAGCCTGGGCAATAGAATGAGACCCTGCCTCAAAACAAACAAACAAACAAGTGAGTTCCCACTAAATTGATCGTAATGGTTAGGAACTTTCTAAGCCAAAATTCTAAATATAGCAATATTTTCTCCTAACTTTCCTGATCACACTCTTCTAGCAAAATCTGTTCCTTCCAGCTGTTGCCACTTTTCCTCCATTGTCTCCTAGCCCACCATATTAGTCTCCTCAGTCTGCCATAAAAAGTACCACAGACTGGGTGGCTTAAACAGCAAACATTTATTGTCGCACAGTTCTGAAGGCTGCAAGTTCCAGGTCGAGGTGCCAGCACATTCAGTTTCTGGTGAGGACTCTCTTTCCAGCTTGCAGACAGCCACCTTCTCTCTGTGTCTTCACATGGCCTTTCCTTCACATGCATAGGTGGCAGTGGGAGCAGCACGCAAAGCCCTCATCTCCAAATATCATCACGTGGAAATCAGGGCTTCAACCCATAAATTCTGGGGGATACAATTTTCAATCGATAATACCCACTATAATCAGCCTTTCAATTGGACCACTCAACTGAAACTGCCATCAATGACCTCCCATGATGACATGAGAGAATGACAGAATGACAGAGTTGGTCATTCCCTCCTCCTGGGTCAAGGTTGCAGACAACAGAAGGGTATGGATTCCACAGATGTGATTCATTGGGGACCATTAGTGTAAAATCTACCATTGAGAGATTTCAACTCAATGTGAGAGAGAACTCCTGCTTTCTTTCACTGTCTTCAGAGGAAGCCCCCTCTCGGTTTCCTCCTGTTCCATTGGCCATTCCTTCCCACTCTTTGCTGGGTCCTTGGACTTCCTCCCTTCTTTACCTACCCCCACTCTCTAAAGTCATCTGAACAGCTTCCAACATGATTTCTCAAGTCCTAACTTCTCCCCAGAATTTCAGACTCATAGATCAAATTGCCTACTAAATATCCTCATAGCACAATGGATGGACTCATTTAAACCTATTTAAATAGAACTCTTGGTTTTCCACCATGCCCACCCCCCCCAGACTACTCCCCATCTCAATAAATAACGGCTCTATTCCCAATGTTCCTGATTGCTTAGTCCAGAATTCTTAGAATCACTGACTCCCCTGTCCATTCCGTATCTGATTCTATAACAGATTCTTGCAACTCTACCTGCAAAGCATCACCAGAATCCTACTATTTTCACTACCTCTATCACTCAGCTAGTCTAAAACACTGCAGTCCTAATCTAGATTATTAGAATAACTGCCTAACTGGTCTCCCAGCTTTTGCCCTTGACCCTCACAGTAGCCTCCTCTGCAGGTGGCAGCCAGAGTCATCACATGAGACACAGTCGATCACACCTCTCAAAACTGGCCAGTGGCATCCTACGTCACTCAGTGTAAAATCCCAAATCATGACCATGGCCAGAACGCTCTGCATGATCTAGCTTTAGCTGCCTCCCTGCCCTCACCTCCCATCATTCTTGCTCTCACTCACTCCACCCCAGCCACACATGGCTTCCTTGCTGCTGCACAAATATTCCCAGCAAACTCCTGTCTCAGAGACTTTGCATCTGCTGTTCTCACTGCCCGAAAACACCCATCTCCTGAATCTCAGTAGATGCTCCCCTTCATTTTATATAGGTCTCCTCTCACAGACCACCTTCTTGGAGAGGCCACCTTTCTGCAGTCAGGATGGCTCTCCATAACACTTACCCCTCCAGACACATGGGTCTGTCTCCCCCACTAGCATATAAGCTTTCTATGAGAGCAGGAGGACTTTGTTTCCTTCCCTGCTGCATGCCCAGTGCTAGAACCAAGCCCAGCTCAGCCTAGGTGTTCAACATTAGTTGAATAAATAAGTTCATTATCCCTCTTAGCCTTGGCCCATCTGCAAATTGATCACGCATGTCAATGATATGTGTCCAAGAAACTGATGTTTTCATGTGGTCAAAAGATACAATCAAAAATAAACTCTGTGTTAGGAGCAGTGGTGAACACAGCCTTAAAGATAAATAATCCTAGGTGCAGACTGTGGAGCACCCTAAATGACCAGCCAGAATCTGAATTTTTCCCCCCACAGACAACAGCCATTAAAGCTTTCTGTTTGTAAAATGATAGGAACTGTCTCATAAAGAACTTTCATTGGGAACATTTTTTAAAAATATTAGTTAGATCAATTTGGAAGCAACTTGACATTTTCTTTTTTCATTAATTGTCTTTGAGAACATGTTGACAAGTATGGTTCATTTTGAATGGTCCCAAGTAATTCTCTGGACCAGGGCCGGGACCACCAGGTCACTTGCAAACAAATGTACGTGGGTGTGAATAAATAGATTTATGCATCTGGGTCTTCTGACCACGTTTTACACCCATAGCACATGAATTTCTTATGTAACACCTGTGCACAACTATATATAGCATACACAGAATCTTGTTTTCATATCTTACGTATAGGCTCTTGCCAGAACTTTCTTCCAAGCAAGGGAGTCTGAGAAAAAAAAGCCGAAGGAACAGAGTAGAAGAGGATGAACCAATCTGGCATCAGCTTGGCCACGCAAACACCAAACTGTGATGAACTCACATGTGTACAAATACCCTGGCCCAACAGCTGCTTGCATTGACAGCTCCGTGGCAGCGGAGTGGCCGAGAGAATAGAAATCTTTTCAGCAGGAACAGGCTTGTGGTTGAAGAGTAAAGGGAGCAGTTGAGGCCATTCCGAGGATTTGTTCATGAATTTCAAGTGGATTACACTCCCCTCCAGCCATTGCAGACAGCAGCAGACAGGGTCTGCAAGGGGCTTCAGAGAAAAACGCAGAGAGCCCGCCCTGCACAGGAGACCTGCAGACCCCAGTGCTCAGGAACTGAAACCAAAATTGTTTCCTTACTGTAGCTAGGAAGTGTTGTTTACATGTAGTTTTTGCCTAATTAAATTGTACCTGTCTTTGCCTCTAATTTTCTTACCTCCTTTCCAAAGCATCAGCTAATCTTTTATCTCATGATTCAATCTCACTCTCCCTCCCTTCTCTCCCTCTCTCCACACACTCTCTTTCTTCCCCCTCTTCCCTTCCTTTCTCTCCACTCCCTCCCACTTTCCCTCTCTCTCCTTCAGCTCCCTGGTTTCTCTGGGTAAGTCCCACGCTGACCTCCCCTCCCCTCATTTATCCATAGCTTATGCCGGAGCACAGATCTCTCTGCCCACTCCAGCAATTTCTTCCTATACTACTGATGCATAAACACATGACTTACCACGTAAACAGTTTCTACGGAGGCTAACTACTCTGTTGATGTGCAGGCTGCAACAGCTGAGAAACCTTATGAATACTTACACACAAATAATGCACATCAGTGCTGACAAACACACAGGGGCCCAGAGGAAGGGAGCAGGTGGGCTTCAAGTTGGGCCTTGTAGACAGACTGCGAGGCACAGAGAAGCTGTTTCTTGGCCAAGGCATGCTTGCATGAGCTATATGGGGTCTTGGCGCTGGGTCTCTCCTCTGGAAGCCGGAGTGAGGCTGGGGGCTACGGGAGGATTTCTGGGAATGCGCTCAGATCTCCATGTAACTCCCAATATTTGTTCCCCTCCCATCAGAAAAGACCTCTAGGAGCAGCACGAGGCCAAAGGGGGCAGGCAATGGGTCTGGAGCCTGCACATTTCAGGGGTTGCCATAGCAACCCCCTTCCCACACATCCCCCTGCCTCCTCACCAAATGTTTGTCTCAGAGGCACTTCCGAGGGATGGAGGTAAGCCCTCGGACCCTGCCTGGCCCCAGAATCCTGCCTACCATCCCTGCCCACACCAATCCGGGCACAGCCAGGGCCTGCCAAGAGGAAGGAGAGCACAAAGCTTCAGTCCCAGGCAGAGCTCATGAAATCAACTGGGATTTCCCCAGCTTCGCCGGCCTGAGCAATCTAAGACTGGGGAAAGGTCATGATATGAGGGATCTGTGATTTCAGGAATCTGGAAGGAACAGAAAGAGATAAAACCTACACATTTTCCAACCTCTGCATTTTAAAGATAAAGAAACTGAGGCCCAGAAAAAAGAAGTAGGGGCAGAACATGAACAAAAACCTTATTTGTCCACAGTCTATTTTGGTTCTTAACTTTAAATAATTTTTTTAAAAAGCTCAGTTACAGACTTTTTTTAAACTAAAGGGAATAGACTTAACTAGCTTTTTGGAGAGTACCGGGGGTATGAACGCTAAATAGTTGCTAAAAAGACATCTGAACAGAGACTGTCCTTGATCTCTTCCTAGGCCAAAATTTAGGCTTCTAGGGGACCATTCGGGATTTTTTTTTTTTTAATTCCAGGTCACTGTTATATTACAGCCTATGTGAATTGAGAAAACTAATTTTCTCACCATCAGTGTATCTTTAAAATCACTGGTCAAGGAATAATAATCCTTTTATATTGGTAAAATTTGTTTTAATTATTCATACATTTCAGGGTGAAAACATTATTCTTCTAATTTCAACCCTTGGGCCCAAATATAGTTCCCCTGAGAATGAGTCATCTATGACATTATAGGTGATGAATGGATAACAGAAATTTGCCCCCTTCCCTCTCCAATCATGGGGCAGCTGAACTACAGAACTTATCTTCCTGGAAGAAGGCATTTTCCCAAGTGGAATACAAGTTATGGGGGAATGAGGGGAGTCTTCAGGTTCATGGATGTAACATTTTCCATGCTGTGTTCTTCCTCACTCGTAAAAGTTTGATTTTTAGCATCTGGCATTAAAAAAATCAATCCTGCCTAATGATACCCCTCATTCCTAATCTTTCTTTCCTTTCTTTGGTGAAAATCTTTGTGGAGTATCAGTTCACATTTTTCATTAGCATTTCTTCTGGGTTTCCTTAGATTTTACAAGTGGTTAAGCAATTAGTATACTTCTTAAACCTTTAAGCAAATAAATGCTTAGAATAACACAATGTGTAGTCACTACCACAGTGACAATGAAGCCAACTATATTACTTTCATCGGCTCATGGGAAGTGTGTACAATCAGTGTCTACAATGAGCATGTGAAAACTTAGAGCTTACATTTTACAATATGAAAAGCACTTTCCAAACATTTGCTCATTGTACCATAATCTTCTCAAGATTGGCTACACCGAGCAACTCAAACAGGTCTGTGTCTCAGTCATATTATGGCCTTAGTCCTTACCAATGCCTGGTACCTCACAAATGTCTTCTAGACTTTGTGAAGGGAATGGTGGCTTTCCCTGAACCATTCAGCAGAGATTCAAACTTAGAGGTTACAAAGTAGCTGGTAAGTGTCAGAGTGAGACACAATGCCAAGGCTGTGGCTACTGGCAGATCATGACCTTGCTTTGAAAAGGGGGTGCTGGAGTGATGAAAAAGTATCTTCAGGTGTGGCTGTGGCCACCTTGGCCACCTGTGCATCACTTGCCAATGCAAGGACTTGTCATAGTTACACTGACTTAAAAAGAAACAAAGGAACAAAAAGGGAGGCGGGGTCAATTCTGGGAGCTCTTTTGGGGTAGGAACAGTAGGAAAAATAGAACCTGTGGTTGCTTTAAAAAAGATTCTGTGCCATTGTGGTTTCTCCATGGATGGCTCTTTAATTTGTATGTATTAATTGTGTAATATAATCCTCCTTGTGGAACCCCGTATCTTTTTTTAATTTTTTTGGAGACAGGGTCTTACCTGTCGCCCAAGCTGGAATGCAGTGGGGTGATCCCGGCTCGCTGCCACCTTGACTTCCTGGGTTCAAGCGATCCTCCTACCTCAACCCCCCCAAGTAGCGGGAACTACAGGCTCATGTCACCACCCCTGGCTAATTTTTGTATTTTTTGTCCAGACAGGATTTTGCCACATTGCCCAGGCTGGTCTCAAACTCCTGAGCCCAAGTAATCTGCCAACCTCAGCCTCCCAAAGAGGGAACCCCATATCTTCTTTTTAGCTATATATTTTATAAATGTCTAGAGTGTACAACTTTCCCGTGTATTTTTAAAGTTTGATGATATGAGGGTCATTACCTATGGTAAATGGCCTATTTTGGTACCTCCTGTGCAGTTTTAGAATTCTGCTGATTATGATAGCATCTTATGTTGAGTCAACCACAATAAAGATAGTTGCAGGGGGAAAAAGAGAGTCACAAGGAGTTTAAGTGTCCCAGTTGGGAAATCTTTGGGATCATCTACAAGATAGAGCATAGTACCATGAGAAGATGAAGACAGAGCCACCTCAGAGCCAGCCTCAGCACTGCGGATTCCTAATGCTGCCAGCTTTGTGTTGTTGCTGTGGGCATTAAGTAAAAGAGTGTGATGGTGGATTTCATGTGTCAACCTGCCTAGGCTATGGTGCCCAGCCGTTTGGTCAAACACCACTCTGAATGTTGCTGTGAATTTTTATGATTTTTAAATAATTTTCTAGATGTGATTAAATTTAATTCAGTAGACTTTGACCAAAAACAGATTTCCCTCCATTCAACTGATTGGGGGAGCACCCTCCAATCAGTTGAAGGCCTTAGTAGCAAAGACTGAGGTTTCTTGAAGAAGGAGAAATTTTGCCTCAAGGATGCAACAAAGTTGGGCCAGGCACAGTGGCTCATGACTATAATCCCAGCACTTCAGAGGCCGAGATGGGAAGACTGCTGGAGGCCAGGAGATCAGCAGGGGCAACAGAGCAAGACCTCATCTCTACAAAAATTAAAAAAAAAAATTAGTTGTATGTGAGCACCTGTGGTCCCAGCTATTAGAGAGGCTGAGGCAGAAGGATCTCTTGAACCTGGGAGATCTAGGCTGCAGTGAGCCACGATTGCGCCACTACACTCCAACCTGGGTGACAGAGCAAGACCCTGTCTCAAGGAAAAAAAAAATGCGATAAAATTATGTTTGTTTATCTGGAAACCCCTGATTATTCCATTAAGTCAAGCCCCAGCATGCCTTTGGCAGAGAAGGTACCCAATTGTACATTCTCTTCCATGATCCTCCTTGAATCTATCCCCATAACCCCATCAACTATATGGGCTCCCACATTCAAGGCACCAAATGAGGAGACCCACAATATCGTTAACCTCCCCAAGGTCATGACCAGTGTGCAGCAATACTAGGATCAAAATCCCAGGCTTCTGACTCATCTTCTGTTTCTTCTCTGGCTCCCTGTTACCAACCCATCTTTCCACCCCTATTCCACCCAGATGCTGTGCCCATTTCACCATGGAAATCAGAGTCCTCCCTCAAACAAGAAACTACTACGGTCATCATAACTTGCATATTTCACTTAGGATTTCTCTTCATCCTGGCAGCAGTGAGTGCTTCCGCCAGAGCCCAGCTTTCTCAGGTAGTCACCACACTGGAGGCTCCCAAGACCCATCACATGGGGAGCTTCTGTGATGCCTGCTGCTAAAAGCCTGTGTTCCAAGAACTGTTTCCTAGATTCGCATGTTCAATCTAGTTTCTCTGTCTATGGTCAGTTAGCTTCGGCACATAAGCCAGCATTTAAAAGGCGTTCAGGTGGTAAATGATTCTACCCACCTGTGTAATTGAAGAAACAGTCATCTCAGTCATCCGCAAGATCACCCTCAATTCTGACGCCAACTGTAAGGTTTGACGGGTTCTCAAGACTACCCATAGGTTTGATAATTTACTAGACAGACTCATGGAACTCACTAAAAGCTGTTATACTCACAATTATGGTTTATTACAGCTACAGGATACAGATTAAAATTAGCCAAGGGAAGATGCCATAAGGCAGATTCCAGGAAAATTCCACACTGGAGCCTCCAATCACCCTCTCCCCATGGAGTCATGCATGGTGTTAACTGCTCTAAGCAACAGTATGTGACATATGTATGGGGTACTGCCAACCAGGGAAGCTCATCTGAGTCTTGGCATCCAGAGTTTTTATTGGGGCTCCATGGTTGACCTCCCATGTGGCTGATTTTTAGTCTCTAACCCCTCCAGAGGTCAAGTGGATACCAGCTGGCCCAAAGCCCCCAGCATAAGTCATATTGTCCAGTGTGGCCAAGATGCCCAGGTAACAAAGACACTCTCACTGGGCAGGACATCCCAAGGGCCTAGGGGTCACCTCCCAGTAGCAGAAGGCAAAGATCAGACCTCTCTTGGGGTAAGCTTAGTTTCTTCACTACACTTGGCCTCTATGGTGTACCAGGGGTGCAGCTCAACTCTGCAGCACCCTAGAGCCACCCACCACATTCCTAACTCTGACTGGTCCTTTTGAAAGTGCAAGCTTCTTGTCTCAGAGAGGACCAGAAGAGGGACCTGGGGTGACTCCATGCTTGTCCTCCCCATGGCTGGCATCTAATGAGATGGCAGGTCCACCAGAGGGTGCTGTGACTTGTCCCTCTGCCTTCACCACTGGTACACTTACTTATGCAGGGATTCACCCCAATTCTGGGATTAGCCCAGAATCCCATCTGCTGCAATGCAAGAGCCGATCTGTTCCTTTCTGTGTATTGCAACCCCAGTTCAACAGACAGTGGCATCTTCCCTTATTTAAAAATGCGTTTTCTTCCAACTGTCTGGCTTACCCTGTTTGTTATAAGAGGTAACTAATGACTAACCAAATTTACAAAATCTACACATTTCTGACACTCAAATTCCTCTTTGACCCACATGTCATGGCAAGGCCTAAGGACTCACGCTGGCGGGAACATTTGTGGCCAGTTCCTCTGCCCTTTACAAGATGCAGGGTGGAGGGGAGGGAAATTAGTTCTACCTTCACATCTCTTTCTCTTTTTTAGAAATGGGATCATGCTATGTTGTCCAGGTTCACCTCAAAGTCCTAGGCTCACGTGATCCTCCCACCTCAGCCTACTGAGCAGCTGGGACTATAGGCATGAGTCATTGTGCCCGGCTTCATCCTTACATCCTGTCTGGTTTCTTTTATTGGGGAGAAAAGTAGAGAGAGATCAATGAGCCTTTGCTGCCACATCCCAAGGTGAGGATGAGGGGTGAAGCCACCTATGTTTTACAAATGAAGACCCCAGAGCTCCTTGGCTCTGTGTCCACTTTCCCATATCCTAGGAGAATCACAGCTACAGGGAGGGGGGGCTTCAGGCATAGGGGCTGGGGCTGGTGACTGAGGCAGACGTGGCAAGAGAGGGTGCACAGGAGGCAGGGGTGAGGAGTGGCAGGGATCCTGCCCAACAGGGCTTGGTGCAGGGGTGAGTAAGAAGGTATAGGCACAGCGACCTTGTCCCCCCCAAGGGCAGACATTGGGAGTTACCCACAAGGCATGAGGACTCTTCCAGCCCCAGCTGATCATCTGCCCAGGTCCTCTAGCAAATTCCCTTTCTCCACAAGGAACAGGGCACATGGCCAGGGTCCTTCTCAGCTCTCTTCCCTCCATCTCCCATCTTGCTAAGACAGGACCTGTCCCAAGTCTCGCCCTCCCAGGGTCCTGGTAGGGAAGTAGCAAATTCACTTTGTAGAAGGAACTAAGGCATTACAACTAATAACATTGCCAGATGGCATTTGCCCTTTAACAAGGCTCCGAGACCTGACCTCAAAAGAGACCAGTGGCAGAAGAGATGCTTCTGCTTTCATAGGGAGTTACCAGGTGCCAACCCTGCCCACAGAAGCAAAGAGACCCCAAGAAATTGGCCAGCCCAACAGCTTTATGCCATCTGAACCCTGCAAAAGTCACAGAGATGTAAAACAAGCTGAAGAGATTCCATAAGTCACCTGGGGGGGGTGCCATGCTCCAGACATTGCAGAGTCTGGTTCTAGAGGCCTGGAGAGGCCCATTGCCTCTGCCTCACCTCTGCCTTACCTTGCCTTAGCCATTTTCCCCAGTAGCAAAAGGGCCCTTCTGCCCTCTGCTCCCAAAGAACCTGCCTGAGGAGGCCCAGACCTTGTGTTCTCCAGCCCAGCATTACCCTGGGAAGTTCGATGGGGGAGGCAGGGACTTCATCTTTTTCATCTCCAAGTGCCACAGTGCCCTGTGGATAACAATGGCATCCACAGGGCTTAGTGGACAAGAATGGCATTGCCAGCTCCCCACAGCTGCACCAGCCCTGGCTCTGATCCCAGGCTGGAAAAAAAAGAAAAAAAAAAAAAAAGGCAGGCAGGCCACTAGCACTCACTTATTTCCCAAGGATTAGGTCAGCCCCACACACAATGTCTTCCAGACACTGGGAGAGGCCAGGTGCAGACCGCCAGAGATTCAGTGTAAAGCCTGCCAATCGGCCAATACCAGTTGTTCAAGATGAAAATCTCATCTTCCCAAATGCTGAAGGGGTCCAGTGGATCAGGGACACTTGTCCCCAGGGTGTCCTGGCAGCTGAACTCAGCACCTTCTCTCCCACCTGTTAGCCATGAGGGCAGAGACACCTAGTATCCAAGGGCCAGGAGACACAGCACAGGAGTGGAATGCACTCGACACAGACAATTACCTTTCAAACGCTCCTCCTTCATCATCAGAACAAAGACTAGCCCAGTGGCCCAGACTTCCCTTACCACTTCCTTTATTTAGGAGGCCATGAACCCAGTCCTTCTTCTCAGCCCTGCCTCTGGGTTCAGGAACCAAGGCTAGACCTGCTTGTAGCTAATATGTGCCATGTGGCTTTTCATCTCAACTTTGTCACTTATTGTCTGTGCCCTTGAGCCTTTTAAACTCTCCTCTGCCAATTACTCCTCTCTGAAACGGGAGTAAACTAACTTCCCAGAGAAGTCCTGTGGAGGAGTGAGGTGACACATGCCAAGAAGAGACAGGAACACCTGGAGATGCAGCAAACACTATTTTTATTTCATACCTGAAAGCAACAGTCTCTCTATGGAGTCGGCTGTGTTGGCTTTTATGCCCATAATGTTTGTGGTCGGATCATGTCTGTATTTAAACTAAACACAGTATTTAAGCCACCAGAAATAAGAAAACAAAGAGGAGAAAATTCCATCACATAGGTTTTTTTTTTACTTCAGTCTATTCATCCAGATGGTGATAATTAGTGGGCTCGCCTGTCTGCACCTGTCATTGTTTATGTACACGTTCTACCTATAGGAATGTGCGGGGAACTTTCTAGATGCATGAAGAGTGATGCTGTGGAATCTGATACAGCCTACAGTTCTAGGATTCACCCTTGGTTCTTTGGCGGAGTCAAGAAGAGTCTTGGTGCTAGAGGGAGCAAGCCAGCAAAGATTTGCACTGCCAGCCAAGGGACTTATTTCCCTGCCTCCAACAGTTTTGCCGTCACTAAAGCTGCTACACATGCTGAGCTTAAATGCCTGCTTATAGCAAAAGCAGCCATGTCAGTCACTTAATGTTTCTTAAGAATCCCTGTCTTTGTCCATTTTGTTTTGCTATTAAAAGAAAAAAAAAAAAAACCTGCCACTGGATAATTTATAAAGAAAAGAGGTTTATTTAGTTCATGGTTCTGCAGGCTGAGAAGTTCAAGGGCATGGCCCTGGCTTCTGGCAAGGGCTTTCCTGCTGCATTATGACACAGGGAGAAAGGTCAAAGGGGAAGTGAATATGTGCAGAGAGGGGGAATCCTGAGGGGTCTCCAGCTATATAACAACCCACTCTCATGGCAACAAATCCACTCCTGTAAGAACAGCTCACAACTGCCTGAACAGCACCACATCATTCATGCGAGATCCCTCCCCATGACCCAAACACCTCCTGCCAGGCCCCACCTCCCAACATCACCACACCGGGGATCAAATTTCAACTTGAGTTTTGGTGGGGACAAACAAACCACATCCAAACCACTGCAAATCCCATACATACCAGGGCTCCACTCCAGACCCACTGAATTGAATCCTTTGGGGATGGTGCCTGAAAAAAATATATTTTAAACACCCAAGGGGTTCTGACACTTGGTTGATTTTGGGATCTTCTGGACTGGAAGGAACTCTCAGGCTTTGAGTGGAGACCTTGGATCTGTTCCAGGTTTTGCCAATAACTTTCTGTTGTCCCTGCGTGACTTTGGGCACGTCACTTTCCTGTGTACTGTCTCTAACTAAGAATGTTGGATTCTGATAAGTCAATTCCCACTTGTGTCCCTGGAGCCCTAGGGTTTCCTCGGAGGCTCCAGAAGTTTCTAAGGGGTCAGTAGAATGAAGACAGTAGGTTGGGCTCTAGATTCCCTGCCTCAAGAGTTAATCCTAGGGGCTGCTAAAGGTCTATTTACAAAGCTTCACATTAAGCCAGATCAACATCTGGGAACATCTGCCTGGGATGCAGGACATGGGCAGCCCCAGAACTAGTTTAAGGTGGCTTACATGGGCATGGTTATTGCAGAAATCACATTTTAAAAATGTTAATCTCATCAGAGACTTGGACTGTGGCATCTTTATTTCTGTGAGTTGTGACTTTCTCGTCCTTGGAAGTAAGGAGTGAACTAGACTCCACAAACGAGTTGAACATTTTGCCCTTCTAATTGTCTACACCAAATCCATGCCTCCCTCCCCTGTGAGCAGACTTTGGTAGAATGTTCCTCATGCCTTCAACCAGGGTGAGCCAGACGAACCCCAGGAACACGATGCATGACCTTGGCCTTGTTACCATGTGCAATGTATTGAATTGCAGACCCCCAAAATTTATGTATTGAAGCCCTAGTCCCAGTATGACTGTACTTGGAGAGCCTTTATGGAGGTAACTAAGGTTAAGTGAGGTCATAAGGGTGGAGTTCTAATTTAATAGGATTGGTGCCCTTATAAGAAGAGGAAGAGAGAGATCGCTTTCCACTGAAATGTACCGAGGAAAGGCTATGTGAGGACATAGCCCAGAAGAGGCCCTCACCAGAGCCCAGCTATGCTGGCACCCTGACCTCCTGCTCCAGCCTCCAGACTGTGAGGAAATACATTTCCATGGTTGAAGCCACCCAGTCTATGGTATTTTGTTGTGGCTGCCTGAGCTAAGACACCATCACACAATGACCAGGGAGGCTCTTTGGCCGTGGTCAGCAGAGGCAGCTGTGCCACTGCCTGTGGGTGCCACACCTGCCTCACAGCAGCGACTTCCTCATAAGAAAGTCTCTGCTGTTATTTAGATGTGTGTCTTGTCTCCCAGACTCAGATACAACCCATCAAGGCAGTGAGGTTGACATCTTTTTTTCTGACTTGTCTGCAAATCCCTCATGAGGTAGGCATTTTCAGATACTTTCCTGGATGAAGACTTGGAGACCCCGAAGTTAGCAGTTTGTGTTTGGCCCTAGGGCCTGGAGAGGAGGCCCCCGTGGCAAGCAGTGCCTCCAGTTTCTGGATCTGGAAATTGTGCTGTTTTCCTGGGGGCCCAGGCTCTGGCAACATTCGGCTCTGTTGAGTGGGGAGGGGAGCAAGAGGCCCTGGCTGCCTCTTTACCACTTGGGCCATGCAGGCAAGCAGCAGCTCTCGTGGCCCGGCAGGGAGTGTCCTGGTGCAGTCCGCCTCCCAGTGTGAATGGGAGTGGGTCCCAGAGAGGGCTGGGGAGGGGCTGGGCACTGCAGAGCTGGCACTTCTCTGCTCCTCACCAGGAGGTCCTGCGGCCAGGCTGTGATGTACCCAGCTGGAGAGGTGTGGGATTCTGGGGCACTAAGCATAAGCCAAGTTGATCAAACACAATATTAGCAAGGTTACAATTTTGGGGTCTGTTCCTATACTAATCAACTCCTTTAAATCACTTGTCGAGAGCATTTATATTTAAGCACTTTCATAAGTAATATTTATTCTTCACAACCCTGGGAGGCAGATCTTATCCCTGGTTTATAGGCAGGGAAACGGCCTCAGCTGTGAGTAACCAAACTCACCGAGTTAATGGGGACACCTGCATTCCAGGCCACATCCAGCGTTCTATTTCACCCTAGATTTGCTTCCTAGAGATCAGTAACAGCCACAAGCTGCTCTCCACGCAGCCCCATGCCACACATGGTACCATGCCTCTGCTATTGGCTTTGGGGTGTGAAATGAACCATTTGGTGGCTCAATGTAAAAGTGGGTTTCCCAAATGGAATTCCAAGGAACTCTAACTCCTAGAAAGATGCTAAAACATACTTCTTTCTTTTTGTTTTCATATAGGGTTGTTGCATAGTCATGTTTGGGTAATGCCACGTACAGTCTTTCCTTCTTAGGCAATTATATTAGCAATTAAAGGCTCTGAGAAGTTTTGCAATGAAGATGCTGTCATAAATTTGTTTAATTCAGCATTTGACAACAAAACTGATTTTCCTAGCAACATTTTGGTCCAGAGAGAAGGTGATGCAAGATGTAGAAATGACTGAGATTATGGTGGACACTTGTTCACTATGCCAGAAATAAAAGATCATTGAAGTGAAATTGATTAAAACTACAATCATTGTCAAATAACCACATTTAACTCCTCTCTTAAAACTTGTCACTTCTGCCTCAGCCTGCCGAGTGCCTGCGATTGCAGGCGCGCGCCGCCACGCCTGACTGGTTTTCGTATTTTTTTGGTGGAGACGGGGTTTCGCTGTGTTGGCCGGGCTGGTCTCCAGCTCCTAACCGCGAGTGATCTGCCAGCCTTGGCCTCCCGCGGTGCCGGGATTGCAGACGGAGTCTCGTTCACTCAGTGCTCAATGGTGCCCAGGCTGGAGTGCAGTGCCGTGATCTCGGCTCGCTACAACCTCCACCTCCCAGCCACCTGCCTTGGCCTCCCAAAGTGCCGAGATTGCAGCCTCTGCCCGGCCGCCACCCCGTCTGGGAAGTGAGGAGCGTCTCCGCCTGGCCGCCCATCGTCTGGGATGTGAGGAGCCCCTCTGCCTGGCTGCCCAGTCTGGAAAGTGAGGAGCGTCTCTGCCCGGCCGCCATCCCATCTAGGAAGTGAGGAGCGCCTCTTCCCGGCCGCCATCACATCTGGGAAGTGAGGAACGTCTCTGCCCGGCCGCCCATCGTCTGAGATGTGGGGAGCACCTCTGCCCTGCTGCCCCGTCCGGGATGTGAGGAGCGTCTCTGCCCGGCTGCCCCGTCTGAGAAGTGAGGAGACCCTCTGCCTGGCAACCGCCCCGTCTGAGAAGTGAGGAGCCCCTCCGCCCAGCAGCCACCCCGTCTGGGAAGTGAGGAGCGTCTCCGCCCGGCAGCCACCTCGTCCGGGAGGGAGGTGGGGGGGTCAGCCCCCCGCCCGGCCAGCCGCCCCATCCGGGAGGGAGGTGGGGGGGTCAGCCCCCCGCCCGGCCAGCCGCCCCGTCGGGGAGGGAGGTGGGGGTGTCAGCCCCCCGCCTGGCCAGCCGCCCCGTCCGGGAGGTGAGGGGTGCCTCTGCCCGGCCGCCCCTACTGGGAAGTGAGGAGCCCCTCTGCCCGGCCACCACCCCGTCTGGGAGGTGTACCCAACAGCTCATTGAGAACGGGCCATGATGACAATGGCGGTTTTGTGGAATAGAAAGGGGGGAAAGGTGGGGAAAGGATTGAGAAATCGGATGGTTGCCGTGTCTGTGTAGAAAGAGGTAGACATGGGAGACTTTTCATTTTGTTCTGTACTAAGAAAAATTCTTCTGCCTTGGGATCCTGTTGATCTGTGACCTTACCCCCAACCCTGTGCTCTCTGAAACATGTGCTGTATCCACTCAGGGTTGAATGGATTAAGGGCGGTGCAAGATGTGCTTTGTTAAACAGATGCTTGAAGGCAGCATGCTGGTTAAGAGTCATCACCACTCCCTAATCTCAAGTACCCAGGGACACAAACACTGCGGAAGGCTGCAGGGTCCTCTGCCTAGGAAAATCAGAGAACTTTGTTCACTTGTTTATCTGCTGACCTTCCCTCCACTATTGTCCTGTGACCCTGCCAAATCCCCCTCTGCGAGAAACACCCAAGAATGATCAATAAAAAATAAAAAAATTAAAAAAAATTAAAAAAAAAAACTTGTCACTTAAGACACTCTGTTAACTAAATCTCTTTAAAGTATTAAATCATGTCATTGTTCGTATGTAAATGTATTTCCATTTGTAGGATTAGTAGATAAAACACCAATTTTTATTTCTACTTAATCTCATATTCTGTATTCCCCAAATTTACAAAGATATCATTTATAAACTAATACAAAACAAATAATTTAAAATAATCTGCCATCCCACAGTTTAGATTTAATAAGAGTAGGCAGAGGAGGATGGAGAGAATGGAGGAGGGAGGCAGACCGTGGGAAAACCTCACTGTGTGGTCTTACGGTGTGTAGCTGTAACCTGCAATGCAAGGGTTTTTTGTTTGTTTGTTTTTGAGACGGAGTCTTGCTCTGTCACCCAGGCTGGAGTGCAATGGCGCGATCTCGCCTCACTGTAACCTCCACCTCCCTCGTTCAAGCAATTATCCTGCCTCAGCCTCCTAAGTAGCCGGGATTACAGGCATGTGCCATCACACCTGGGGAATTTTTTTTATGTTTAGAAGAGACAGGGTTTCACCATGTTGGTCAGGCTGGTCTTGAACTCCTGAGCTCAGGCAATCCACTCGCCTCTGCCTCCCAAAGTGCTAGGATTACAGGCGTGAGCCAAAGTGCCTGGCCCCAATGCAAGGTTTTTAAAACCATGGGCTAAAGAGTGGTTGTTTAGGTGTAGAAGTGCTGGTTTTAGATAAGCAGATTTCTGGGTCAGAGACATGCCAAGACTGAGGCCCCAGATCTGACCTCCGTATGTCCCTCTATGGACATACATACTGACCCAGGGAGGAGGACAGAGACTAGGGAGATCGGAGAGGAGACATGACAAAAAGCAGGACCCATCTTTAGAAACTTAGGTCCACAGTGGGGGTATAGGGAGAAGACTGCAATGTGATTGGACACTCTCTGCCACACCTTCAGAGGACACAGGGATTGGCTGGAAACAGAGAGAACATGGTGGTAGTGGTAATGGGAACGCATGTGTACACCCTTACCATGTGCACCGTTCAATGAGCTTCAAGAGCAACTCATTTAATCCACACAACAACCCTAGGAGGGACCTTCAATCATCCCCATTTTATAGATGGGGAAACTGAGGCAGGGTGGGCTCAGTAGCTTACCCAACTTCACAGAGCTAGTAAGAGGCTGAACTAGATGTGAACCCAGCATCTGGCTCTCCTGACAGATCTAAAGGGCTACAGGGGAGCAGGCCCCAGAGGCCCTGCAAATGGAGGAAGAGAAAGGTGCAGCTGTCAGCACAGGAATAGCAACCGGCTGTGGACACCCAGTGCGGAACCAAGGGCAATCAGCTTTGCCTGGAAAATGATGTCATGGGAATCAGAAGACTTGGGGCTGGGGATGGGGAAGGGTCCAGTTTGAATCTCTCATGTTATCCAGGCAGATGAGGCCTGGTGGTGGCAAGTTAATTCCCAAGGGCACACAGGTGGCTTGTGACTCAGCAGGGCTGAAGCCCTAGTGTCCCGGGTCCTCATCCAACTTTAGGAAGGTTGAGGCAGATTCGTGATGAAGGCAGCAACTGGTGTCTGGGGGGATCACATCAGAAAGACCCACTGCCCGGGGGCTGGCAGCCTGGCTTAGCCGGTCCGGGTTCACAGCAAGGTGCTGGGACTGAAAGGCCTATGTGAGTTGGAGCAACAAGGAGAAAATATTCCTTCTCCCACCTTATGTTGCTCCCTCCCCAACCCAGTGAGGCCCTTGCAGACCCTTACATTGGTTCCTTCCAAGTGAAAGCCTTGAAGCCTGATAAACCAAAATGCAAATACATCACTTGGCTTCGATAACCTGCAGCTGATTGAGAGGACTTGCTCAGATAATCAGTGAGGATCGGTGGGGGGCCTCCCTGAAGAACTGGAGCATGGTGGATGCTCACAGCATGAGGGCCACCTGGGCAAGAGGGAGACACAGGGGCGCCAGGAGGAAGCAGGGGCCAGAAAGGAAGAGACACACCCAGAGAGCCCCCACTTGCCCCCGACACACACATGAGCACCCCTTGGGCAGTCCTGGTGGAGAAGAGCATGTCTGCACACAGGTGCCGTGGTCTGGTCATCTTTCCTGACGCTCAAAGGAGGAAAAGGAGCATTACGGGTCCAGTGTCTGCCTGTACCTGTCTCTTCTACCTTTGCTTTGATCCTTGAAAATATGTCTACTCCACACTCTCTTCCACACCTGCCATCTTCTTCCTCTACTGGCTTCTCTCCCCTAACACCGCTCCCCCACTCTCCATCCTCTCCTTGCTGCCTCCACCCTCCTCCCTGGAAGTGGGAGGCCAGCAGAGTTGGGGCTGTTGAGAATGTGCAGCCAGGGGACTGTGGAGCAGTGCCACGAGTACCCTGAATGCTGCGGGCATGCAGGTGAGACGCCCAGAACAGCGCCCGGGACATAGGCTGTCTTCCAGTCAGTGTTCTGCCAAGGACAAGAACACAGAGGCTCAACTTAACCTTTAGTATATTTTTCAAAGGCCAGAGTGCCCCCCAGTGTAATGGTGCCCCCAGTTTACTACCCGGGAGGGGAGTGGGCAGCTGCAAAAGGGATGTTGCCAGTTCAGATCCAAAGCTGGTCCCTCTATGGCTTAGTTCTTAGTTTCACACACATCTCCCGCAAAATGACATCTCAGGTACCACCTCAATTGCCCTCAGGTGCTCTGGGAGGTGTGCATGGGCCGGGGCACGAGATGCAACCTGACAGCCCATTGGATTAATAGAAAGGGGGTCTGAGTTATTTTTGTGATTTCAAGAAGACTACACATGCAAAAGAATAAAGTTAGACTCCTCCCTCCCTTTATATACAAAAATCAACATAAAATAAATCACAGGTTAAATGTAAAAGCTAAAACTATAAAATTCTTAGAAGAAAATATAAGCATAAATCTTCATTGACCTTGATTTCTTAGATGTGATACCAAAACCAGGAGCAAAACGGAAAGATAGATTGGAATTCATAAAACTTAAAACTTTTGTACTGCAAATGATACCATCAAGAAAGCAAAAAGACAATGCGCGAAATGGGAGAAAATGTTTGCAAATCATTAGCTCTGATAAAGGATTTGTTTCCAGAATATAGAAAGAATGCTTATGACAACAATAAAAAGATAAACAATCTAATTTTTTTTTTTCCTGAGACTGAGTCTCGCTCTGTCACCCAGGCTGGATTGCAGTGGTGCAATCTCAGCTCACTGCAGCCTCCACCTCCCAGGTTCAAGTGATTCTCCTGCCTCAGCCTCCCGAGTAGCTGGGATTACAGGCACATACCACCATGCCTAGCTAATTTTTGTATTTTTAGTGGAGATAGAGTTTCACCATGTTGGCCAGGCTGGTCTCAAACTCCTGACCTCAAGTGATCCACCTACCTCAGCCTCCCAAAGTGCTGGGATTACAGGCATGAGCCACCATGCCTGGCTAACAATCCAATTTTTCAAATGGGCAAGGGATCTGAATAGATATTTCTCCCAAGAAGATATACAAATGGTTAGTAAGCATGTAAAAAGATGCTCAACAGCATTAGTCATCAAGGAAATGTAAACCAAAATTGCAATGTAATACCACTTCACACCAACTAGGATGGCTAAGTTCAGAAAGAAGGTCAGTAAATACTGAGGAGAATGTGGAGAAATTAGAACCTTCCACACTGCCAGTGGCAATGTGAAATGCTACAGCCGCTTCAAAAAAACAGTTTGGGACTGGGTGCAGTGGTGCACACCTGTAATCCCAACACTTTGGGAGGCCGAGGCAGGAGGATGGCTTGAGCGTAGGAGTTCAAGACCAGCCTGGGCAACACAGTGAGACCCTGTCTCTTTTTTAATAAAAATAAATAAATAAGAAAAACAGTTTGGCAGTTTCTCAAATTTTTAAGCACAAGTACCATGTGACCCAGGAATTCTACTCCTATGTACCCAAGAGAAATGAAAACTAAGGTTCACACAAAAACATGTACACAAATGTTCATAGCAGTATTATTCATAATAGCCAAAAAGTGGAAGCTATGTAAATGTCCAACAGCAACGTGTGATATCTTCACACAATGCAGTATTATTTGAAATAAAAAGGAATGAAGACTGATACGTGCTACAACCTGGATCGACCTTGAAAACATTGTGCTAAGTGAAAGAAGCCAATCACAGAAAAAACACATATCCCATGATTCCATTTCTATGAAATGTCCAGAACAGGAGAATCTCTAGAGACAGAAAGGAGATCCGTGGTTGCCAGTGAATGAGGACTACAGGTAAAATAGAGGTGACTAATGGCCGTAGGGTTTCTTTTGGGGTGATGAAAATGTTCTAAAATTAGATTGTGGTGAAGGTTGAACAACCCTGTGAATATCCTACAAGACATTGAAATGCACACTTGAGAGAGCTGGACTGCATGGTATGAGAATTATATTTTAATAAAGCTGCTTTGTTTTTGAAAAAAAATTCATGAAATTGATATAACCTCATTTTAAAACTGGACAGTCCAACTTAAATGCAAATTGTGCTTTTGTCTGAAACCCCTCAGTTTTGAAATACTGTGGGTCTCGTATTGACTCTAAGTTGATTCGTGGAACTTAGTGGATGCTTTTCACTCAAACATTTGAGGGTTTTTTTTTTTTTTTTTTAACCTTCTGTCAAGCCTTGTGTTAACATCAGTGAAATAAAGTCAGAGAGAAATGCATTAAGGGGCCCCTGTGATCCCGCCTGAGTGGGAGAGCAAGACCCTGTCTCAAAAAAAACGAGAGAGAACTGCATTAAGATACAGGTGGCTGCCGGGCATGGTAGCTCATGCCTGTCATCCCAGCACTTTGGGAGGCCGAGGCAGGCGGATCACCTGAGGTCAGGAGTTTAAGACCAGCCTGGCAAACATGGTGAAACGCCGTTTCTACTAAAAATACAAAAAATAGCCAGGTGTGGTGGCGTGCGCCCCTGTAGTCCCAGCTACTTGGGAGGCTGAGGCAGGAGAATTGCTTGAACCTGGGAGGCAGAGGCTGCAGTGAGCCAAGAACTCCAGCCCGGGGGTGACAGAGCACGACTCTATCTCCAAAACAAAACAAAACCAAAAAAAAAAAGACACAGTGGCAAGCTATATAATGACAAAAACCTAAGGCCTGATGAAGACATAAAGGGTAGAAAGGTTCTTAGCTGAGTGGGCGCCTCTGGGCTGAGCAAGGAGCTGGGACACATGGCCTCTCACCTCCCCGACAGGAGCAGGGGGGTGTGACGGTGCCTCTGATCCCCCAGCTCAGGCCTGGAGAGCTGCTCCTCACAAGAGGAAGGGCCAGGACACCTGGAGATCCAGGGAGATCCTCTCCTTACCTTCAGCTGATGCTGCGGCTTCCCAACCGGCTTCTAAAGAGCGCTGAGATTCTCTTCTTCTAGAGCAGGCGCCACCTCCATCGCAGCAGAGGCCTATAGCTCTTGGCACGGGGTGCAGCTCCCTCAGGGCTCACAGCAGCTCGGATCTGTCTCTCTCCTGCCGCAATGGAGAGCATCTTCCTCTTCCAGCCCTGCTAATGAGCAGGGAGAAGCGGGGTAAACAGGGAGCGATGAAATTCACAGATGATACTAATTTGGGAGGTGCCAGAAACACCAGCTCCAAGAGAGAATGCAAACAATCTGTGGAGGTAGAGGTTAGAAGCCCAGGCAAGAGCCAGCCACACGAGGTGGGTTGGAAATCCATGCATGTGCGTGAATGCCACTGGCAGAGGAAAGAGTTGAGGCCAGTTTCTTCAGGCCTAGGAGGCACAAGGGTGGACTTCAGATTGTGGCAATAATCTCCAGCAAATGAGACGGGGCTGTGCCGTGGGAAAGGCCATGCAATTTGGAGCATTTTGCCAGTCAGGAAAGCCCGGCATGCCTACTGTTCAAGCAAAGATCTTGGTCCTACCATCATGGCAGCAAAAGTCTTCTTTTTCAAAGCTATTTCTACATCTGCTGGCATTTTCCTGGATGGCATTTAAAGAACTGAGAACAAAGATGAATAAGGACTGATGTGAGGCTCTACTCAGAGTGCCTACTCCAGGTTGGTCTAGAACGATCCTGGGTCAGTGAGTAGGGCACGGCACAGATGGCCAGCATCAACAGGTCCCATAATACAGAAAAAGGCTGAACAGGCTGGACACTCTCAGGGGAACAGGAGGAGTGGGCAGGAGCAGAAAGACTGGTCTTGACAGGTGGGGTGGGGAGGTTGGAAGCAGCGCAGACACTGACTGGTGAGCTGCAGCAGGAGGAGGGGTGCCCCCTCCAAATGCACATGTTGAAGCCCTGACCCCACAATGGGATGGTATTTAGAGATGGGGCCTTTGAGAGGTAACGAGGGTTACATAAGGTCGTTGTAGCCTCATGATGGCTTATTGGCATCATAAGAAGAGGAAGAGAAGGAGCTGTTTCTCTGTATGTGAGGACACTGGGGAAAACCAGGCGTCTGCAAGCCCAGAAAGGCACCCTCACCAGGAGCCAAATCGGCTTCAGTTCCAGCCTCCAGAACTGTGAGAAATAAATGTCTGTTGTTTCAGCCACTCAGTGCATGGTACTTTGTTACGGCGTCCCAAACAGACTAATACACCAGGGGTCCACAGTCAGAGGCAGATGGCAGATGGAGTCACTCATACTGCAGAGGACTCGGAACATTCATTTGCAACTGCTGAAAAAACCCTATGCCTCTCATGCACACAACAAACATTTAAGAACCAACTAACCTCCAGACACTGATGACACTGCACAGAGCCTGATGCAGAGCCTTGCTCTCACGGGGCTTATATTCTAAGGATTTCACCATATGACTAGTAGTTCAATAAAGGCATCTGTGTGTGCCCTTGGGCTAACATACTTCAAATTCAATGTTTTCCTAAGACTTAAATTGATATCAGGACAAACTTTAGAATGTTGACTCCTTCATGCCACTCCGATAAAAGCTTACTAGGTGCCAGACGTGGTACAAAGTACTTCAAATTTTTAAGTCTTATTACATCAGCCCCTTGGGGTGACCTTCTTATCCCCATTTTACAGATTATGAAACAGACTGGAAGAGGTTTGAGTAACTTTCCACAGTTTACACAGTTTACAAGCTTTCAGGTTAACATAGCAAGAATTCAAAATAAGTTTTTTTTTTTTTTTTTGAGATGAGTTTTGCTCTTGTTGCCCAGGCTGGAGTGCAATGGCACGACCTCAGCCCACTGCAACCTCCGCCTCCCGGGTTCAAGTGATTCTCCTGCCTCAGCCTCCCGAGTAGCTGGGATTACAGATGCTCACCACCACGTCCAGGTAATTTTTTGTATTTTAGTAGAGATGGAGTTTCACCATGTTGGCCAGGCTGTTCTCCAACTCATGAGTTCAGGTGACCCTCTCCCCTCGGCCTCCAAAGTGCTGGGATTACAGGCGTGAGCCACCGCGCCCAGCCTCAAAATAAGTCCTGTTCAAACATCACAGGTACCCCATAAATATGTACAATTATGTATCAATTATGTGTACAGTTAGTATGTATCAATAATTATTATGTATAAGTACATAAATAAGTAAGTAAAAGGTCTGACTCTCAGACTCTGCTGTAACCATGGATTCTTGGACCATTGTGTTACGGTTTTAGGTAACACTCAGCATTCTTCCTGCAAATAAATACCTCTACTGGTCGAGAGCCACTATTGTGACGTCAAGAACTTCCCTCTGGTTTCTTTGAACTTGGCGAACTTCAGCCGTTCACTCCCAGGCCTCCCTCCAGGTCAGATCTGTAGGTCTCAGGTGATGCCAGGGAAACTCCCCAGGTGATATGTGAGGTTTTTGTTAGATGCATAGAAGTAACATTTATTATTATCCTATATAGCAATTGTTCTGGCCTATACTGTTAATTTTTAAAAAGTTAATAGAGTTCCCAATTCTTGTAAATTCAGAAAGCAAAAATGGTTTAATCACGTTTCTTTTTAAAAACATCTTTATTGAAATATCATTCACATATCATAAAATTCACCCATTTAAAGTGCAGAAATCCCAACCTGGGCAAGATGGTAAGCCTCCATCTCTACAAAAAAAAATATTAAAATTAGCCGGGTGTGGTGGCACCCACCTGTAGTCCCAGCTACTCAGGAGGCTGAGGCAGGTGGATAGATTAAGCCCAGCAGGTTGAGGCTGTAGTGAGCCATGATCACGCCACTGTACTCCAGCCTGGGCAACAAAGCAAGACCTGTCTCAATTTAAAAAAAAAAAAAATGCACAAATTGATGGTTTTTAGTATGTTCAGAGTTGTGCAATTAATCACCACAATCCAATTTTAGAAAATTTTCTTTACACAAAAAAAAGAAAACCTTTAGCAGTCACTCCTCATTCCTCTTAACCCCTAGCAACCACTCATTCACTTTCTGTTTCTGTGGATTTGCCTGTTCTGGTCATTTCATATAAATGGAACTATGCAATATGTGGTCCTTTTGTGAGTGGCTTCTTTTCACTTAGCATAATGTTTTTGAGGCTCACCCATGTTGTAGCATGCATCAGACCTCCATTCCTTTTTGTTCAATAATATTTGATTGTATGGATATACCACATTTTATTCATTCATTAGTTGATGGAGATTTGGATGGTTTCCACTTGTCAGCTATCATGAATAATGCTACTGTCAACATTTGTGTACAAGTTTTTGTATAAACCTATGTTTTCATTTCTCCTGGGTATATTCCTAGGTATAGAATTGCTGGCTCATATGGTAACTCCATGTTCAACCTTTTAAGGAACTGCCAGGCTGTGGCATCATTTCACATTCCTACCAGCAATGTATGAGAGTTCTAACTTTCCCATGTCTTCACCAGCACTTGTTATTGTTCTTTTTTTAAAAAATCATAGCCATCTTAGTGGTTGTGAATTGGTGTTTCATTGAAGTTTTAATTCATATTTCCCTAATGATTAGTGATGTTGGGCATCTTTTCATGTCCTTATGGCCATTTGTATATTTTCTTTGGAGAAACGTCTATTCAGATCCTTTCCCATTTCCCATGTGATTCTGATATGCCTGGCTGAGGACTTCTTCGTTTAACACTGTTCTATTCCATGACTAGAAATTAGAAGCTTAACCTTGACCAGGCATTTGATGAGACGGGGATTCCGGTAAGAGATTATGAAGACATCACTAAAAAACCATGTCCCTGCTAGCCTGAAGTTGGATCCCTAATGATGGAAAGAGAATAGGAGTGAGAGAGGGAGAGCACCTCTTTGTTGAATGCAGATGTATCAGTTAGGAGGTTTCAGCTAACAACAGCAAACCCAATCCAACATAAGAAAAAGAAAAAATGTATTGCCTCTTGTAATAAAAAGTCTAATGGTAGAACAGTTTTAACTGATTAATTCAGCAGGTCAACAACACACACACAAAAAAAATCCCATAAATTCTTCCCATCCCCCATGCCTCAGTTTCCGTACTCAGACCTGTCACTCCATGTTCACAAGGTGGTCACCAAAGCTCCAGGTCTTGTACACTCACACATCAAAGGCCATCAGGGGAAACACAACCTGGCATCACTAGTGTCCCCTTTTAACTTTCCCAGAAGCACTCAGCAGACTTCCTTCACACGTCATTGGCTAGAATCATGTCACATGCCCACTCCTGAGCCAATCATTGGCAAGGGAAGTTGAATTACTATGATTGGCTTAAGTTAACCAGGATTCATCCCTGGGTCTGGGAAGGGGATCTCCTTTCCCCTGAAACACTTGTCCATCTGCTACTTGGACAAACTCAAGGTCTGTCACTAAGGAAGGCATTAACGCTTGGATAAGCCACAGCGAACATTATTTACTACTGTCTAGGGCAAGAGATTATGGAAAAAAAACTGGAAGAGACTTGACCCTTTTATACCACTCTCTACAGATTTATAGCGATCTTCCTGAAGGATATTACAGACCGCCTATAACCTTCAAAGTGCCTAGTAATCCTCACTTTAAGGACATTACTAATGTGGCTTTAAGATGTCT
The DNA here is from genome assembly GCF_029281585.2 of Gorilla gorilla gorilla. Classification (NCBI taxonomy): domain Eukaryota; kingdom Metazoa; phylum Chordata; class Mammalia; order Primates; family Hominidae; genus Gorilla; species Gorilla gorilla. The sequence continues at coordinate 141,863,503 of NC_073230.2, forward strand.
ATAAAACCAAGAATTGACCCAAGTTCTCCTGGCTCTAAAAGGCTGTCTGGGCCAAATTGATGGTATCCAAGGGCTGGTAAGATCAGGTGGATGGGGCGGGGGGAGTCCATGAACCTTAGACTTTAAGCCCAGATGACACAAACGTGATGGGTGAGTGGGGTGTCATAAAGTCAAGAGGAAGAGGATTCAGTTGGGGAGAGTTGAGGGATAGGCGGGAGAATTATAAATAAATAGGTGTTTTGGGCAACTTGAAATTATGGTTGAAATTGTCCAGCAAGGGGCCCTGCATGGTGCCTCACACCTGTAATCCCTGTGCTTTGGGAGGCCGAGGCAGGAGAATTGCTTGAGGCCAGGAGTTTGAAGCTGCAGTGAGCTATGATCGCACCACTGCACTCCAGCCTGGGTGACAAAGCAAGACTGTCTCTTAAAAAAATGTCCATAGCTAGGCGTGGTGGCGGGCACCTGTAACCCCAGCTACTCAGGAGGCTGAAACAGGAGAATCGCTTGAATCTGGGAGGTAGAGGTTGCAGTGAGCCAAAATCATGCCACTGAACTCCAGCCTGGGTGAAATAGCAAGACTCTGTCTCAAAAACACAAAACAAAATAAACAAAAAATGTTCAGGAGAGTACGTGTAGAGTTCTCGAAGTTTGGTTTTCTTTTTTCTGCAGTTGTTTATTTTTAATCTACTAGCAACAGGAAGAGGGTGCTCAGTCAGCAAAGGCAGGCTCAAAGGCTGAGCTGGTGACGTTGCATGGAGCCCCACCCACGTGCTCTGTATCTGCATTCATGAGCAGCTCCAGCTCCAAAGCCAATGTACCAGTAACAAATCTCCACTGAATGGGGCCTGAAAGTTCCGGACCGACAGTCACTTTCCTTCCAAACTCTTTTTGCCTCAGAAGACCTTGAAAACCCAGCAACCACATGGACTTAGGAGTTTTATTTAGAATGGCTGGGCTCCGTGCCCTGCACCCTGGTGGCCCACCTGGGGCCTGCTGAGTGGTTGCACCTGGGACCTTCCGGAGGCAGAAGCAGTGCACGCGCACACAGCCCGGCTGTGTCTCCCCCTCTACCACTTCCTGGGTGGCAGGCCGAGTGGGGGAACACCATGGAGTTAGGCAGATGTCTTGGAGCGCAGGGAAAGCAAAAAAGGAAGTGGGGAATTTGCCTGACAGACCCCAGTGAGCAAAATTAGCATCAGCCACAGGCAGGAGGTTCTCCAGTTATTTTTCCTCTGCTCAAAATCTCAGTAACTTTGCACAGACAAGATATTTTGTGCTACTGCACCCAGTACATGAGAGAAAGCCGACGAAAATGATGGGGCTTTTATTCCTTCATTCAACTCAACATTTATTGAAGGTTTGTCCTGGACAAATGCACTGTACTGGACACCGTGGGGATGGGGGAACTTGGAGGTTTATAACAAGGGTTGTCCTAAAGATCTAGTATCAAGGTGGGGCTTGGATAGAGAGGAGCTCATGCAACAGTTAAGAGCCAGACTTCTGGGGAGGGCAGATTGTGTTGTTTACGCACTGTATGACCCTTAGCAGGTTATTTAATCCCTCCAAGTCTCAGTTTTCTTACCTGCAAAATGAGAATAATAAAAATACCTAATTTATAGGATTATTGCAATTTTTTTTTTTTTTTTTTTTTTTTTTTTTTTTTTTTAGATGGAGTCTCACTCTGTCACCCAGGCTGGAGTGCAGTAGTGTAATTTTGGCTCACTGCAACCTCCATTTCCCGGGTTGAAGCAATTCTCCTGCCTCAGTCTCCCGAGTAGCTGGGATTACAGGTGCACACCACCATGCCTGGCTAATTTTTGTATTTTTAGTAGAGACAGGGTTTTGCCATGTTGGTCAGGCTGATCTCGAACTCTTGACCTCAAGTGATCCACCTGCCTCGGCCTCCCAAAGTGCTGGGATTACAGGCGTGAGCCACCATGCCTGGCTAATTTTTGTATTCTTAGTAGAGACAGGGTTTTGCCATGTTGGTCAGGCTGATCTCGAACTCTTGACCTCAAGTGATCCACCTGCCTCGGCCTCCCAAAGTGCTGGGATTACAGGTGTGAGCCACCATGCCCAGATGGCAACAGGAGATATTGAAATGCTTAACACAGTGGCTGGCACAGAATAGCCCTCACCAAATGTCAGTTTCAGGTAGGTATTATCAAGGGAGTGGAAATGACTTTGTCATAGGAATAACCCTGAACCTGTTTGTATTTTGAATCCTTTTTATTCTGAAGTATAAAACACAGTGAAGTACAGAAAACAAATGTACAGATAATGAATTCTCATAAATGAAATATACCCATTCACCACTCAGGCAAAGAGACAGAATAGTAGCAAGACCCTAGAAATCCCATTAGTGTCCCCTTCCAATCAGGACACCCTCCAACCCCAAGAAAGGTAACTGCCGTCCATATATGGTAACACTTCTTTACTTCTCATAAGTTTTACTGCATAAGCATCCATCTCTAAAAACTATCCTTTTTCTGCGTTAAAAAATTTATGTGAATGCAATTACACAATATTCATTCTTTAGTATTTGACTTCTTTGGCTCAACACTGTAAGAATCATCTGTGTTTTTATGTGTAGCCATAAATCAGTCATCCGTATGATTGCATCATATTCCAGATGCCTAAATATATTTAATCAGTTTTACTATGATGCACATTTGGTTGTTTTTACTCTGTAGCTAGTATGAATAATGCTACTGAACACTAAGTATGTACCTAGAAATGGTATTGCTGAGTCATAAGTTATGTATAGATTCGGCTTTCATAGAAAATGTCAAATCATTTTCCAAATTGGGTGTACCAATTTATAATCTTACCAGCAATGTATTAGAAGCTAGTTGCTTCATATCCTTGTCAACGCTATTTTCCATCTTTTACATTTTTGCCACGTCACAGGACAAATGGTAGCATCTCGTTGTGAATTTAATTTGCATTTCCCTAACTAGCAGTTCCATGGAGTACATTTCATATGCTTATTGGTCATTTATTTACGTTTTTTTTGTGTGAAGTGCTTATTTCAGTCTCTTGCCCATTCTTCTATTCAGCTGTCTTTTTCTTACTGATTTATAGGCCTTTTTTATATATTCTGGATATGACCTTTTGTTGGCTGTTTCACAAATATCTTCGTCTGAAGGCTTGCCTTTTCATTCTCTTCATAATGTCCTGATGAACAAAAATTCTCCATTTTAAAGGAATACAATTTATCAGCATTTTCCCTTATGGGTAGTGTTTTTTCGTATGCTGTTTAAGAAATACTTCCTTACACTGAGGTTATGCAGCTATTCTTCTATACTATATTCTAGAAGTTTTGGCGTTTACTCATTTAAATGATACTCCAATTGAAATTGACTTTCAAGTATGGAGTAAGAGATTGTCCAGTTTTCCTCTTTTTCCATGGGGACATCTCACTGAGCTGCCACCATTTTTTTTAAAGACCATTCTCTCCCCTCTGACCTGAAGCACAAACTTCATCATAAATCAACCAACCACATATGCATGGGTCAGTTTCTGAACTCTCTATTCTGTCCCATCCGTCAATTCCATATCATTTCACTCTTTTAATTGTGGTAACTTTATAATGACTCTAGTAGAGCAAGCCTTCGCATCTTGCTCTTTAAGAATGTCATAGCGTTCAATTCATTTTTTAAAGTAAACTTCTTTTACCTTTGCTGCTTTTTAAAACATGTAATCCTTTTTTTATTTTGAAATGCTTTTAAACTTACAGAAAAGTTTCAAGAATAGTACAAACTTTTCTTCCTGAACCATTTGACAGTGAATTGCCAAAATGATACCCCATCAGCCCCAAGTACCCTAAACAAGAACAATCTCCTCTATAACAACCATACAATCCTCAAAATAAGCAAATAAATAACATTGCTATATTACTATCATCGAGTCTACAGACACTGTTCACGTTCTGGCAATTGTCCCAGTGATGTCTTTGATAGCAAAAAGGATCCAGTCCAGGATCACGTATCGTATTTCATTGTGTCTCTTTAGTTTTCTTCAATTTGGACCAGTTCTTAGAGACTTTTTCCCGTGACTTTCATGATTTTGACACTTCAGAAGGTACAGACCAGCTATTTTGTAGACTGGGCCTCCCTCAGGCATGTCTGATGTTTTCCTCATGATTAGATTCACGCTATCCTTTTGGTGGGACAGTCTCAGAAGCACCGCTGCTGTGTTCTCACTGCATCCTATCACATTTTGATGTGGCCCATTCCTGGTCATGTTAATGTTGATCACTTGATTTAGGTGGTGTCTGTCAGGTTTCTTCTTTGTAAGAATTTACTCTGTTTAGTTTTGTAGTTCATGAGTTGGAAGGGAATTTAACAAGTAAACATCCATCCTGTTCCTCAGAAGAGTACCCCCCTAGTTTTAACATGCAATTGATGTTTCTTGGCTGAATTATTACTATGGTGGTTGTCAAATAATAATTTCATAAATATATCATTCCTTTAACATTTATTAGTTTGCATTCTGTACTAAGGGAAAGCTTTCTCCTTTCTCCTTTTATTTATTCATTATCTATTATATTAGCATTGACCCATGATATCAGTTTGGACCATTCCTTTGTTACTCAGTGGGTTAAATCTGCCCAAGTTGCGGCCAGTGATAGCCCCTTCAAGATGGCACTGCCCTTTCGGTATGTTCCCATCTTGTATTTCTTCCTACCTAGGGCTTAGCCATTTCTTCAACGGAACGGAGTAGTATCCTATTGAATCGACCCAGCTATCGTTCCTTTCTAGTGAAAGATGGTGTTTAGATCAAAGATCTGGGCATATGGTGAGCTCTTTGCTATTAGAATGCTGTTGCTCCCAGCTCCTCTTGATGACAGATCTAAGGAATATCTGAATGAATGTACATTCATACATACATATGTGCATAATATATGAGTATGAATAGATACATATAAATGTGCATGCATTTTTATATATATATATTTATATATCCTTTATATATACTGAAATAAATATATATATTTGTTTCAGTATCTAGCTATCGCCACAATTTCACTTCAATATCTCCAATTCCAAACCAATGCTACAGAGGTCATTTTAATTTCTCCCTTTCCGTATTTGTAACTTCCTTATCTGACAGTCAGAAAACTGGCTCTCATTATCCTCAATATGTTTATTATTAGATCAGTGTCCTCTGCATGTCATTACTCTTCCACTTCTAGAGCCACCCTTCTTCCCCCAGCCAACACAACCACCCTCCTCCCATCACTCAGGTTCTCGCACCACGAATGGACACCCTTCTCTTCCTGCTCAGGCTCAGGCATCCCAGTCTTGGCCGCCACCCCCCTCATCCCCTGCGTGGGGGACTACCTTGCTTGGCTCTACCTAAGGGCTTTTGGACTGAGTTATTCAGGAAGGAAGAAAGGCAGTGAGAAAAGGAAGGCACTCAGCTACTTTTAATTATTGCTAGCAAACATTAACTTGGGACATGCCACATGGCTGATCAGAAAATGGAAGCCATCAGAAGAGAATGACCTCATCCTCTCAGGACCATCCACCAGCCTGCCTGCATTTGTGCTCATAAACTCAATTCTTCTTCTGTTTACAATGGATAAACTCTCCCTGCTCTGTTTAAGGCTAGATCCCAGCCAGTTAGCCTACTCAAGGACTTTCCACTGAACTTATCCTCTTTTTCTGCTTTTTTCCATATAAAATGGACTGTATCTTCAATCTTAAAAAGAAATCTCCTGAGAAGCCCACATTTCTTCTACCTACTTCCCTCTCTACTCGCCCTTTAAGCAAAATTTCTTTAAAATGCTGCACTTTGGGAGGCCGAGGCAGGTGGATCACTTGAGGTCAGGAGTTCAAGACCAGCCTGGTTAATATGGTGAAACCCTGTCTCTACTGAAAAATACAAAAATTAGTTGGGCCTGGTGGCGCATGCCTGTAGTCCCAGCTACTTGGGAGGCTGAAGCACAAGAATCACTGGAACGTAGGAGGCGGAGGTTGCAGTGAGCCAAGATTTTACTACTGCATTCCAGCCTGGGTGCCAGAGCAAGAGACCGTCTCAGAAAAAAAAAAAAAAGTGTTGCTGCTTCTCACTGTCTTCATTTTCCAAACTCATTCTTTCTTCAACCCCATTCTGACCAGGCTTTCATTCTCCCCAGTCACCACCTGCCCATCAAGTGATTTCATGTTGCCAAATTCACTGGCTAATTCTGCTGTCATCTTTCTCAACCCATCAGTAGCACTTAGTACAGCTGGCCATTCCTCCTTTCTTGAAATGCTCCCTTCCCTTGGTCTCCATGTCTGAGTCGGTTTGTCTCTCACCTCAGTGGCCATTCTCTCACATTCCTCTTGGCCAGCTCCCTTCCCTCTTCCCCAGCTTCCCAGTGTTAGAGAGCTGTAGCTGTCCCAGCCCTCTCCTCTTTACAAACTCATCCCATAGGCAAGCACATCCAAGGCCAGTGCCAAGGCTCCATGCCATCTTGATAACGAGGACCTGAAATCTTCTCTCTAGCCCCAGACATATATCCAAAGGCCTGCATAGCCATCTCTACTAGGGGTCATAAATTATATATTCAGCTTAACATGATCAAAACGGAACCTCTGCTTCCTGCCCACACCCCTCCCACTATCGCAGATGTTAAGTGTCTCCATCTCAATAAATCGCACCACCATTCAGTAGTTGCTCAGGCAAATCTTGGGGTCCTTACATTTTATTCCTCTCTCCCCCCACATCTAATACAGTAGGCTGTCTTGTTGGGTCTATCTAATGTCTACGCGTCTCCTAAATCTGACTTCTCACTTTTTCCACGCTATCACTCTAGTCTGGGTTGCCACTTCCTGCTTCGATCGTTAATGTAATAGCCTAATATTCGCCTTGCTTCCACTTTGCCCATACTTTGGATAGTTCTTTAGTTCTTTACACAGCAACAAGAGTGTTTTTTTGTTTGGTTGGTTGGATATTTTGAGACTGAGTCTTGCTGTCACCCAGGCTAGAATGCAGTGGTGCCATCATACCTCACTACAGTCTGGACCTTCTGGGCTCAAGCAATCCTCCAGCCTCAGCCTCCCGAGTAGCTGAACTACAGGTGTGTGCCACTACACCTGGTTAATTTTTTTATTTAAAATTTTTTTTTAGAGATTGGGTCTCACTATGTTGGCCAGGCTGGCCTCAAATGATCCTCCCGCCTTGGCCTCCCAAAGCACTACTACAGGCATGAGCCACTGCACCCAGCCTAGAGTGGTCTTTTATAAATGTAAATCAGATTGACAGCCTGGCAGAAAACCCTCCAATAGTTTTTCATTGCACTCATAATAAAACTCAAATCATTATCATGGACAAAAATGTCCTGCCTTGTTCTGGCTCTGATTTACCTCCGTCAACCCACATCCCAGAGCAATGTGCCTTTTTCACTCTGCTGGGGCCATGAGGACCTCCTTGCTGCTTCCCTAACCCATCAAACTTCAAGCTTCTGCCCCAGGACCTTTGTGCTTACTGCTCTCCAATCTGGAATGCACTTCACTTGGTCCTTTTTTGTCTCCTATTTTAAAGATGGTATCTCCCTATGTTGCCCCATCTGGAGTGCAGTGGTTGTTCACAGGCACGATCACAGTGCACTGCAGCCTCGAACTCCCCAGCTCAAGCAATCCTCCCATCTCAGCTGCCTGAGTAGCTGGGAGTACAGGCACATGACACCATACCTGGTTTCCAGTTCTCTCACCACATTCAAGAATCTACTCAGATGTGACCACCTTATAGCTGTTTTCACCACCTAATTTAAAATAGCACAGCACCTCCACAAACCTCTATTCCCCCTCCCTGAGCGCTCCATTCCTTTACCCATTCATACCTCACGCATCACTCATCACTACCTCACATCATATGGTTATGGTTTCCTCCCACCAGAATGTAAACCCCATGAGGTCTGGACCTTGTCTGTCCTGTTCACCACAATATCCCTGACACCTGGAACAGTACCTGGTGCACAGAGGCTATGCTGAATTCAGGCAATGATTCAGGCAATGCCAGTGTGACATGGTACTGTGGCTAACAGTACCTTCTCCGGGGAACCAGAGAAGGCAGGAGTGATGAACTAAGTGGTCCATGCTGAGCCACAGGTGATGAGCAAGCTTCTCCTTTAATGAGGAGGAAGTTGAAAGTGGTTATAAAAACTCAGGACAATAAACTTCTGATGTTCCTGAAACATCATCACCTTAGTGGTGATTCATAACCCCTCTTCTGCTTCTAAAATATAACATATTTCTAACTTCACTGATAAACTCATTTCCAATAGAAGAAAAACACCTTCTGCCTTAGTCACTGATACTTCTAAGTTCTGTGTTAAGCACCTGAGGGTGAGGAGTGTGGGCTCTTTTATTTTGGGTTCACATTTAACATGCAGCTGCTGCAAAGGCATTTTAAGAACACGGAGGTGACTGAAAATAAACTCCTGCCAGCAGGTTACCCAACATCCTATTCACCCTCTGCTGAAGTGGAGTTCCCGGCCCCTGCTCTGCAGCCTGCCTTCCAAGCTTGAAATAAAACAACAATGCCACTTCAACTGGAGGTTGAATACTGTTTTCAATGACTTCATGGTCATGCTTCTGAGACCGGGATGCGCATTACCTTAGGGAGATGCAAAGCCAAGCTAAAATGTGCAGGCTGGCGTGGTGTTGCCGGTTTGATGCTGACTGAGAAACACGGCCTGTGGCTATGAAGTGAAGAAAATGGTTTTACCCTCATCCCTTGGACTGCACAGGCAGCAGATAATAGGCAGTTGGCCCGAGTCATCCGGCCCTCGACCTCGATTTTATATATTTGCAAGGAGGGGCAGAGAGAGAGAATGAACAGAGGCTTTCAATCTGTGCTGTGGGCAGTGAGGAGGGCAGACCTGACAGGGAAGGGGACTCCGCAGGAGGCTCCCCAAGTATGAGCCACTTGGACTCCAGCCCTGGCAGGCTGCTCTGTGCTGGGGCAAGTCTGGGAAGAAAGGCACACAGCTAAGCAGAGTGGTACCCTGCAACTGACCACTGACCTCTGGCTTCCATGTTTGCATTTCAAAGCCATGATATAGAAATGTAATTTACTTTGAAGGCAAGGTTATGTTCGAAGCAGACTGGCCTCTCAACAAAGGGACAGTGACCACTGCCTGCCTGATAAGCCTCCTCCCAGGAGAGAGACTATCTGCCAGGGAGTGGGGGGCAGAGAGGTAGGTAAGTAAAGTCTTTCTGCATGGGAAAGCCTTTGAAGAGTATAGAGGCCTCACCTAATCCAAATCACTACAAGAGTTTTGAAGTACTCTATTAAATTGAAGCAAAGCTCTTTGCCACAGAATTGACTTGGTTTGAGGAGTTGCAGGGAATGAAATGGTTTCAGTTTCCCACTTCCTTAACTGAAAAGCGTCAATATGATGACCATATTTTCTGAATCCAAAGTGGATTTAACATAGGCTTGTCCCCTGAAATACAAGGGCATATTATCATGATCTAGAGACCATGAATCTATTTGGAAGGGTAGGAAAAGTGGAAGGTACCTTTGATTTGGGTAATTTTTGCTTTCTCCCCATAAACTAAAGCAATTCAACTCTTCTTAGGGGCTCTGCCAGCAATATTGAGGCTGGAGGGACCAGAGGAGAGAGAGCACAACATGAAATATAAAATTCCATCATCTCCATTCAAACATCAGCCTGGAGGTAGGAGAATGAATTAGGCGGTTGGTCGTTTTTCTCCCAAAGCCAGGATCCAATGACTCTGGGCTTTGGAAGGTAATGGAATTGAAAGCTCCGGAAGCTGTCTGGTGCTTTGGCTAAAATTCCTAGCATAAGGAACCTTTTTGGGTGAGGAAGATGACTCTCATTCTGGATACGGGGGAACAAATCTACTTTGTCTTTTGTTTGCCAATCTGATCCTCCATCATGGATAAAGCAGTGCTATCCAGGAGTAGCAGAGCTCGCCCAGGGAGATGGGCAGGACCAGCCTCCCAATACCCAAGGGGGGCCTTGAAGTTTCCCATTACAGAGCTTGAAAAATCACCAACCACTCCAGTCTCCCTGGGTCATGCACAGGCTGGGGATGATTGTAAAACAGATATAGCTCTGACTCACCTGCAGTGGAATAATTAAAAGTGACTTTTTTTTTTTTCATATATGGTACAGTCAGAATGAGCACCTACAGACCAGGTGCAGTGGCTCACGCCTGTAATCCCAGCACTTTGGGGGGCCAAGGCAGGCAGATCACTTGAGGTCAGGAGTTCCAGACCAGCCTGTCCAAAATGGTGAAACCCCATCTCTACTAAAAATATAAAAATTAGCCAGGCAGGGTGGCGCGTGTCTGTGGTCTCAGTTACTTGGGAAGCTGAGGCACGAGAATTGCTTGAACGCAGGAGGTGGAGGTTGCAGTGAGCCAAGACCGTGCCATTGTACTCCAGCCTGGGTGGCAGAGCAAGACCCTGTCTCAAAAAAAAAAAAAAAAAGGAAAAAAAAGGCCAAAAAAGGAAAAAAAGCTCCTAGAGAGTGAAAGGAGCTTCTGGGAATCACATCCAGTCCTCTCCAGGCACATCGTTGATCACCACGAGCCAGCATTCTACTTTACGGACAGTAAACAGGTATTTATCCCCCTCCTTTATTTCCTTTATGTTGCTTCAGTTATTGTTGGTACCTCAAAATCAAGTGGGTCAAGGGAAGGAGAGTAAAAACTGAAATCTGCTCCATTCTACATGCTCTTAAAGGCTGGGAGGAAGAAGCTAAAACAGATGCCTGGAATAAAGGTTTAAACTAAACCGTGGACTCCTTAGCCAGAACATGTATTCTTCACTGGCCGGTGCAGGCCTTGGAACACCCGCACCACAGTCCCCTATTCTGGGGGTGGTTTGGACCATGGGTGTCATCAGCACAAACGGCCTACGTGTCCTAAGGTGACTTCCTAGACTAGATGCAGCCTGCCCACGGAGTAAATCCCTCAGGGCACTGATGGAAAACAAAAATCTAATGGGTACCATAAGCTGTAGGAAAAGTACCATCAAGGGCACAGACAAAGAAACACAAACATAGTTTTCATTTAGAGAATTTACCCAGTTTATAAGAACTGTAAGAATAAGAAATTACTAAATGAGAGGAAGTACTAAATATAGGACTAAAAGATTTAGGAGGCTGGGGAAGAAAAGAAGGGAAGTATCAAAAAACACAAATCATAATGGAAAGGACCCAGAGCAGGCCACTGTACAGTGAGAGACCAGAAGGAGGTGACTTGTCCCCACTGAAAAATGGAGCAGAGCTGGATCAAGAGCCCAGGACTCTGCACTCAGGAGGATGCACTGTGCATTCCGTTGTCACTGCTTCTCTGGAGGGAGGCCGGAGAGGCTGAGAAAAGTGTAAACACACAGAGGAGGTTAGAGGAGGGAATGAAGATGTCAAGGAGAGGAGGAAGCAGAGACTGAGAAAACTTGGGAGAGGAAGACGGGAGGAGGACAGTGAGATATGAATGAGTATCAATGCATTCATTCACAACATTAGCCTTTCAAGAGGATTAACTCTAAACAGACTATTTTTCTAACTCACTTGGTTTGAATCACAGCAAGTTACTGCTGCCCTTTCAATTGTTCAACTGCTAATTCTTTAAAAAAATTATTTCACGAATACGTTGTAACATTATTAACCAGTCAGCATGTTGTACAATAGATCTCTTGAACTATTCCTCCTAATCTAACTGAAATTTTGTTGCTTTAATTCTTAAATCTCAAAAGGGTCATCTCCTACAGCTCACTGAAATGTGGGTTTCTGGCAAAAGCAATTATACCTGCAGGCTGGAAGATAGCAAGTGAAGAACCACACATTCTCCATTTCTCAGCCCGAGAAGTCGAGGACATGTGACTACCTGGTCAGTTCTAAGCTAAATACTGCTAAAAACTGTTGTAGGGAGTCTTGTGGGTTCACCAACTGGCCACAGGCATCTGGCTTTTAGCAGTCTACATTTGCTACTAATCATGATTAGTCAATACTTTTCTAAACTAGTGCATGTTGGCAAGTTTACTGTAATGTTATTGACTTCTCAAAGAGGACTTCATGCTGATTCAACCCAGCTGTGTTCTATAAGTTCCTCAAACATTTGTTTAGTGTGATAACCTCTGATCAGCTTTCAAGACACTTTATTCTTCTTGGCTTCATGAGCTAAGCTACTGTGGCTGAAGGTGCATTCTACTTAAGTGAGAAACTGATTGGAATGTACCACTCCACAGCCTCATATAAATCACAACACTCTTCCCAAGCAGTGGTCTGGAAAGCTACTGTGACCTGGCAGAGCTGTGATGCCATCAGCAGGGAGCTCTCCAAGGATGGAGAGAAAGGCATCATTTCATCCTTTTATTTCCCCAAAGCGCTGGCTTTTGTCTTGCACCTACCATGCTTATCAGAATGATAAATTAATAAGCAATGCTGGGAGGGGCGGCCTGACGAACCAACCCCCCTTCCCCTGGATTTCGCCCACTTTAGACGCTTGACTCTACAGTGCTGCATTTGCCTGCCAGAGGCAAGACTGGCAGCCTGGGATGTGCCAAGCGCTTGGCTCTCAATTGCAAAACAAAACAGTATAGGAGGGAATTTGTGAGTTAGCTGATTTGCAAACACTAGAGCAAGTCGCCATGTAAACATTTGTTTTTGTGTCTCTCAGGTTTTTCCATTTCTCTCAGGCAGCTACCTGGATGCCACCCTGACAGCATCAAAATGTGCTGCTCCTCAAGTTACCAGTGAATCCTTATTCACACTGAAATAAACTCAGCTTCTTTCAGACCATTAAAAAAGAAACCTGAAAGCCCCCCACAAAACAAAACAAAACAAAAAAACCCAAACAAAAAAACCTTCATGAAGCAGTCATCACAGAGGATATCAGTAATTATGGCAGGAGAGCCTCTAGTGTTGCTCAGAATCAATATTAGGCCAGCAGGTGTGTCCCCAAGTGTCTATGAACATGTCACTCGGAGGGAGCCATTGCCTGGGGAACCTGAACGAATAAGCAGCTGCAGTTACACTCACACGTGTTGGCTGAGACTGTTCCATCACAAGTACATCCAACTTTAAATAAAAGGTACTTGGGCATGTGAATACGTTCTATGCCCCCAACGCCAAATGCCAGTTTACTGAATCATCGCACAAGCCAGCATTTACTGGGTCTGACCAAACGTATGCGGTGAGTCAGCATTTGGACTCTTCACTGTAAGCCTAAAAATTAGTTCTTCCATTTGCCCCCTTTTTGCAGTTGAAGAAGTATTGGTTGACTTGGTTGAATTCCACAGCAGAGCCAGAATTTGAACACAGATTAAGAATACAGAACCTGTATTTTGCTAAATTCACTTGCTTCGTAATAAAATAAAAATCCTACATGACAAAAGACACTTAAAGGATATCACAGAGCACTGGTACTCCTATGTCCCAAAAGAACTTTCTCATTTAGCTTCAGTGTGACTACTTATTTCCAACTCACTCAACTCCAGGGTTGAAGCACCAATCATGGTAAAAAAAAAAAAAAGGAGAGTTATAATCAGGAAGTTTTGAAAAATTGGAAAGAGGAAAAAAAAACTAATGGTTGAATTATTTTCTTTAAACGTTTTTTAGTATTGCAGGGTCATAAGGTCCTAACCAAGGTTATCTAATCTAGTTCTTGCCCCAGGCAGGATGACTTAAGTCATCCCAAAGAAAGGAAGGTTCACACAATTTGTAAAGATCTTCCTGAATTCTACCTACCTGATAGGCAAGTTATAAGCATCACTTGCCTGTCGGAGACTCCACGAAATGCTCTGGAGCCTTTGAGAGGAAAGGTACGGCACAAATGCAAATTATTAACAATATAAATCAGCTCAATTCCCGTAAGCATAGCCATCTAACCCAGCCAAAGGAATGTGTGAGGAGCTACAATGCCAGTCTTTGTCAGAAAATATATTTATTATTGATAGTGAGTGAAGTAAAGATGTGAGTATTCACTATAGAGGTTATATCAACCAAGGTTGCCTTCATATTGATAAAAATACCTTATCTCACTTGTAATCATAAACATTATTCCAGTAGAAGAGGTACATTTTCTCTCCTTTTTGTCTTCTTGCCTGTATAATCACCATAATAAGTTATAATGAAATAGCTCTTACATAATCAAAGGAGAAAAGAAAGACAAAACCAACAGCTACAGCCTATAGACAATTCCATCCAGCACTGGTGCCTCCAGATCTGTTTTCTGGCTCTCTCCACCCAGCACTGCTGCCCCCAGATCTATGTTTTCTGGCTCTCTCCTCACCCCACTCCAATTAATTTAGCCCCCAACCCCATCCTACTTTGTTAGGGTGGAGATTCACCAAATGATAGGGCTTGTTCAGAAGAGAAACATTTTATGGTCAGTGGAAGTTGAATAGAAAGTACCAAAAGGTGGAGAGGGCTGCCCTTCTCTTTTAATCATCATAAGAGGGTTTGCTAATACTGAAGAGTGTCCTTTAATGACTGATCTCTGATCAAGGCTTTGGCCCTTCAAATTGCTGCTGTTCAAAACGTGAAATGATTCTGCTGAATCCATTCTTGATGTCTCTCTTTAGTGGTCTTCTCTTCAAATGGGTTGTTTTCTCACTAGGAAAAAAAATGTTCCATCTCTGGAATTAACGTTGATGGTGTTTTGCTCATTCTGAAAGTTTTTATCCTCCCTTCTCAAGCATGCTCTGCAAGAAAAACAGAAAGAGTAAGTTTTACCACCAGGAGAGGACAAAAAATAAATGGCACTAACTAGTATGATTTGTGTTGCTTTTCAAATATCTAATTTTAAAAACACAGAAAACAAGGCATATGCTTCCTGTTCTCAAAATATTGCTCCTTTAGTCAACACCATTGCTTTATCAATATGATCTTTAAATGACCCCTCTCACCACCACATGGGTTGAAAACCCCAACAAGGCCAGGCGCAGTAGCTCACGCCTGTAATCCTAGCACTTTGGGAGGCCAAGGTGGGCAGATCACTTGAGCCCAGAAGCTTGAAATCAGCCTGGGCAACACAATGAAACCCAATCTCTACCAAAAACAAAAACATTAGCTGGGCATGGTGGTGTGTGCCTGTAGTCTCAGTTACTCGAGACGCTGAGGTGGGAGGATCCCTTGAGCCTGGGAGGCAGAGGGTGCAGTGAGCCATGATCATGCCACTGTACTCTAGCCTGGGCAACAGTCTTTGCTGTCTCAAATAGAAAGCAAAAGTGCTCCTGGTAGGGGCATTTGGAAATGTTGGGAGCATGGCTGATGGATGCAGTGACTGGGGGAAAGCTATGGCCAAGGCAGTGCAGGGATCAAACCCCAACTCCAAAGGCTCTGAGAGGGAAACTCTTCATTAGAGAAACACAAGATTCCTTCCCAGAGAGGGAGAATGCAGATGCTCATGTGCTCATGAGGCTGGACAGAGCTACACAGATTGGTACCTATTCCCAGATTGCAGAAATGGTCCCTACATTCTATTTAGTTATTTATTTGGGAGATGAGGATGTAGATAAGAAGAATTCTTAACTATCAGATGAGAACTCTATAACCAGCTGAAATGGGGGTATACTGCCTTCATTTTTAGAGGTCTTTAAGAAGAAAAAAGTGATACTTTCCCCTCTAGTTTTGCAACCACTCAGAGAGGCAAGGTGAGGCCGAGGTTGCCTCTAGTTTATCCATTCCCACCTGCCTCCCGCCAACCCGCACCCTTCCAGCCATCTCTCCATTGAGCTCCTACCAGGTACCACTGCACTCAGTTTAGTGCATTGGGGAAACTAATACATACACCTGTGGAAAATTCAGGAATAATAAAAGGTAATAATTTGCTAATTTTTATTTATTTGCTAAATACATGCTAAAATTTATTGTGTAAACAGCATAACATTTAATAGGAACCAAATAGTATCTGGTAGAAAGTAATTTTTTCCTTCCTTCTGTTTCCCAGTTTCTGTGTCCCCTTCCAGAGATGGTCACAGTTCACAAGAGGAATGGTTCTGCCTGGTGCAGAGGGAAAGCCTGTAGCTGGAGCAAGCAGGGAAGGCTTCTCCAAGGACCTTCCACCATGGAGAGAATCCAGGTGGAGGACTAGGGTGGGACTGGGAGGAGTGAGGGGAGAAAGTGGTGGCCAGGATTCAGCAGGGGAACAAGCCTAGCACACACAGAATCCTGAGGGGAGAGGCCTAGCTGGAAGAAAGGGTACATGCTCAGGACTGACCAAGAGAAAGGGTGGAAAGAGGGCCCAGGACGGACGCCAGGCTGAGACATGTCCTGCTAGCCACAGAAAACATGGAGGAATGCTTTTACATAGGAGAATGGCATTTAGGAATGTTAACCTGACATCCTCAGCGTGATGGATCCAACAGAGGGGAGTCTGCAGGCAGGAAGCCCAAGGAGGAGGCAGATTAGAAACCAGACAAAGGTGGAAACAAGAACTAGAGCTACATGGGAAGAAAAAGGGAGATGGTGACAACCAAGGTATGGGAGGATCCTTGGTGACAAGGACAGTGATGGGGCCACCAAGAGAAACAGGGAAGTCAGTGGGAGCCTGGGAAGGAGGAGGATGACTTAAATTTTGGGTTTGTGAGGCAATTTTGGCTGAAACATACAAATGGAAATGTCTAGAAGGACGCTGTAGGCCCTCCGAGGTCAAAGGTCTCTAGACACAACAATTTAGGGTCAAAAATTTAAAAATGATTGAAATTAAGGGGACAGAACAGAAAGAGTAGAAGTCAAACAAGACGGTGTATTGGGTCATAGGAACAAAGGGTGGATAGATTATCCTAAAGTGTTCATCATTATAGGTTTCTAAGAAGTCTATGTCATAGGGCACAAAAGAACAGATATAAAGGCAGACAAACTTAGACATAACACACATAGTGGTGAGAAAAACAATGATTCTGTCATACAGGAGGTAAATTAGAAAAGCTAGATGCATTTAGGGAAAACAGGAAAAACAAAGTAGGTGCAGTAGAAGATTCTGCTCAGCAGAGAGTTGTCCTGTAAGAACTCATAGTGGAATGTGAGGCACCAGCCCCATGTTCGCTGGGAAAATAACACGCTGAGCACCCACCATGTAAGAGACACCACCTGGCAGTGTCACAGCGTCACAGCATCTCAGCTATGCTCACCTGCTTATGAATTGATCTGTGTGAGTCTCTCCAATTACATAGATGATAAGTTCTATAAATTCTAGATATATAGACAACCTCACTACATCATGCTTTATTAAATACAAAATGGAAGCCAGTATCAAGCAGATCTATACTGAGCCTATCTAACGGAATTCAGTTACTACAGAAAGTGATCTCTTTATAAATGATGCCACTTAGCCATTTGCATTTGGGGGGGTTATAGATTCACTGCTTTCTTCAACACACTGATGGGAGCTTTGAGTTGTCATCTGCCTGGTCAAGATTACATAGCTGTACCCCTCTCTACAATTTTGGGCTTAGGGTTACAAGGATAACCACATGACAATGTACCTCCTTTCAAATATTGCAAAATAATCTGCAGCTGCCACAACTTAAGGAAAGCAACAGTTAAAGAGTGTTTTCACGAGTCTAGAGATTGTTTTTACTATTCTCTCTGCAACCTCAACCAAATATAGATGGGTAATTTTTCAGCCAAATCATATCATGCTAAGAATGTTAGGCTCTCTTTCAGAAAGAGACAAGATGGGGTCTGGCTGGTCTGAGGATGAGCAGGCCAGTCTCACATAAAGACACTAAAAGAAGTAACATTTTAATAACCCCTTTAGCCACATTCACAAAATACCGTTACATGTATTAAAATTCTAATCCTCCAAGATAGCACAGTGGTTCAGCTGATTTGTGGTGACTCCTTGAAGACATGTGGGACCACCACAGAAAAGCACCAGGGCTGATCTATAAACATTTTGTCAAACTGCACTCACTTGCTACCAAAGGGTGGCAGGGGTGGTACAAAACCATCTCAATTCTATCAGGGAAATTAACAAACACAATGGCAGGCTGGATTTTTAAAAAAGATGAATTCATCTGTCAAACATTTTGGGTTATTATTATATTCCAGCTATGCAACAAAACCTGCCCCAACTCAGAACTCAGGGCTTTTGGCTGGAGGGATCCATAGATCTGGTGGGGTCTGTGTTATTCAGCTTTCACCTTATAGGTTCTACTATCTCTGTATTGGTTCCGTAAGTACTGCTGTTGGGCTGAATTTCAACGCTGCATAAATTTAACACTGCATAAATTAACATAGGAAATTCCCTAAAGAATGAGGGAGAAGCTTTGCAAGTTATAAAAAATTGCTTCCTTCATTTAAGGAACTGCTAACACTTAATCTTAATGTGGAGAAAGAAATTCCTTGCTTTTGCTCATCATTCACGTATCTGGGCCTGCAGAAACTCCTTTTATAAACAGCTGGGTAAATCACCAAAAGAAGAGAGTGGTTCAGGCATGAACACTGCTCTTTTCCCAAGTCTTTTTCTCATTCCAGCCACTGAAGAACAACCGGCAGCTCACAAATAAGAACAGCGCCCCTGGAGACCTGAGATTGCGTGTCATTTCCGCTTATTAAAACCTTACTAACCATCCTAACCACTTGCCTCAAATATTTCTGTTAAGCAGTAATCTCATCAACTGATTTTTGAATCACGGCTTTCTTGGAAGGGTTGACTATCATAGCAGCATGCCAGCTACTGGTTGTGTTGATAATTTAAGAGAAATGATGGCAACCCTGGGTTGCTAACCAATCATCATGAAGAGAAGAAAAGCGGTTTGTTTTTTAAGATACCACTCAGGGTGCTTGTCTCTGGATGAGCTTACCCAGTGCCTCACCAAGACTTCAGGCCTCATAAAGCTGGGTAGAGAAGCAGGAAGGTTTACCTAACCAAGGAAAAATGAAACTGGAGATGTGTCCTGGCACAGACCTGGTCTTAAGACACGAGTTTTACTAAGGAGGGTCAGGAAAAGTGGGAGTGGGAGACCCTGGAGCTTCGATGAGGAAAAAGCCAGAATGAGAAGACTGTGCATGAGACAGGAAGGAAAAGTCATCTATAAATTGAATTTATGGGAAGCACAAAGCGAGTTTTGCCTGTGCACCAAGTACTGTTCTTCACTACCTGGAAATCTGATTAGATCACTTATTTTGTTTTCAATATGTGTCTATTCCCCTGCAGCAAGAGCTGTTTGTTCTTTGTTCCTCCTGCTTTGGAGGAAATAGAAGTTAACTTTTTTCTGCCTGGATCTTGTTTTATATCTTCTATGACAAATACTCTGTATAATATTCAAATTAAGTTACAAGTAATTAACTGTTTATACAGCTGGCTACAATAACAGACAAAACACTAACATACTGCAGTTCTAATTGAAGGACGACCACGAGAAAAGAAATACCTATTAAGAAAAATGAAAATCTATTACCATGGTAGTATTTCTTCTATTAAACTCAGATTTAAAAAAAGAGAAAATGTCACGAAGCAACGATTACTCTCAGAAAGTGGTTTAGAAACGGATTCCTATGATGGAAGAGGTTGGGATAGGAAATTTAAAGTTTGGAATTTTGTTTGCTTTGATCTGACTCTAAATTCAAAGGGCTGCCCTACCAAAAAATGGGAAATCTATTATGAAATACCCACGTGTCAGTCACCCTGTGACCAGCATCCCAGCTGGGCAATTAATAAATGTCATCAAGCGATAATGATAAAGCAGCTTTCGAATACAATAAAAACATGCTCCTGGAGGGCTTCCCAGAAAGTTAACCTTCTTGATTATCTTCGTGCTCTCTGAAAGTGGCCACCGTGTACATCGGGGGGACCCTGATGTGGGTCGGGGAGGGAAGCAGGGTGACTGGGAGCAGTAGAACCAAGGGAGGGTCTGGTCACAGCTGTGAGCTAGCCAGGGGACTGGGGTCACCTACTGTTTCAATGGGAGCAAGAGAAGAGGGGAAGGGGATCTCTTTTCAAGGCTTCCATCCGATTCCCACGTCATCTTCCAATTTGTTCTTAAGGCTAAAGATTCATTCCTAGGGTTGGTCTGATGAGACCTCTGCCAGGTAGCTTTGACCTGTAGGGAGTGATAGCTCCCCATCTCCCAAAAGATGGAAAACAAGGACTTGGCAGGACCTCTGAAAGGTCAAAGACCTTTAATGCAATTCAGGCCAATGGGCTCTAAGAGCAATGGTTTTCAAACTTTGGGTACAGAGTCTCCTGGGAAATTTGGTCAAAGTTCAGATGCCCAGGCCTCACCCCAGACCTTCTGAATCAGAATCTCCAGGGATGGGGATTGGGTGGGTACATTTTAAGCAAACCCCTCAGGGGATTCTGATGCTCACCCACATCTGAGATCTGACACGACAGGAAAAATACCCTGGTTTTGAATTTAAGAGTGGGCTGTTTGGTCTGGGTTCTGCCCTTCTACAGATCATTTAAATTCTCTGGAAGCTAATTTTTGCACATGAAAAAAATGAGGTTGGGTTACATGATCTCTAGGGTCCTTTTAGCTCCAACAGCCTATAAGTCTATTAAATCATTTGCATCTAATGTAGAGTTCATCTGAAAACAATGATAACATACAGCTTGCTCTGGCAATAGGTTTTTCTTTCAAGAACCTTGATTTTTAAGCAAAAGCTACTACTATGTTTTCAGGACCCCTTCATACTCAAAATATGTCACAGACTTAGGAGCAGAATCCTAGTCTAATATAAATACAGTTCACTGGGGAGATGAAATTGTCCTTCAGAAGGCGGACAGAAATTGTGCCAGGGCAAATTCCTCCATATGCACTGATCTTGAGGCTTTGACTTAGGAAGCCAACCAAATACTGGAGATGTCAATGACATTTTAGAAATGAGACAACGGGGTGCACTAGCCTTAAGTTGGAGAGCTGTCACATTAGGATCTAGCCTCATTTACTGGGTCCTGACCCCAAGTTCCTCACTGTGGCCAGGTTCCTTTCTGATCTCTCCAAAGATATCAGCAGGAAGCATGTAGGTCTGAGGTGGGGCTGTCTCATTTACAAGACGTCCTTATTGTGAGCTGAACTAACTGTTTGCGTGGCTACTGTCCCACTGCCTGCTTACTGACTGAAACTTCTGCTGTGGTTTGGGGGACCCCTGACAGACTCATCATCTAACTGCAGGTCCCACACTGACCTCTGTCCCTTGGGCATCTCCTGGGGTTGGTCCTTGCCTCTGGTCCCAGTTTGCCCTTGGTTGACAGGCTCTAGGTTCCTGGCTTCCTGCTCTGTTTTCAGAGTCACACTTCCCATGATACTTCACAGGATGAAAGGCATCACGATCCAGGGGAGGCTTACGGCTGGCTGGAGGGAGCCTGCATTTTCTAATGGCCTTTATTAGCCGGCAGGGTACATTCTGCCAGCCAGTGCAGAGACAGCTGTTTTTCACTTCACTGACTTTGGAGAAACTGTGAAACTGTTTCTATTCCCTCCCAGTTCTTTCTGCCACCTTGGCTTTCCCAGGGCTGTCAGGAGTGTGAACCTCAAAGAAAGGGTACGTAGCAGTGGGAGGCCAGGCAGCAGCAGACCAATCAGAAATGCAAGTGTTCTTCTTGAGTGAATGTTTAAGGTGGACAGCAAAATTTAAGAGGCGAAGGCACAAATACTGGAGGTCTCAAAAGGAGAGGTGCTGCTTGTACCAAATAGGCCATGTCTCTTCATCTGAGTGCACCTATGAACAGGCATGCTTATGCACACCATCTTTTGCTCTATATACTTGAAAGCAGAATCAGTCCTAGAATAACAGAGCTAGATGGCCCTCATGGATCACCTGGTTCAAACCTTCAGTTTATCAAAGCAACTGAAGCTCAAGTCACTATAATTAGATTAGGATTGCAGCAGCAGTATTTCCTATAAACCCCACCCTCCCAGTGAACACAAAATGTGCCATAAGGGTCCAGCCAGCTTCTGCATTTTTCTGTCAATAGCAGCAGGGCTGGGAAAAAGCTGAAATGCTTAGACTAGCGACTCCCAATGCAGCCCAATTCAACAAGTAAATAGTAGAGAGGTGGTATGTCCCAGGGAATGGTCCCAGACGTAATGCAGATCTGACAGCAAACCCTTTCGACACCCTTCCCCTTTTTTAAGAAACAGAACTTGGGCACATTTTGGTCTACCCATGAGCAAATACTATTGGCTTCTCATTCCCGCTCCTTTCCATTTCTCCTGTAAGGTAGGTGGTGTGCATAAGCATGCCTGTTCATAGGCGCGCTCAGATGAAGAGACATGACCTATTTGGTACAAGCAGCACCTCTCCTACCTTAGGTAGGTGTAGCAAGATAGAATGGGAACCAGGTATCAAAGGTAAGAAGAGGTAATCCAATCTTGCTGAGCTTGAGAAAGTTATGAGGCTAAGCAGATATGAGAAACAAAATACACAGGACTATGTACCAATCGATGTGCTCCTTCCTTTGTAAATGCTGTATCTCATACAGCCAGCCAGCCGGTAGCTTTTAAGTCTTAGAAATAATAATTAGAGCTATTTAATATCTCTTTACCCTCATGAAGAGCACATAACTTAATACACAAGAAATAATAGCCTAAATGTCTCATGTCAACCCATGAGAAATTGTTGAAGAACAGCTGAAGAAACACTGATATGAGTAAGTGGATAAATAAGCAGAGAGGAAGAGTAAGGCTAAGGAATATCTGGAAATTTTCCTAACAGTAAAACCTATTAGTCTCTAGAACAATGCCCCAGGGAACCCGTGAAAGGCCAATCTTATGAGTTATTTAAAAGTGGAGTGGACTTAGCCATTGGAATTATTCCATGGGGGAAACCCTTGCACTGTGTCGGATATGGACAACACTGCCTAATGGCTTGTTGTCATGTATAGTATTTTCCATGTTTAGCATGTCCAGCTTGTTCTCTGGATTTAACAGGAAATATAAGAAGAAAATGTAAGAAGTCGGCCCATGAGGAACTGCTAAAATAGGCAGTCGGGACCACGTATCTTGCCGGAGTCTCTTAACAGGGGCACAGCTGGGGTCATGAGGTTAGCCTAAATTCACAAGGAGCAAAAGGACAACCTGGTATTGGAGGGAAAGTAACTGCTCATGAAACACTGATAGAAGCTCCTTCTGGCCACTGTGGTGCGATCTTAAAATGGGCCAGTGCCAAGTTGCCCCTTTCATCACGGGCTTCATCAACCCACTCCCCATGTGTGACCTTCAGACTGTCCCCTGCTCATTAGATCTTCCACGTTCTGTGTCCTCCCTTTATCGCTTTCGCTCTCACTTTCCCTTACTGCCTTATTTCTGCATTAGTGGATGATGGATGGATGCCCCTTCACAAACTTACCCACTCAAAAACCAAATGCCACTTATGTATTTTGAAATTTTTTGTTTTTATGGCAAGGTACATCTTGGTCTAGCTGTTAAATTCACTGTTGTGACTTCCCTGAGTTTCAATGCTTTCAACCGGAAAATGGTGAAAATAAAACCATCTCTATTTACATCTCAGGTTGTCATAAAAAAACAAGTAAAAGAATGGATGTGAAATGACCTTGTAATCCTAACTACTGCCGAAATGTAAGGTGGTGCAGCTTCTTGGTTCTCGTCCATTTCAATGTTGCCCATCTCAGGAAAAAAGGTTTGAGGGCTTCTATCTTTTTATTATTAACTTGTATTATACACCTCCTAATAACTGAATATAAGAGCCACAAAAACAATAGATACTCCAAACATACTAGCTGAACATAAAAGATTGGAGAGTGAGGGGGAAAAAAGAGGGTCTCTTTTGAAATCATTAATAATAATTTGATGCTTTTGGCTGACCTGTTTAGTAAATTTCAGCACAATAATGCAACTGAGGAAAGAAGGGGAAAAATAAGATTTACTGAATACTTGATATAAAGGTAATCCTCACAACATCACCCCAATTTACAAATGAGAAAACTCAAGCCCCAAGGTCACAGAGCTGGTAAAAGGACAGGGTACAAACTCAGGTCTGCCAGATTCAAACTCGCTATCGCGCCATGTGGCGTATTTGCTTTTGTCACAAGTTAACTTTGCTTTATCCTATAAATATATACCATTGATGTCACAAGACTATACGTAGATAATTCAACACAACCCAGACAGGCAGGATGGGGTCAGCACTCCCAATGCCCCTGCAGCTGCCACTGTGGTAATGTTACAAATCACATGGTACAAACAGGCACGTATGTTAGAGACCAGCACTGAAACATACACTTTGTCACAACCACTCTTTTCCACTGACCACCACCTCAATAAGGCACTATTATCAAGTTAGAAAAATCCATGAATCAACCTACAAGTCTCAAGTCCTTCAGTTCATATTCATATTGAAGGCTGGGGTTTATTAACAGCATATCAGAAGCTGTTTTCGACAAATAAAATGTACTAACTTAACATTAGCAACATTACCTGTACCAAAGACCTTTAATGAAAAGGATCCCTGGCATACTACTAAGAGTTATACAAGTGCAGCTACAAGCAAGAAACAGAAAAAAGCTGCCAGCCACTAGGCTTTTGAGGACAACATAGGCTTTTAATAAATCTTGATTATATTCTTTCCACTAATGTTACTGTTATTTTCCAGCTATCCAGACAATACTAACCCTCCTGTCGGATATTTGTAGAGTATAAAAATTTTACACCAAGTGATATTATTATAACTACAGCAAATTAGACTGCAGAAAGGCATGCTGTGTAACTTAAACACTAGATTTAGTTGGGTTAGAAGGTCAAATCTATGGAGTTTGTCAGCAGAAGGAATCAACGTTTCCAACAATTTCCGCCTCTCAGAACAACCACATCCAACTGTTAAATTGGTTAAATGATAGGCAATTATGTGACCTGCCAGAATTGATAATTTGCTTCAGGGTTTATCATTAGCTTTCTAAAGTACATAAATTAGAGAAAATGCACATCCTGTGAACATCATATTATTCTGATATGAAGGGTCAAGAGAAGAATATGGCTATGGTCTACAAAAGCAGTGGAAATTCTTTTTAAAATGCTATCTCTGGTTTCCCTTTCCCTGTCCAACTAAGTGAACTCTATCAACTGGTGGAAGCGTTGGACAGTGACTGAACGGTGGTGTTTTGTTTTTTTTTTTTAACCTGGCCTTCTGCCCGACTACCTACTGCTTATGGGCCCAAAGGTGCCAGCTCTTAATCTGTATCCTCTTCGCTAGCTCTAAATATTGGCCTAAAAGTATGAGGAATGACCTTGGGAACATTATTATTAGAAGACAAAAGTTCAGGGCAAGTGGAAAAAAGTATAATTGTAGTAGAATCCTTTTTTCTGCAAGTAAATGAGTTGTACACAAGGAAGATATGGGCTCTTTGACAATGATCGGACAGAAGTTATGCCCTAATCAACTCATTACAGTAATTCTTGATGAAGATGACTAGGGCTTAGAAAGCTTTTTCACACACAGTGGCCCATTTAGTCCTTACCACTGCCCCAGGTCATCCAGTTTTCAATTTGCCCAGTGCCCCCAGTGGCCTGGCTGGCACACCTACCTGTTTGGCATGATTGACACAGTGCATATACTGGGTGGCCAGAGCGGAGCATTTGAGGGTCTGGTGGGTGTTCTCACGGTAACACTGAAGAATTTTGGCCTGCAGATCAGCACAGACTGGATGAGACTCATATCGCCTGAAAACAAACACAGGGACCGCTGAGACCAATGGTCTTCATTCAGAATAAAAATCAAGGTTAAAGAACACATAAAACGCACAGTAAGACACAGATGTTGCAAATGTAGAAAAAGGTTTAAGAGAAAGAATTTTCCTTAAACTTTAAAGATAGCTAAATTTTTCCCATGATAAAAATGACAAAGGGTAAATAAATTCTAAGAAATTAGTTCCACTAATTGACACTACTGTGAGTTAGTCTGGACAATATAACCGTCCCTTCCAAACTGAAACCATATCAACATGCCAGAAACTTGGAAGCCCTAAGTTCTCTCTTCCATTCCCATATCCACTTGGTCACAAAGTTGGAGATCCCTACGGCCTGGTCCTCCTGCTCCACACTCACTGTCGTTACATTGCTTCCAAGTGAGCCACATCCTGGATTCAAGAAACAACCTCCCAGCTGGTCTCTCAACTTTGACACCCTCTACTCCTACCTGCACGCACCTTCCAGAGGGTTCTTTCCCATAGGAAATCGAAGATGGTCTCTTTTCCCAGCACTTTCTACACAAAATACAAGGCCAGCCGGCTGGTCCTTCTTGACCAGGTTCCTGCCTACTCTGTTGCCTTCACCCCCCAACCCTGCACACAGCTGAAGCCTGGACAAACCCAATTCAGGGTTTCGTTCTTACACTTCTCTTCACGTCTAAGCTCATGCTGCTCTTGCTTCTGGAAATGCTCTATGCCCAAACTCCCACCTATGCCTCTATATCTGGAAAAAACCTACTCATCCTTTGATACTTCACTCAAGTGTCAGCTTTCATTAGCTCTCCACCCCTCAACCCTGGTACAGTCTATCATTCCCTTTATGGTGACCCCATTGGTCCCGTATTCACTTTTCTTGCCATGCACGTGACACTGACTACACCATAGTCTAATACAATTTAGCAACCTACATTTACTAGAATGTAAATTCCAAGGACTGTGACTTATTTTCTTTGTTACCTCAGCTATTAGACATTGGAACCCTACAGAAGTCATGTAATACATTTACTGAATGAATACAAATCGGTGCAAAGAAAACATTTTAAAGTCCCCTGGGTTAAAATTTTGCTACTTATACTTACAAATCTCAGATTTTAGTCAGATTGCTTCTGTGAATATGTGAGACCAAATGTAAATGTTTCCAAAAACCTTATAATATATGCTTGAAAAATGACAATAAACCAAATGAGTTATACGAATGAAGGTAAAATATTCTTATTAATACGGCAGGGAAGTTTGGACTGCAAGGACTAAATACATACAGAGAAAAAAACACAATATTACTACTTTTAATCTTGAAATTCGTGTTTTTTCAAATTAGTCTTAATACAAGACGCTTCCAGTCTTATCACTTCTATTTTTGAAATTTAAATTTGTTATTTCCATAGTAATCTTGAAATCACATTATTTTAAATTTAATGGGTTCAAACAAAACCCCTAGAGAACACAGGGGGAATATTTCTCATCAATAAGGAAACCCCTGGGTGACGATTTGTCTCATTATTTTTATCCAGTACACTAAGCTAATATATATTTTGCTAGAATAGAAATGCAAAGCATGTTGGTGGTTCCCTGACTTCCTACTACCCTCTAAAGAACACAGACATACAGAGAAAAAAAAATGTTTCAACAATTTTTCTATAACATCACTTTTACTTTTTCATTCATTACCTTACTGCTTTGTCAAATACCTAAGAACAGAATTAAACAGAATCCCAGGAGTTACCATGCTTTAAGATTTCAAACTTCAGATGCCTGTGAATTTTTCTGGACACAGATTTCCCTAATCCTTTACCACGAACATCAGGATTTAAAAGGAATCAGCCGTGCTTCAAAGAGTATAGGCACAGATACCACTAAGTGACTAATTATAGCAAGACCTGCATCTAGATAAATATCGAATAAAATATGATTAAGCGTCAGATCAGCTGAACCTAGCAAATACATGACTAATGACTAATAGCTCATAAGAAAGCAGGGTTACATTCTATCCTAGTGTTGACAACTGATCGTGTCTCCAATGTGTCTCAGATTTAAAAGCAGGGGGAAGGAGGTGAGGAGGGAAGGCTAGAACAACCCTGACCAGATATGCAGCCCTTCCTCATTAACATACGGGAAAAGACTGTAAAAATGAGCATCCACACACTGCACGTCATAAAGAAGACAGTGTATTTTTTCCTTTAAAAAGTCTACTCACGATGGGATAATTCACCTCATGTTATGGACTCCTTAGAAAGAGGTAGTTTAAGTTGTAGATAAGCATGTATCCTGGGTTGAGCTATTAGTCATGCAAGTTAAAGTCCGTGAGTTATTTATGATTTGAAATGTGTCAAAATATACTTTTATCACCACGAATCAATACTACTCACTTCCAGGGCTCTTGATTTCCTGTTTGGTGATCTGTTCTCTATGTGTGTGTGTGTGTGTGTGTGTGTGTGTGTGTGTGTGTGTGTGTGTGTGTGTGTGTGTGTGTGTGTGTGTGTGTGTGTGTAGTCATCCTCTGAAATTCTTTTTGTACACACTTCAATCTGTATTAATGATTTGATGGTAGAAAGAGGGGAAGAGGAATGGAAATCAGCATAATTGTCCTCCAGCTCCTGGAGTAGACTCTGGGACATTTTCTTGGATTAATCTGTAAGGGTAAAGGTTTGCCTCTGTATTGATCTGTAAAGCTTGTTATACTGCCCTAATGCACTGTTTTCACTTTGGGAAAATGCTAAATGAGATTGCTGTCTAACATTAGAAGGCCATAAAACACAAGCCATGGCACCTTCCATTCAGGATAAAGGTTTCAAAAACATTTCCAATATGCATTATGGTAAACCCTCCATATAATCATAGAGTCAGCAATTGACTTTTATTGACTGCTTTCATTCCTG
Organism: Gorilla gorilla gorilla; assembly: GCF_029281585.2. Taxonomy (NCBI): domain Eukaryota; kingdom Metazoa; phylum Chordata; class Mammalia; order Primates; family Hominidae; genus Gorilla; species Gorilla gorilla. Next base: position 141,891,998 of record NC_073230.2, read on the forward strand.
CTGATGGAAAAAGCCCCTATTAGGCAAAAATAATGAAAGGCAGACTTTCAAGATACCTAGGAAGGAAAATTAAGTCTGAGCAGCAAAGGACGATTAGACAAGTTAATTTCTTTGTATGTAAGGAAGAGGCAAAGAAATGGTGAATGACAATGGTAAAAGAAGGATGAAATATAGATTTGGAAAACTTAAAACACTAATAAAGAAGTGGGAAGATCTAATAGTTACTCAAAAACATGTTTAGCAAGAGAAATCGGTGGAATAGAGTCAACCTTTGAAAATATACATGTAACAAAAACAAGAAAAAAAATCCAGTTTTGTGGTCACCTGAAATTACTGGGAACCTTTCATGGATCCTACCATATGTATGCACATCTCTTTTCTTTTCTTTCTTATACTCTTTTACTCTGCTCTTCCCTTTCTCTCCCCTCATCTCCACAAGCACTAGCAGCCCGCTCTCCCTTTGGCCCTCCCTACCCCACACAGTGGCACCAAAGGCCCAAGGAGTTGCTGACAGTACCAAAGGTAGAACTGGAGTCCCAAAGATTAGACCCCAGAACAAAATCAAAAGAAGCACTTCTGGTAGATATTCTGTAGCCTGTCACCAGTAAAACATTCTTTGGCTAATGTTTAATGTTAATATTCACTTAAAAGGCATCTAAAAAAATATATATCCAAGTATTTTTTCTCCTTATACTAACAGGTCTATTGTAGAAACTTTGGAAAAAGAAAATAATAAAGATACACATTTAGGCTGTTTCTAATTTTTCACTGCTTAAAAAACATGGTGAAGGACATAAATTATTAACTACCATTTCTGATTATTACCTTAGGAGACTTTCCTGTAAGTTAAATTAACTGATCAAAGAGAAATGAAAACAGTTTTAGCAAAAACAAAGCCAAGGGAGTATTCAGAAGTCCCCTCTTAAGACTATAACACAGTTAGACTTGGTTATCTGTTTTAAAACTATCTGTTGGTTCCACTGCTGCCTCCATTTTCAAGTCTCAGAACCTTCTTTGATGTGGGTCTGAGCTTTACATTTCAAGAAAACTACTTACCCATCTTTTTAGTTCTGCTAATATTAATGGTAAGGATAATAAGGTAACTTCAGAGAAGGAAAAAATGTGGAGATAACACTCCTCACACCACTCTCCACTCAGAAGGCTAAAAAAATCATGTAATGACAATCAGTTAGCAGCCACAACTCCCAAGGCTCTAGAGGACACTGAAGTCACTCATTACGAGTCTAGGCATGCAAAGAAAGGATCCTTTCCCTGTACCTGAACCAGAAGTATGCTGAGAGAGTTCTACAGATACTATGATGAAATACCACAGAGAGGGAGAAGAGAGGGAACAAGAAGGAAAGAAGGAGGGAGAGAGAAAATGAAGATGAGAATGGCTGGTGTTAAAAGGAGAATTCTATTTTTTTTTAAACAGGTTCTGATAATGCATCCTTCATGGGATCAGGTGGTCTCATAAAACCATACTTTACACTAAAAGCAGACACACAACACAGTCAGGGAATCAAATCTTTAGGTCTAATTCCTGTAGCACAATGCAAAAACTTTAATTTTTTCTCTACCAACTTTTCATTAGCTGTTAAACCCAGTGATCAGGATTTCTGTTTTTCTTTTAAAACACAAAACTAAAGCTACTAGGCACATTGCCAATATTTAAAAATATGTAATCATTCACTTTTGTTTCTCTCATCACTTATAATTAATCTATCGTAAAATGCAATATGAAGGAAGAAAATATTTATCTGAAATGTACTATATTAACTTTTTATTTTTAATTTTACCTTAAATCTAAATATCCTAATACTTGTTTTCAGAGTAAAATGTAAATAGTCTCTAATTATGCAAGATCTGAAAAATTCAATTTTAAGCTTTTCTGACATTCTTAATAACTGCTAACCATTTTATTAATGATATTTCCATTTGAGCTGTAATCAAATTTCCACAATTACACTTCAGAAGTCCCTCTCTAAAGTGGTCCAAACAGCTCCAAAAGCTGCCTACTTTGTTTCCATTTGTTTTCATATACAATTTGAGATGCAATTTCTTTTGATTACTAACATGATGAATGTTAACTAATATGTTTTCTACCATCACAACACAAAATGCCAAGCAGCCTCCACTGTTACCAGAGAAAGGAATGCCGACCTGGACATCACCTAGCTCAGCACTTAGCTCAATGAACCAGTCACACTGAGAGCAGACTATGACCTGTAATGAGGGCCATACTATTTAATCAAATAGCTACAGCTTGGGCTTTAAAAGAAAAGGTTAGCTTTGGCTAGCTAGAAAACAGAGCATATAAAATTCTATCCTGTAAACCCAAGGTATGAAAGAATAGTATCTATCTGAAAATACTTTAAGACTTAACATTTTAATTTTAATCCACTGTTGACTTTGGAAAAAGATGTCAGGTTCACAATTCCACAGTCGGATCTACGGGGGGAACGCGACCTGGAGGGCAGGAGGGGAAAGCACTGCCAGCCTTCCACTCCAGTGTTTGGACCCTGAGTAAAAGCCCTAAACCCAGGAAAATCCAAAAGAGAGGACCTCTGGCCACCTATCCCTGCTAAAATGAGCAACACAGTACTCTATATACACAGATACACAGTTCTTATGCCAATAGGGCCTCATACACCCTAAACAGATGGGTACAAACATACCAAAATGTAAGGTGAGCAAACAACTTTTCAATTTTGCAATATGTTTTTCTTATTCAATAATATTGGGTCCTTGGAAATGATGGTGGGCAGGGTGGAAAAACCTAGGAGAGCAGGACTCTAACAACATGTGGCCACGTGACAGCTGGTAGGGGTTGGTGGCTTCTCTGTGGTGCTCAGGGGAGAGTAACACACCCTGACACGATGGGACTCCCCTGCTGCCTGGTTTCTTCTCAAGCCACAGCTCTCATTCTACCCTTCACAGAAAACCCTCTTGGGATCTTGCCAGCTGCACCAAACCCTGAGCTGGATCCCACTGTATGGGCTCACCCAGCACAACTGAAGAGCTGGAGAGTTCCTATTCCTCATTAGGGGTCTGAACTTAGGAAAATGGGTCTCCAAAGAATGAGGGTCCCCAGTTTTGTTTAGTTGTTTAACAGGTGGAAGGATTTGGGAAGTCAGACATTTGGTATGAGGTGGAAGAAACAAGCCATTGGCTAATTTTTACTTTCCACCATATCTTGGTGTTCTTGACTTGTATTTGGGCTACATATCGCTAAAAAGGGAGATAAAATTTTTACTTAATTCTTACTTAAAAGATACCAGGACTAAGAGGCAATAATTGTACAGAGTTTGGTGACTCAACATAACTGATGGCAACATGAACTCAATCTGGGAGAACCCCAAATAAACTTCCAGATCACATATAATTTAGAACAACCATGTACTCATGGGATGCTATTTTCTCAAGCCTACAAAGTCTTCTCAACAGGCAAAATTCTACAGCTAACAAATTGCGCTTTCGTCTGGGTGGGAAGCCTTTATTCAGAGAGCTATAAGCCATCCCTCCCTCCCTTTCTTTCTTTTTTTTTTTTTTTTTGAGACGGAGTCTCGCTCTGTCACCCAGGCTGGACCTTTCTTTCTTAACAATGTTTGAAATATTGTTATTGCTTAATAAATGTCAAATAATAATGCTGTAATAAAAACAAGCAATAGTGGGTTAACAATGCAGTTTTTTAGCAGCAGTTATATAAAGTATTCTGGGTAGAACTACCTCCTAGCATGCACATAGTGGGAACAGAATAAAACCACAGCCCACAGAAGTAGCCCTTGGTTATAAGAATTGCAAATTTGAAGATTATTCTCTTTGTCCTTTCAAAAGATCCACAGGTATTGGAATGAAACTGTTAAATCCGAATCTCCAAAGGATATATCAATGTGTGAATGAGACCAAGTAATCTTAACACAGATCAAACTTTTTATTTGAATATCTCAATTAGGTTTCAGGGTCAAGAAAAGCATTGTTATTATTACTATTATTAAATAAAGGCATGGCATTTACTCTCTCCGACTTCGTAAAACAACTGTTTAATTACATAACAGAAATATGTTCATCATGAGCCATATACAATGCATCAATCATATATTTTTCCTTAAATAACTATTTTCTTAAATATCTATATAATGTATTCTACTTATGCTGATACCCTCGAGGCTTTGTGAGTTATTTCCAATCCCTCATGATGCTACTTTGGAATGTTCATCAAAATTGGTCTTAGGATTAAAAACATGAGGGTTGGTTGGTTCATTTATTCCTTTATCTACTCAGTCACTCCCAAAACAGAAGGAAGACAGGAGGAACTGGGATAAGTTGAGGAAAGCAGAAAGATATTAGGAAGCAAAATAATCTATTGGAACTAGAGGAGAAAGGGAAGGAATCCACTCTTCCCGGTGGTGGGTTGCTGTGCCCAGCCAGTCCCTCTGTTTTTTCTCCACCTGCACAAATCTGGCAGGTGGAGAAAAAACAGAGGGATTGGCTGGGCACAGCAACCCACCCACTGGGAATGACGAGGGAGAGAAATGGGGAGTTCAAGGCTGGGAACTAAAGCAAACTATGACATCTGTCTTCGAAGATAACTTTAATTTCAGGTTCTTGAAGGGGTGGTACTCCCTTTATCACCCATTTTTCCTGCAGAAAACCTCATGTTTAGAAGGTGGATAACTGGAAATGGCCAACACGGGAGTCCCCAATGTAGCCAAGGGACAGGGCACCAGGCCTGGCAATCTACAAGGTTTTTCTGACAAAGGATACTAACAATCAACCTAAGACTTAATGAGAAAACTGAAGGGAACATCAAACATACCCTCACAGAAATAATCCTTCCCTGTTTGGAGAAATACATACTTCATGGACCTTCTTATATCACTTTCCTCAATCTATTATAATAGCTTACAATCACAGACTCTTGCTGTTGGGTAGTATGCAAGCAGCGTTCTGTGCAGAAATATAAGTGGGCACACATTCATGTGGAGCTTCTATTTTTAGGTGATTATAATTTTTCACAAAGAATTGCCCTTTGGGATGAATTTTATATGCTCCTTCTCAGCTGAGGGGTGACTCGGGTGGTGCGAAGTTTGGTGAAATTTCATTTGAGTCGTCCATGCATAAAAATACATTCCAGTACCCCTACCTCTTCCCTGCCGTGATCAAATTTAAGAGAGTGCTTTTAATACCAAGAGAAGTCAAGAACAGTTTAATTTTAAAAATTTCAAAACTGTCACATATCTCAATGAGGACTGTGGCACATTCTAAAAAACTAGGTTAAGACCAAAATTTAAGTCTGTGGTGAGAGAGCGTGTTACATTACTTTACGTGATACACTTTTTTCTACTACATTTTAAAAGCAAGATCCAAATACCAGATACACACTGGAAGGACTGTGTCTGGCTCCCTTAACTGAAAGAATTGCAAATGTATTTATTTTAGGGACAAGTGAAGAAAAAAAATTATCCATATTGATTTGCCCTTTAAGTGTCAGAGTGCTAAAAATGAAGAGTGGCGGGAGCAGCAGTGGGAGGAGGGGTAGAGTCAAGCCTTTTGTCTGTTTTCCATCCCTATCGGTTACTTGAAGAGGAGAATGCTTAGGCACTGCCACTGGAAGAGGGAAATCCCAAAATGGGGCCAATAGGCCATGCTGCCAAACTTCCTTGGATGCAGTGCTGTGAGGCAGAAAGAATGTCATGTGGACATCAGAGCTGTGCCACTGTGTACAGACTAGGAAGGGGGAGTAAAGGATGTGCAGGAACAAAGGGGAGGGGAGAGAATACTAAATACTCCCCCAAGAAACTTATTTACTGGGGGAGAAACATACACACTCATAAAGGTCACAAGTAACACAAGGCAACCGAAGTGTCAAGGAAACAGTACAGGCAGTATACGCTACAGCTGTTCTGAGGGCATAACCATTCTATTGTGCGTGGACAGTGTGGGGGAAGGGGTAGTCTGGGGGGGTTCCAAGGAAGAGAGGAGATGGGACTTTAAAAAGCCCACAGAGTGAAAGGCAGGACTGTAAGAGTCAGAGGGCATTTGAGAGGATCTAGGTGAGCTGAGGTCCAGGCTCAATCGAGTCTGGCATATTCAGGGGACTCAGGTTGTAGTAGAGGGTTGGAAGGGTTGGGTAGCGCTAAGAAGGGAGGGGCTGGGATATGGACAGTCTGCCAAGAAGAGACAGCACACCTAGAGTCTATCCTGCAGGTGATGACAAGCCACTGGCCTTTCTAAATGAGAGGGTGAAGTTATAAAGGTACCATCTTGGGAAGGCGGATCCAATGTAAAAATAAATCAGATGGATGGAAGTGGAACTCCATGGCAGAGAGGTCAGTGGAGCAGCACCCAGCTATAAAGATGAAACAAGCTGATGAAGAGAATAATCCGGCAAGAATGGAGGCACTGGAAAGCAAGGATGGAATGATGTGGTAACTGAGAGGACATGGAAGTAAAGAAGAGGAAGGGCTGAGAGAATCATAGGATGGCTTAGGCCTTGGGGATTTAAAGAATAAACATGCTCGAGTAATGACAGGAAGCTCAAGTGGAAATGACACCTCCTCACCACGATCTAAAGCGTGGAGTTGGAGCTCAGCATGATGGAAGGGCTACAGCTGCAGTGTCGAAATCCCCTGCAAGATGTGGTGGGGAGCATAGAGGCAAAGGGCAGAAAGGACAGCAGAAGCTTGGGGAACAGTCCATACCTGGGGGGTGACAGGGAAGGAAGATGGAGCAGTAGGGGAACTGACCGTGGAGAGAACTGGTGTAACACAGCATCACAAGGCTGGGGAGACCAGAGTTTCATGACAGAGAAGACAGTCAAAAAGAAGGAAGACTGATAAATGGCCAAGGAATGTGCTCCATAGCAAGCTGGAGAAAGAATCTGAGCAGAGAGCGTGAGGCAGAAGCCAGGTAGAAATTGGTAAAGAAGAAAGTGGGCAGTGAAGAAGAAATGGAGGTGGCAGGATGAGGTCAATTCCATATCCTTTAGAGTGCCTGTGAGATACCAGGCACTGTGGGACAAGACAAAGAGACTGAGTCAGGCAGACCTATCTAGCCCATTAAGAACTGCTTTAAAGGGACACATCTGGCAATAGTAAAATACAAAAGGGAAGGATTACATCTGGCTGGAGATGACTAGGAAAAGTTTTAGATGAGATAATGGAATTTCACTAGGGTCTTCAAGAATGGAAAGGGCTTAGGCAGTTAGACATGGGATACAAAGGCATTCTAGACAGACAAGTAAATGAAGGAAAGGCAGCAAAAGAAGAGAGAAGAAAAGGCTAGAGCTGGAGGCAGTGACATCTCTAACAGACTTTTTTTTTAAAAGATTCACATGGAAATTTACATACAGATTAAAGAGCCAAAACACTTTCATCAAGGACACATTCTGCAAGCAGACCACAACATTCCCATCAAGTAGAGGAACCAGTAAAAATGTGCTTAAAAGTTAGGATGTCAGGGAAGGTAGTGTGAAAAGGGTGAGTTTTCAATTCTTTGAAAGAAAGACAAAGAAGGGCAGGCAGAAAGGAGGGCATGGTCCTTGCAGACCTGGTGTGGTTAAGGAATAACACTTCGATTTCCTAAGAAGGGTGTCCACAGTGAAGGATATTACAAAATGAGGCTGGTGAGATGGGGAGGAGTGGAAGGAAATGGTTTGCTGGGTGGGAAACCTCACCAGCTGGGTCAGTGCTCTGATAGCAAGAGGGATTCTGGTGAGTAAGCCCACGCATGAGAAAAAAGCAGTACATGAGAAGAAGGTTCTCCTAAAGGAGCTGGACACAGAACAGCAGAGACGGAGTATGAACTTGGGGGAGGCCCCGCTGCCTGGCCCTGCAGTGGTACCTGAGCAGGTGTAGGGGACCCCATGATGGGAGATGCTCAACGCTGGCAAGGGATACTCCAGGTCCTCTCTGCCCCCCCAGGCTGTACTTTCCACTACAGCATCTAATTTTATATATAAGGTAAGTATATCTAAGGCAGGAATATATTTACGCATTTACTGATGGGCTTCACCTCACACTTATACTGAGTGTCCAGTACTTCCAGCCCAAGTCCTTTCTTGCTCTCCAAAACAGACGTGCAGTAAAATGAATGGTTAATGGGTAATGGAAAATGGAATAAGAGTTTATGGATGCTAGACAGCAATGATTACTTATTCTGCATGAGCTCATGATTTCACAAGTTTAATTTAAAATCATATACCATGTATATGCTAACATACACATAAATATATATATTTATATATATATAAATATATATATACTTGACATAAATATCTACACTTGATCTTAGCCAAAAGGCTGAGAAATGATTATAAAATATATCTGAAAAAATACACAATTGCAAATAGCAGTTGCTTCCAAGGAGGGGAGTTGGATAGGTGGCCAAAGAGTTATGAAGGAGATTGACTTTTGCATATAATATTTACATTTTCTATCATGTGCATATATTGCTTATCAAGAAATAACATTCAAAAATATACGGCATTTTATTTATATATATTGTATCCTCCGAGAAACTGCCGTAATGAAGTTTGCTTTTCCCCCTAGATGCCTGGGCACCACAATTCCTAATGGTGATGCCATTTCCACACGTTTTGTGGCACTAAACAGAAAACTGATTGAAAACTTAAAGATGACAGATATGAAATCCCACATGCAAACTCTACACAAAGACCAAAATGTAAGCTGGGAAACAATTCATAATGCCCCCTACATTATCAGCCTTCAGCACAAGTTTGGCACAAACCCGTCTGATTTAGTATCTCAGTAACCTTGTGAGAAAAGACACAGAGAAACCAACACATTATTGAAGTCATGGGGCAAGCCATTGGGTGTGAGGTGTAACATGAGCATTTGGAAAGCCTGGAAGCTTTCTCTATTCATGAAATTTTAAGTTGGCCCCTTCTCTGTCTTTTTAATTGCTCTCTCCCCACCTGCTTTCCACTTTTATTTATAAGTAATTCCCAAAGCTCAGATCAATGTCCCTACTCCTCTTCTACAGTTCCTTGTGAAAGTATTTTCTTTCTTTACGGGTACTCCTACGACTCTGTTTGTGACTGAAATGGATTTCGAGTCTCTTCACCAGTCAGTAGCTGTGTGATCTTAGGTTTCTTTAGTCTTCAGTTCTTCTATAAAATATACAATCAGTAATCTTAGCCATCTGAAGCCAGGGACTACATCTGACGATCCTTTTAGATTCCTTCTAAGACTCTAAGTATCAACTGGTTATGGTCAATTTATTATTTGTTTTCTTATCCAAACAAGATTTTCCTCCTACTTTTCATCAACAGCAATATTGTTAGCTCATCATCATACATCAATTTTTGGTTCTTTTGTTGTTATTTATTTTCCTTTTTTTAAATTATTATTTTTCTTGAGACAGGATCTCGCTCTATCACCCAGGCTGGAGTGCAGTGCCGTGATCACAGTTCACTGTAGCTTTGACCTCCTGGGCTCAGGTGATCCTCCCACCTCAGCCTCCTGAGTAGCTGGGACTACAGGCGTGTACCACCACACTTTGCTAATTTTTGTGATTTTTTTTTTTTTTGCTGAGATGGGGTTTCACCATGTTGCCCAGGCTGGTCTCAAACTTCTGGGCTCAAGTGATCTGCCCTTCTTGGCCTCCCAAAGTACTAGGATATGGCATAAGCCACAGCACCGGCTAATTCTTTATTTTCAAGAAGTCACTGAGATTGTTAGTTCCTGTTTTAAAATACCTTTCACTTTTAACCTTCCTCAGTTTCCCATATCCTTACCATAGGCTAAGTTATCACTTCAAGCATACACTACTATTACTTAACTTTCAAATAGTCTATCTGCCTCAGCTGCCTCCTTTTTGTGTTCATCAACACGAATTCTAGTGAATGAATAGCCTGCAAGATGCCAATCTTTCCTAGGAGTCAACCAGCATTCTTCCTTCTCCCTCTCCTCCACCTACCAAAGCTAATTTTACTTCCAAAATATTTATCATATCCCCTGCCTCCTCACAAGGTATTACTTGTGGTGTTGCAAGAAAGAGTACCCACTGAAACTTCTGTTAAACCACTATTACCTATTCTGGCCTCAAAGTGAAGGACAGATGGTGACATTTGCAAGGTTGTTTTCAAACACAATCTAATATGAACCAGTATAACAGCCGAAGAGCGCAACTGCACATATTCCTAATGTCCATTCCCAAGCTATGTTATACAATTATAAAATCATTCTCTGAATTGATTTTATTTTTCTTCTCTTGGATAAGGGCACTATCTACAGCAGCGATAAGTTTCCATAGGAACTAAATTCATTTCAAAAGGTTTGAACATAGAGGCTTTAAAAAAAAGTGCTCAAACAACATACGAATTTTGTACATAGTGCCTTGCAGTCTTGAAATCAGAGCATTGTAAATGTTAACCTTTTAATCTCCTGAAAGTCCCTGGAAATGAGAAAATGGTCTCTATTTGGGAAATGGATATGTTTAAGGTAACTGGTAACGAAAAGAACTTAGAAGGTGAGTTGCTAATTCGTAGTATCTCATCTCTAGCATTAAACACAACTAATCACACATGATAACATTATTTACTAATTCTTAGAAAATAAGTGCAGCATGCATCCAAGTAGTTGCTAATATTTTCCTACTTAATACTCCATAAATTAAATATAAAAACTAGAAGAAAATACACCTTTGAAGTATTTTATAGCTAATAAATGTGAGAAGTTTATATGGGTGTATAAGCACACTGAACTGCACGTACCTCTGTGAAATATCCACACGATAACTCTGTAATTTGAAAATTCTAACATGTTTCTCTTTTTGTTCTGATTACATATTCAGTACTGATGCCATAAGAAGGCATTAAATTCCAACATATCCCTTTGTATTACATAAACGGATTTAAGCATTTTACAGAGGACAGGCAAGATTTAGCAAATTGGCTTAACATTCTAGTCTGCTGCTGAGACTAAAATGAACAAGACCAACTATGAAGTATAGAAAACAACAATCTACCACACAGATTCTCCAAATGATTATGATGAGTCTCATACACGAGTATTTCAGAGGTGGAATCTCAATGATTTCTATGTAAAGGGATAATGATATATTACTGTAGGACCAAATAATGCATTTCTCAATTCATGTCTGGATTGGATTCACCATGCTGAGCTCCATTAGTTTTACATCTCCCTAAGGGTTCCAATTCAGCAGTATTAATATATGCCATTAAACACAACCCAACCTAAGAATGGCTGCCTTATGACAGCCCCTTAATACTACTCTCCAGCTGAGTGTGTCTGGAGAAAAATCACAAAACTAGGGAAACTAGAATCACTATAAATTCACAGGCACTAAATCCTGCCACAATGTTATGCCACTTCTTTGGTAAACTCACTCTCCTCCTATTACTAGGATTATTCATGCCATCTGCAGCCTCCTCAAAAATCTCGCCTGGTTCTTTTCCCTTTCCACCCTTGGCTAATGTGCTGGCCTGTTGTTTCATTGAGAAAAAAAAATAAACCAAAAGATAACTCCCTCATCTTCCCAACATAAGATCTGGATCTGCACCCATCTTCTCCTTTTCTATTGATACTTTGGAGGAAGAGTGTCTCTCTCATCAAAAGAAAGGCAATCCCTATGCATGGATCCAATTCTTACCTTCCCCCACCCTTGCCTGCTAGTGGGATTTTCTCTCCTGAGATGGTTCTCACCACATTCTGGCATTCTCTAGAACAGTGCTATCCAACAGTGCTTTCTTCAGTGATGGAAATGTACTAAATCTACGCTGTCCCAACATGGTGGTCACACCACCGGTGGCAAGTAAGCACCTGAAATATGACTAGTGCAACAAAGGAAATGCATGTTAAATTTTACTAAATTTTAATACATTTAAACAGTCATAAGTGGCTAGTGGCTACCATGTTGTTGGAAGCACAGCTCTAGCAAATACCCTTTCAATTTCTGCCTCCACTTCCTTATCTTCCATCCATTCTTTTCTATCCATGCCAAAGTGGCTTTCATTCAACTGTTGGATAGAACTGCTCTTGCTAAAATCAGAGGCCTCTAAGTGGTCAAATCCAATGATTTTTAGTAGACATCTTATAGGACCCGATCAGCACAGACTTGTTCCAGTAAATTGCCCCTTTCTTGAAAAGAGTTTCTTGGCTTCCATAATACTACACTCTCCTGTTTTTCCTCCTGGCTCTCTGGCTCATTGTCTTCTAACTGATCCCTCAATGTTAGAGTCCTTGGAGTGATGGTCCTGGAGGTCTCTTTGCTCTTCTCTCTCCCCTCTCTCCACAGACACCTCAACCATTCTCATGGCTTTAAATACCATCTGTGTGTTGGTTGCTATCTAATTTGTATCTCTAGCCCAGCCCTCTTATAGGTGACTGACTATTGCTATCTACATGGAAGGCATTACAGGTACCACATGTTTAAAACTGAACTAATTCCCTCCTCTACCTCCAATTTATTTTTTTTCTTCCCCATCTCAGTAAATAGACCCTCCAAGATCAGGGAGTTGTCCTTGATACCTCCCCCTTTCCCCCTTTCATTCCCAATATCCATTCTGTCACGTAGTCTTGTCTAAATTCTAATAGATCTAGAATTGACCACTTCCTTTTTTTCTTTTCTTTTCTTTCTTTTTTTTTTTTTGAGATGGAGTCTTGCTGTAGCCCAGGCTGGAATGCAGTGGTGCAATCTCAGCTCACTGCAACCTCTGCCTCCTGAGTTCAAGCTGATTCTCCTGCCTCAGCCTCTCCAGTAGCTGGGATTACAGGTCTCCACCACCAAGCCCAGGTATTTTTGTATTTTCAGTAGAGATGGGGTTTCACCATGTTGGCCAGGCTGGTCTCAAACTCTTGACCTCAAGTGATCTACCCACCTCGGCCTCCCAAAGTGCTGGAATTACAGGCATGAGCCACCGCGCCTGGCCTGGAATGGACCACTTTGTATTTCCATTGCCATTATCCTAGTCTGAGCCACCATAACCACTTGCCTGGACTATTTCAACAGCCTCCCATGTAGTCCCTCTGTTTCCATTTTTGGTCTCTTACCCTCATCTCTACCACAATTCATTATCAAAACAACAACAACCAGAGTGCCCCTTTTAAACCACAAACCTGGTCTCACAATTTCTAGGTTACAACCCTAACTCTTCAAGATTTCCTACCTCTCTTGGGATACATCCAAAATAGTGATTATGACCTACTAGGTCCTACAAGATGTAACCCCTTCCTGCATATCTCTCTACGATGCTTTCTCACAATAGGTTTCCCTTCAGAACCCCAAAGGAGCTCAGCTTCTTCCTCAGCGTCTTAACATGTGTTGGCCCTGCTGCCCTTCCCCTAATGCCTACTATTTTAGCCTTTATATCAGCTTTAAGAGGTTGTCTCTAATGCCTCACAGTCGATTCCCATGGGACATGCTCTCATAGCATTTGACAGCACTTTTCACAATTGCCATTGTCAAGTTATTTGGATGATCAGTTATTTCTCCCATTAGACCAGAAGCTCCAAAAGGGCAGTATTCCCAGTGCTTGTCACATCTGCCAAACACCATCAGCTGCTCAAACCTTTCCCCCTGAGAAGCCACTGGGGTACCTTCTCCACTTCTCATCAGCACCGTATTAGCCAGTGTATATGTGGGGGAACAAGGCAGACCTGTGAGGAAGAGTGGCCAAACTACACATGTTCTTAACATCCCAACTGGAATCAAGAACCAATTTCCCAATAAATACTTAAGTTCTAGAATACAGTCAATATTTATGTTTTAGCCATTTACTATGATGGTTAAAAACACAGGATCTAGCACCTAAAATATGCATATCCAAAACTGGGGTCTACTTCTTACTTGCAATGGAAGCTTGGGCAAGTTTCTTGATCTCTCTAAGATGCAACTTTTTCCTCAGTTCCTACTGTTTAACATTGTTGTGAAGATTAGTAAGATAACGTTTAAGCTCTCCACACAGTGTCTGGCACTGAGTAAGCCTGTAATAAATGGTAGCTGTTGTTATTATTAATACACATTTATTGTTAATATATTTCTGCAGGTTATTCTGGGAACCTAACCATTAGTTATCATCTTCTTTCCAAAGAAAAATGAGCTGCTATTTGCAAACAGCCAACTTAAAAACCAAGTTTTAGAATATGATACATCTGAGAGTTGGTAACTGCTCATGAAGCTTGAAGGTGCCCACAAAGTGTTCAGGTGGTGGAAAAAGAGGAGGGCTGCTGCATGTGTTTTTGATGAAGGGATTAAAAAGCTGTACTCATGTTAAAAATCACACCTCCAGCATGGGGTACATAAGGAACATAAACCTACATATCTTTTCTTTCCCCAAGTACGTGCTCACAGGGAGCAACAGTCCACCCTATGAATAAATGGAATTGTATTTGAAGTAATTACACTTGGCATAGATTTACCCACTGCTGGTGGCAGGGCTGCTACTTGTGACTAAGCAGTGAGGGGAACTCAACAGAATTGATGGCAAACGGCTTTAATTTGCCTTAATAGTAGCAAAATCTCGCCTAAGACAAGTTGTACGTTTCAAGAATAATAAACCCACACAGTTAAAGTTCTATTACTGTTAAACCAGTATTCAAACAGGCCAGAAACTGGTTTTCAGCCTCTTGTCATGAGTTTTCTGTATCTTTAAGGTCATAAATGTTATTTTGTGAAGCCACGCTAGCAGTCTTCTGGAGGAGGCCTAGACATGCCGGTGTTACTAAAATGTTGGGTAACATTTCAGTTTATTCATGCTGTGAGGTCTGTCCCTTCCCCTACCCCGTACTCCCAAAAGCTTTAACCACTAAAGGACATTTAGAAATAATAGGGAGAAATGTGAAAGTGCTAATGATGATTTCATTTTCAAATGGTCTTAAATGGACAGGTAATGACAGCACTGCCGGTAATGGCCTTGTAGCCAACTCATAAGCAGGAATGGGGAAGAAGATGGACTAGGAGGATTCTCCTTTCTATAAATGCACCATGGCTGAATGCAAAGAAAACCCAGATAAAATTAAAGGTCCTCCCTGTGCCTGAGTGACTGGCCTTTGTGAAGGATGAGTGAGAAACTGAAGCCTTACACATCATAAAATCACAGTATGCGTGGATTGATTACCATTCAGAAGTTAATTACACATTACTAAATGATTATGTGAAAAGCCTGTAAAATCTGGAGTTTTGTCAAATCAGATCATATGTCATATCATATATCATATCATGGTACTAGAGGTATGTAATGGCTGTGGCTATACAGCAGACCATGAAACTGAAATTTTAGACTTGTTGGCCTAATTTAATCAATGTTAACTGTCAAATAGGAGGATTATGGCCAGCAACTCCAATATGAGCTAGGACTGAAGACCCTGAAAGAGAAAGACTTAAGTACTGCTCAGGATGATAACTTTTGTTTAAGGTCTGAATAACCGGTTTTGTTATCTAAATTGAATAGCGTAATGAGATAATTTTTATCATAACCACATACTGTATAATGAAATAAAGCAATGACAGCATTTTATCAAGGCATTTCAACGTGATGGCAAATCAATTATAATATTAATTTTTATCAGACACCATCAAATCCAGCCACTTTTAGATCTCCAATATTGGTTATAAGTGCCAACACTTAGACTGAAAGAACTGTTTAACAGATGGAGCATTTCCTTCTTTCAGTATTTAGGAGTGAGGCCATCTGACTGAAGTCTTATTTCCCTGCTTATAAACTAAGGCCTTTGCCCAGGAGACTATTTCAAAAATGTACCAAAGGTTAATATGTTTGCATATATTACAAATGCTAAGCAAAATGGAATGTTAATATATTCTCTTATTCATTACAAAAGAAATGGCAGGAATGACTGCACATAAAGGACATTTTACCAGTTGTTCTTACTCTGATTACCTTTTAGGTCCCTGCAAATGCCAGTCACAGTTTCACTGGTGCTCAGGTTGCCTGAAATGAGGGAGAAGTAACGAGTTCTCCTACTAGGAGCCATACTGGGACAAGAGGTAACAAAATAAAGAGTCCTGTTTTGTGATATTTCATTTCACCAAACCTGCTGGTAGGAAAAAAAGTGAAAAGAGAACAGAGAAAAGATATGAAAATTGCATTATACAGTCTTTTAGGCTTTCGTCCTTCTTTTTTCCTTCTCTCTCTTCCTTTCTCTCCCCTTCCCCAACCAGATCCTTCCTATTTCTGGTTTATGCACCGTCAATCAAGGGGTGAACAAATTTTTATATATGCTTCTAAAGCAGGAGTAGCAAATACAAAGGAAAAATGCCTACTCGTTCAATGCTTAAGCCAGTGACAGACATCACTAATCAATCTTGACATTCTTTCAGGCTGAGTCTGTCATAGCCTCTGAATCCTTTTCAACGAAATACTGCAGGGAGCCACCACGATCAATTGGAGTTGGTGCCTGAAACAAAATTTATTTGCCTTTCCTTGCACTAAACTTTTCCCTAGTGTTCTATCTTTAGCATTGGGTTGGACTTTCTTGGTTCGGCACTTTCTTATGGTCATGTAGTTCAGACTGGGCATTTTGTCAGGTTGAAATTCATGAGAAGCCTGGCTCTCTTCCAATAAGCACCTTGCCATACAAAATCCACAGTTTCTGAAAATAATAGAGATCAGATAATGCCCCTTTCTGGCTCAATCCACATCCTCTAAAAGGGAAGCAAAGCCAGGAAAAAAAATCATCTGGGCTTAGCAGTCTCTTTCTTCACTTTCTGGAGTAAAAGAGTTGGCCTCTATTAATGTTTGAGCCTTGATCTTAGCTATGTCTGTTTTTAAAGCTGATTTGAGGTTCAGATTTAGCATTTACCCTTTCAAAAAGTATCTGTTTAAAAGAAAGTTTTATGACAGTCACTAGATTGCCTTTATGAGCATTTTAGGAGTACCTTCCCCATATATTAACCCACTGGCTCATTTGGCTTCATAGTTAATTGCACGATCTCTCCAGAAAGTCCTTAATGACACCATCTCACATCCAACCTTCATAATTTGGCTCCCCCCAAATCCGAGAGCAGGGCTTCCCAGGCACCATCTTACTGCCATTGTGGGCCAAATGTGATTCTCCCCAGCTGCTGCTGTGCCTCCTCCTTTATGGCAGGGGCTTGCCTGATCACTCCAAGCCATTCCAGGAACCAGAAGACTTCCAGGCAAGAAGAGGCTATTAGATGCAACCTGCTTGGGCCAGGGCCATATTCTGCTACCAGTGATAACTAATGCATGCTTCTGCTGGTATTTTTTCATTCTATTGCTTGAGAGGATTGCCTCCCACATTTGCACAAAGGATTTCCCTAGATAAAGAAGATCCGAGAACAGCCGAATCTTGCCAGAATTCAATAAATGGCATACAAAAGCCTGAAAAAAAAAACCTGGAATATCAAAATGGAAGTAGGTTCAACTATGACAAATGTGGCTGCCTGAAAAACAGACAAGAGACACAAAGGGCATCCCTGTCTTCTCTGTCTTTACCTGGGAACTAAAAGAAAGATGGCGATTTCTCTGTACACGTGCTGGTCTGTAGCCTCCACAGCTGCCAGCTCTAAAGAAAAGGGCAGCACTCATCTGCTTTATGAAGAGTTGAAAAGATTCATGTAATTTTCCTGGGGTCCCAAGCTTTCTTTCTTTTTTTTTTTTTTTTTGGCATTACCCATAATGTATTTGTCCATGAGATAAACTGAGATGCCTTCCCCCAACAATTACATTTGCTTAAAGGAAAGCACAGCTGCCTTCCTTGAATATTAAGATGCAACTGGGACTAGTGAGACCAAAGATTTCAAAGGGAAGGAAAGTTTTTATAGCATAAAAGATACTCTATTATATCAAAGTGCATTGAGATTAAAAAAAAAATGAGGCAAAGTGATGACTATTCTCCTTAGGGACAAAAGGTCCACTTGAGAAAGAAGCTCTAGGTGCCACTTTCCAGAAGAGCCACCTGCCACTACTTGGAGCTATTGCAGATATTCAGGAGTCAGAATTTCAGACTCCTGCCACCTCTGGGGTTCATGGGGGAGACTGTGCACACATGTCTCCCCTGAGGCAAAGCCAACAGGTAATTACTCGATCACTGACACCTTGGGATAACTGAACATGAAGTCAATTTCTTTTTTTTTTTTTTATTATACTTTAAGTTTTAGGGTACATGTGCACATTGTGCAGGTTAGTTACATATGTATACATGTGCAATTTCTTAATGGTTCTCTCTTAAAGAACCAGCATCACACTGCTAGCTACTACACCTGTAGTCCCAGCTACTCAGGAGGCTGAGACAGGAGGATCACTTGACCCAGGAGGTCAAGGCTGCAGTGAGCTATGATCATGCCACTGTATTCCAGCCTGAGTGACAGAGTGAGACCCTGTCTCAAAAATAAAAATAAAAATAAAAATGAAAGAAAGAAAGAAAAAAGGAAAGCTTTGGAGAAATATGTGCTAACCCAAGCAAAAGCAAGTGAGTCACCCATTCCTTTGGGAGTGTATTATATTGCTATGAGGGCCCACCCCAGCCAAACTATGGAAAGTAGCAAGAGATGATGCTGAACCTAATTACCATTAGTTATTATTTGCTATGGTTACAATTGCACCGAATAACGCTGCTGCCAGCAGTGCTGTTTTATGTGATATCTTCTTCATGTGGCAACCTTTTCATAAATCAAAGCAAAAGCCAATACCAGACAGTTTCTTGTACAGCCTGCCTGACAATAAAAGTTAACACTGAACCTTAGCTGTTATCAATCTTCATAAATGTGTCCACGACGTGGCAAGACTGCTCCACATTACAGTGGGGC
The DNA here is from genome assembly GCF_029281585.2 of Gorilla gorilla gorilla. NCBI lineage: Eukaryota > Metazoa > Chordata > Mammalia > Primates > Hominidae > Gorilla > Gorilla gorilla. The sequence continues at coordinate 141,910,772 of NC_073230.2, forward strand.
TGCCACTAATGCATGCAAGGTAGTGACCCACTAGGTTAATGGGACTTGACAATCAGTCCAGTTTTAATTGAGCCAGAAAAAGGAATGGTTCTCTTATCCTTAAAGTACACAGGAATTTTCTCCTCTATGTCTTAGTTTCATCAGTGCTTTGCTCAGAAAATGCCTATAATTAAGTTTAATATAGACTGGTATAACAGACAATAGAAACCTCATGGGGGAAAGTGGGTGGGTAGGCTTTTATAAGAAGAAAACTTGTTATGAAGTATTTAATTGGTGTTCTTGATAGACAGTTACCTGACTTGAAGATGCTGTGTTTTCAAGTTGAAATTTCAAACTAGAAAATATATAAATCTGTCTACATGAACAGAAGTAAAAAAAACAGTCCTTAAAAATAGCAAAAGTCAACAAATTTTTAATATCAATAACTTTCCCTTGACAAAAATTCACACTACATAGAAATCTGAACTGAAGGAATTCCCAATTAATGACAAGTCTTAATGTAACAAATACTCTATCATGTTTTGAATTTTGCTATAGTCCTAATTATCCTATTGATACCATCAAGAGAAAAGCCCAGCTTCTATCTGTCATGTACTAGAGATGAACTCTGGCAATTAGCTAATGTCCAACAAAAATCAGCCCTGTATTAACAGCCTGTAATGAAGACCATTAACAGCCAGATAAATCAAACCATTAGGCCAGACACAGAGATGTCAACATAGCCACAGGCACCTAATTTGCTGAATGCATTTATTTAAATATGTATTATCCAAGCACAGTATATATGCCAGGTGCTTGGGGAGATCAATAAAGAGGATAAAATACAATTCCTGCCCTCAAGAAGGTTTCAGTTCAACTAAGAATGAGATTCACATGCTGTTAACTAGACTATAACCTTGGCAATGGGCCCTTCAAACTCCCAAGTCTATAATTCTTAGTTTTTAGACAACCGTTTCCTCTAGTGTAAATTCAGAGCTATATTAGATCCCTTTCAGAGTAAAAACATTCTTATTTGCACCTGTGAGTGAGTTAGCCCAGGCTTTTAAATCCAGAATGTAGTTTAAATGCACACACACGAGAAAACGCACTTTTTTTTTTTCTTTTTGCTTTTTTTGTTGCCCCTAACCTCTAGTCTTCCATTCTGAACTGCAGGAGTCTCAGTTAAGAAGCATGGACATTTTATAAGAGTTCAATTTAGTAGATGGAAATATTGATACTAATTGAGCACCTGTTAGAGAGAGGCATGCTCCCATCAAGCTGGCTCAGATACAGCTTGTACCTTAAACGGTTCACACTTGAGAAGGGAGACGGGGCACAGGCAACACTGATGCCACTTACATTGTCATAAGGGCTGGAGTTACATAAACACACAGGGAACAATTAATTAATTATGGCTTTTTAGTAGGAAGGGAGGTGTCTAGAAAGACTTTACAGAGAAAGCAGAGGAATTAACACATGAGACAGGTCCTAACAAAAGGCTGAGTTTATCGGGAGGAAGGTGGCGAAGGTGAGGTGTGCTGTGGCTGTGCTGTGGGGGCAGCGTGAGCCGGGCCGAAGCGTGAGTGCAGAAGGCCTTCCCTCCCTTTAGTGAATGAACACTGAAGTGCATGAGAAAAGATGGCAAAAGATCAGCCCAGGAGGTATCCAAGCTTATTTTCATAATGTGGTTTAATATTTAAAGTTTTGGCTGTTTGTCCCAACTTCTATATTATGATTTATTAGATAACGTCGATTATTTAACTTCGAAGCGGAAACTTATTTCGCTTTTAATCATTTGGATCAGATTGATGGATGAGCATCTTGTGGTTGCAAGGCAAGCTGTTAAAAAAAAAAGTTATTATTTGCCACTAATTATCACCGCAAATCAGGATCATCGTAACACCCAACCAAACACATAACTTTGGCTATTGGGACTGATATAGGACTGCAGCCATCATCCTTGGCCCCTAATTTTTAAATGTTGTATTCATAAAAATAAGCTTCATTGTTCTCTTCATAATGAGCAAAGGTTGTAAGTAAGCTTATAAACTAGAGTAATAGTATTAAGATAGCATATTATCAGTTGTGGGTATTAGGATTCCACTAACTGCTAACAAAAAATGTTTGAAAACAACAGAAGGGACTGGAAGGGAGGGAGGCTTCTCTTTGCTATGGCTTCCGCATCCCTTTCTCACTCTCTATAGGAATCTATCTCTTTTCATAGAAACAAGGCTGCACCTGTGATTGAGTTAGCCCAGGCTTTTAAATCCAGAATGTAGTTTAAACACACACATATGCACAAACATGGGAAAATGTGCTTTTTTTTTTATTGCCCCTAACGTCTAGTCTTCTTTTCTGAACTGCAGGGGTTAAACAGGCTTTTGGGGACTAATCTAGACACTTAGCCACACTGTCCTTTTTACTTCTGGAAAAAAAAAAATATATATGGCCCAAATGCTGAGCAAGTGACTACAGAACACGTTAGGAAGAATCTTGTTTGTTCAGTATACACTACCAACCTATCGTTGTCTAGAATCTCAAGCGAAGAAAAATATTCTAAAACTATGACAAGGTTTTAGGTGAGAACTATATCATGAACTAACAATGGCTGCATTTTGTCTGAGCATACCATTGCATATGTATTTCTAACCAAATTATGTAGTTCTCATGTAGCATATTAAAACATAATTATTATTTTGAGTAGTGCTGCTAACTGTTGGTTAATAATTTGACAGAAAGCATTTACCTTTAAACACATGCTTTTAAGAGGCCTGGTATACTCAATTGCAATTTTATTGCGTTCAAGAATTATCCTCTAGGGAAATATATATTAGATCATATGATGAGCATCAATTAAAAAAACACAAAATTCACCCAACAGAAAATTCAACTATTGTGACTACAGTAATTATTAATAGCTCACTATTCACTGCTTAGGATATGCTAAAAACATAAATGGACCTCATTTAATTCCAATATAACAGCTCTGTTATCACCATTTCACAGATATAAAATCTAAGACAGTGTGGGGTTTGGGTGGGGTGGAAAATGAGAAGTAACTTGCTAGAATAGGTCTACTGAATGATGTGAAGAATATCTATAAACATTATATTCAGTAAACATTTTAACATGTGGATACTTATTATTTCATTGTACCTATATTGACATTATGGCGTGCAAAAATGAAGAGAAGTCCTAATAAACTTAAAAAGAAATCAGGAAGACCAAGAACCACAGATGAGAGAAAATAAGCATATTTTCTGGTAGATGCTACAGCAAAACCTGTAGTATATTAAACATTTGCTCTTTCTTAAGTCTACTTCCTAGATACTGTAGCATATAAAGGTAGAATTTTATGACATGAAGTACAAACAGATGTATCATTAATAAGAATGGATCAGCCCTTCTGAAGAACGTGGCCAAAAGCTTAGCACTCAAATCTTTTAAAGATCCCAGCCTAATGCACTTTCTGGAGCAACAATCCTATTTTCTTTGTATCATCAAGTTCTGAGGATGCATTTTTCATTTGTCTTGTCGTCTGTTAGAAAAGGTGAAGATGTGTCTACATTGTGGTTTTCAATTCTCCTATTATATCAGCTTCTCAGCGCTTCACTTTCCAAATGTTCAAAAGAGGTATGGATTGACATTTCTGCCAAAGGACAATTTTTTGCTCTGTAGTTTTTCTCAGAGTTAATGGAAAAAGTTCTGCCACTAATCTTTTCAATTCACCTCTAGGGAATTACAAACTAGCAGCAAAAGCTGCAAAGGTTGTGCCAAAATGCAGTATTTTTAAATTATACAAGTCAAAAAAGCCTACAATTTTCACAAAACATGATTTCCTTTTTTTTAATTAAAAAAAAAAAGTCTTGGGAGGCCAATTTTTGATTCATATTGTGATACAACTTCTAAGGTTAAATAACCTGGGTCCTGACTCTTAACTACTAGATCCCTAAAAGAAACTGACCTGTATAGAGTTGAGTACCTACTATATGCCCAGAATTTTACCCACATTTCATTAACCCTTATTAACAACCCATGAGGTATTATATGTACAAGTCCTATATCAGCAAAAAGAAGATCAAGAGTTAAGTAGCTTAATGCTACACAGTTGGAAGGAACGGTCACAATTCAAACCCCATCCATGTTACGGAAATAAAAGTACCAGTTCCTTAGGGTTTAGGTATGAGTTTGTTTCGCTGCAGCCTTCTTCTGCACTATCCGCCCCCACCGCGCCCCCCACCAAAAAAAAAAAACAAAAAAAAAACAAAAAAAAACCAATCACTTGAAAGAAACTTTCAGTAGAGGACTACAGACCAATCCTATGAGGCATGATGCAGCTATTTAGAAGAATGAGTTGGATTTAAAAGAAGGCATTGAATTTATGTGTTGACCCAGGGGGATGTATCCACAATAAATATAAGTTAAAATACATATGGTATAGTCTTACATTCTGTGAAAACAAAACAAAATCTATGTTTATTAACATATCTACTCATAGAGATAAATGTGAAAGGCTAAATATCAAACTACAACTTCACATGCTTTACTTTTAAAAGGTTGATCTGGAAAAGAAAAGAGGAGTAAAATTACATTTCCCTTGTTACAAGAAAAAAAAATACTTCCTTGATAAATTAAAAGAGAAAAAAATCTAATACATTAGTTCCCCTTTATCCATAGGGGATACATTCTAAGATATCTAGTGGATGCCTGAAACCATGAATAGTACTTAACTGTAGATAAACTATGTTTTTTCCTACACACACCTCTATGATAAAGTTTAATTTATAACTTAGGCACAGTAACAGACTAACAACAAGAATAATAAAATATAACAATATACTAGAATAAAAGTTATGTGAATGTAGTCTTTCAGTATCTTATTGTACTCTGCAAAAAGCAAAATTGCAGATAAGGGGGGCCACCTGTATTATTTATTAATTTCATATCCTTTTCACTACAGTAAGTCTCCAGGAGGGATATCAAAAGAGAAAAGTTGTTCATAAAATTCAATGGGAAGGAGAGAGAATACTTTAAAAGGTTCATTTAATAATCAAGTGGACTAGCAATAGAAAATTTGCCTAGTAAGTGAGCTAATTTTATCTATTTTAGGCACATTCAATCAGAATTATAGACATAAATTAAAAATTAGACATCCAGATAAAACACATCTGAATAAACCACATACATTTGTCTCTCACACATTCATTGCAATGACACAAAGAACCTGGTACCATGTGAATTCTTAGGACACCATTCAAAGATATCATAGCTAGGAGTAATGAAAACTAATCATATACCATTTCAATTGGTATGAAAAGATGAGGCTCTTTTTCTGCCTAATGCCCTAGGACTTCCCCAGGCAACATCCTATGAACCCAATCTTTCCTCAACTCTCTCCTCCCCACCTTTTTAATCAGAACTAGTCTTTACTATGTTCCACCCTTTCAAGTCCCTGAACTTTGCTCTCAATCAATATGGCAAGCTAATATGTGGTTATTTTTGAGTGGACATTAGTATATTAAGAGTGATAGTCATTAATTTGGTGCAGTAAACTCTAATTATCATATAATAAACGTATACAACATCTATGCACCCAATATTATATTGTATTATTTGATAGAAGACTTCCAGAAACAATGACCAACTCAAAAGGCATAATCCTAGTGGTGACAATTATGGGGACCAGGGATAGGTGAAAGAAAAAAATATTCCCAAGTAGTAGAACTCTTTTTTTTTTTGAGACGGAGTCTCGCTCTGTCTCTCAGGCTGGAGTGCAGTGGCATGATCTCGGCTCACTGCAAGCTCCGCCTCCTGGGTTCATGCCATTCTCCTGCCTCAGCCTCCCAAGTAGCTGGGACTACAGGTGCCCGCCACCACGCCAGGCTGATTTTCTGTATTTTTAGTAGAGACAGGGATTCACCATGTTAGCCAGGATGGTCTCGATCTCCTGACCTTGTGATCTGCCTGCCTCGGCCTCCCAAAGTGCTGGGATTACAGGCATGAGCCACCACGCCCAGCCACCAAGTAGGTAGAACACTTGGTTGAATCTTTATGCCCTATTAACTCTGCCTTTTAAAATACGGCATTTCAAGTTCTTCAAGTCTGACTCCAGTCTTGCTTTGTGGTCTCATATTCCACTAGACCTCTCCCACACTGTTTCAGCCATTTCCACTATTCAATGCCCTCTTCATAGCAAGGCCATTCTCCCTCTTCTTACCTTAAGAAAATCTCAAGATGAGAAGATCCAGCTTATGCCAGTCACCTCTTCATGCAATCCAGATTCCCCTGGGATTCCCCTCCTAGTCCTACTGCATTTTATGGTTTGTACCTTCATGTTAGCATTTAACATGTTTTGGTCACTTTTTATATTCCCAACTTATAACAACCATATGGAATGTATAAGATACTCAAAATTTTTCATGAACAAATCTTTTAGTAATAATTCCTGCATCAAGTTTTGATGCTTCTGCCAGTGGAGCTAATGATCCCAATGAGTATAAGCCCTCTGAGGGCAGGGACTCAAACTGATATGTCTGTATTTTCAGGGCCCATAGAACATGGAACATCAAAGAGACCCTTGATGAATGTATGTGTTAATACTGAGGATGGTAAGTTCTTCAAAGCAAAATTGTTGCATTAATATCTTTAAAAAAATAGATATATGCCATTGAGCTCACTAGGGGAAGAAACCAAACAAATAAGGACAGGGTGTCGGAATTCACTAACAGAAAAGAACTCCCAAGACAGAGGGAGTCAAAATAGGTCTGCTGGCAATATCCAACAACTCAAGTTCAAAGACTTCAAAAACAGCCCCAAACCAACACCCAACTAACCAAACCAAAACCACAAATGATTTAAGTCATGACAAAGCATTTGGTTCCCACTTCTTGTCAATTAACCAGGATGTCTTAAAGATGAATTCTATACCAGCAATGTTAATTTTCTTCATTACACTAGCGTCTTTTGTATTGGAGAAACACTATCAGGAAAAGACAAGAACTGGTTGATTATGAGCAGTATCAAATGAGCTGTAATGGAGGTGTTACGAATGTAAATCAGCGAAGCCTGATGCAGAAAACAGCAGCATCTGGGCATGCAGCTTGCAAAGTAATGAGACTGTGATAATGCACTGGCACTCAGCTTTGATCACTTCATCTTGTTCAAGAGCTCTGCTTGGGAAACAAAGGTGTGAGGCACTGACCTCCTGCCCACAGCTTGCACAAGCACAAAACATGGTAACAGATCAAGGATTGATACCCTTCTCTCTTCTCCTCCTTGCCAACACACCCCTTTTTCAGAACTGATGGCTTCATAGTTGGAGGCCCAGCATAAAGCAGGCCAAGCAAGCTTCTACCATATGAAGCATCTGTCTGAACATGTCTACTATAATTGGCAACTCATTTTTCATCCTGAAAGCAGGAACAGGTGTATGCTACCTTCGACATTCCAATCATAAACCATGCTGAATGCATCTCTCACATAGTCAGCTTTGTTGAGATCTATGCCAGTGGCTAGCCGGTGGACTTCAGAGTCTGCATAGATGGCTCTGCCTCACAAATGAATAGGCACTTGTGTAATCTCAGATGCTCAAGAGAACAAGAGGAGGAGCAAATGGCAGTGCATAAAAAATTAAAAATCTCACCACACAGCAGCAGCCCTTGGTTTTTCTTGTGTAAATAATGTAATTGGCAAATAGCTTACTTCTTTGTAATTGCAATATCCCTACAATGCATGTTTAACATACTAAAAAAGGAGGTTTTAGTCCTTGAAAAGGAGTATAAAGCCAGATGTATCACTGCAGTGTTTCTTGCCAGCTTCATCCAGAAACACTAGCTGAGGTGACTTGTGAAACAGAGCCAAGAGCAAGAACTCTCCTTAATGAGGACATTTATCAATTTTCCAGGGACTCGGTTGATTACCAGCATTTAGACATACACACTCACAAAAGGAACACAGCAATTTAACTATTGGCCACTGAATGGGAAAGCACATGAAATAATTTAAGGCAGGCATGTGAGCAAGTTGGGGATGCTTGGCGACACTTTAACATATGAACATGTGTGCTTTCATTTCAACATGTAAGGAAGGGCCAAGACGCAAGCTTTTACAAGTTTTCAAGCACTCTGCCAGGACTCAATAAATAGTATGAACAAATTACTGCATATGATTATTATATTGAAAAGTACCAGTGCTACTGTACAAATGTTTCATTCACAAATACTGCCTTTGAAATCCCTTTATCAAAAGTAATTTTCAAACCTTATCCAAGCCTACCTACAGGGTCCTAGGTTGAAGAGGAAGAGAGTACAACAGGCAAATGTAACTTAATGGGGGGAAAAAGACTGATTCTTTAAGAAAATAAATAAATGAAATACAAGCAAGATTTATCCCTCTCTATTTCTATAGTAATAAAATATTCTGAATGAACAGCCCTGACTTTGAGATAAGGGATTCAAATTCTAATGAAAAAAATATGATTATGGATAGGATTAGGAATCCTACATTTAAGACTGTGATTAAATTGAAGAAGCATTTTATCTAGGACAAATTACAGTTAGAAACTGGGAATTCCCAATATTTGGGGTATATTTTTTCTTAATTTAGGGTGTTTTAGGTATAATTAACATACGGGTTGAGTATCCTTTATTTGAAATGCTTGGGAATGGAAGTGTTTTTGAATTTGGGTTCTGGAATTTGGAATATTTGCATATGCATAAAGACATATCTTGGGGATGGGTCCCCAACCAAAACATGGAATCCATTTACGTTTCATATATACTATACATAGCCTGAAGGTCATTTTCTTCCTGAGGCACAGTCAACAGACTACATGTTGTGGACCTGCCTTTGACTGTGACCTGTCACATGAGGTCAGGTGTGGAATTTTCAACTTGTGGCATCATGTTGGCATGCAAAAAGTTTCCAATCTTGGAGGATTTGGGGTTTTCAGATTAGGGCTGCTCAGCCTGTATATCACAATGCACCAATCTTCAGTGTTCATATTGTATTAGAAGTTACATACCTGTATATACTTGTAAAACTATCACTCAGAAGACAACAGAATATTCCCAAAATCTCAGAAATGCTGCTTGTGTCCCTTTCCAATCAAATCTCCTCTATTCCCACCATAGGCAAATGTTGCCTATTTTTGAACATCGTTTAAATGAACCACATAGGAAGTACTGTTTTGCATCTGGCTTCCTTGTGTGTACCATGATGTTTGAGATCCATCCGTGCTGTTACATGTATCAATAGTTTGCTCTTCTCTACTGCTGAATAGTGTTCTACTGTATGAATATAAAGTAGAAAACTGCGCTTTTTATCCCTATATTCCAATCAGCTTTGCCATCTCTCCTGCCCCTTTCTGCAGGATACCACTGAGTTGAGTGGAATACTGTCTGTTTTGTTTCTCCATTCCCTCAATGATGACCATTCGGATTGTTGCTAGTTTTTGATACTATGAATAAACCTGCTATGAACATAGGTGTACAAGTCTTTTTGTAGATGTATATTTTCATTTCTCTTGGGTAAATACCTAGGACTAGACTTGTTGCATCATACAGCAAGTGTATGCTTTACATTTATAAGGAACTGCCAACATTTTTTTTCAAAGGACTTTTGCCATTGTATACCCCCACCAGCAAAGTGAGTTCTGGTTTCTCCACAATCTTTCCAGACAATTAGTATTGTCAGTCTTCTTGATTTTTGCCATTCCTATGTTTTAAATGTACAGTTCCCTGGTATCTAATGATGTAGAAACTCCTTTCATGTGCTATTTGGCCATTCTTACATCTTCCTTTGAAGTGTCCAAGTCTTTTGCCCATTAAAAAAATTTTCCTAATGATGTCTTAAGATGGGCAGAATTTTAAAATTTTATAAGGTCCAATCTAACAATTTTTGTATTTTGTTTGCTTATCTCTTAAGAAAAATCAGAAGAGCCAGAAATAAGAATACTTGACAAGACTGAAACCATGAGGGGTGACTTGGTAATTATGCATTCAAATGAGCAACAAGAATACAAGTTTAAATACAATGTATCCTGAAAGTTCTGGTTTCAATTTTAGTATGTGGTTTTACCCCAGGCAGAGTGAATGGGCAGCTAAATACATTCATAAGTTAATTATCTGACTGAAACCAGGGAAGGGCTGATAGCATCTGGGATAGGCTTACCAAACTCTGGAGTGATAAGACATAATTAATTTGATGTTATACTATGGCTGAACCTATATAATGTTCCAGAAACTACCCTGAGCTACCATTTTTATGTGTAGATAACTTCTTTGATACAATCTTTAACTGTGCTCAAGTCCTAAGATTGTTAACTTTGCATATCTGACCTAAGGACAGAATTTAAATTCTACCTTCTAGAAGTCTTTCTGGATATCTTATAACAGGGCAGGTCAGTCAGACAATTAACTCTTAACTGGGCTTCCTACAAGATTCACTGCTTTCTACCTGTAGCTTAGTTGCACTCAAAACGCAAAATATGTTTTCTTATCTTTGAAAGCATGATTTTTAACTGAAGCCCTTAACAAGTAAATGAATTCTAGTTGGAATTGGCAAGAGGACAAACCTAGTAGTCTCAGTTAGAAATGTCTTTTCCAACTGTGAGCTGTGTAGTTAATTACTCAAGTAAGCAAGTATCAATAAACAAATTCCAAAATATCATGTACCCTAGAACTCAGAATGCTCTCATTTAAAATATTATGATACAAGGAAGGAAATAAGCTATCATTTTGGCAGAATCTTCATTTATCTAACTAACAGTGTGCAATTAATATTTCATATAACCATGTAGGGTATACTAGATTCTTAATGGATCGTATTGATTAAGAAGAAAGTTCAATACTGATGTTCCTGCTGGGGAAGACAGAATGATTTGTTAGCTCACACAAAACGAATCATGAATCCAGGAGTGTATGGCCACAAACCTAAGAGCTGCCACAAGAATGGTTTGATCATTTACATGTTTACACATAAACCACTTATACGAAAGGAAAGAAGATGCTTGGTGCAACACCAACAAACCCCAACTGCCATGGCAAGAACAGAGAAGAATGTTCCAGGTCATGGACTTACGAAGGACGTGGCCAATCTGGCTGCACCATCAGCAGCTTATTTCACCAGCTGAGATTCCTTTACACCCTATGCTGAAGCGATGAAAAAAGTTTCCAAAGTGACCCTTTTGGTCTTGTGACCACGTTCATGAGATGGCTGCAGTTTGCATTGTCTTTTTAGAGAAATTAACAATACTCGCTTGTCCTTGGTGTACACTCCTGCTCCTGCCCTTTTTATCCCTGTATTCCCAATCAGCTTTGCCATCTGCCCTGCCCTTTTCTGCAGGATACCACTGAGTTGAGTGGAATACTGTGGCGACCAGTCATGGAGTAGAGAGACAATGCAGATGGAAATCTCTCTTGTTAATGTTTCTTGACATTTACTTCTATTATCTTAGAAAATAGTATTTAGACCAAGTATAGACATCTCACCCAAGGAACTAAAAAGAAATTAAATAACTAACCAGGCAGATCTGATTTGAAGGGCTCCAATTTTAGAAGGGGGGAAAAAGCATTAATACCGAAGCTTTCTTTGTAAATATAACCAATTCTAAATGGGTATCGTAAGAAATACTGTCAAATATTGGCATGCTCCAAAGCCAGTCTCACTTTCCTTGGAACTAATTTGTTGCTTGGTGGGAGGTGGACAGACAAACAAACCAGGCAGATTGACAGCTTGGGAGCTGGCACTACCTTACATATCCCCGATGAGATATGGAAGGAGCTGCATCATCTACAACTTTCCTAAAATGGGAGCCACTATCTTGCAGTTGAATAAAACAACTTACGACCATTTTTTAGATAAGGATCAAAGACAACTTTCTCAGTTAACTTTTAAACTTTCTCAGCTTATATGCCCTACAGAAGGTGACAGTTACAATTTACATTTTACAGATGGAAGACACAAGTCAAAGACATAATAAATAACCTGCCTGAGGAATTTTGTGTTCTAAATAACCGAGTCCATGTGACAGCCAAATGTGTATTTGCCATTAGCTTCATATACAAAGTATATTCATAAGTACATTAACATCTTTCTTCAATTTCAGAAGTGAAATCCTCCTCCAGCAGCACATTTGCAAATTCCAGAGGGGACATGATATACTATGGAAGTTGACATAGGTGAGCTGATGTTTTAAAAACAAAAACCAACAAATAACTCGAAACTTCTAAAGACATAATTGTAACCAAGAGGCTTGTGCACAAAGGGTACAGGTATATTTACTTTATCTAGAATTTTGCCTCTTCAATTGCTAAGTCTCTTACTGAATAATCAAGATGTTACTTGGCTCCAAGGACCGTGGGGAATAAAATGTCACCACTGCAGCTGCTATATTTCTTGCTCACAGCCCTTCAAATTAAAAAAGGGGGAAAAAAGGCCCAATACAAATGCAGAATTTAATTAGTTAGTAAAAGCCCAAATCCTTGCCTGAAGCCCTGTTCTTCCTGTAATATCGCATTCTTTTCTTCTTGTGTAAACTTTTCATTATGAAGGAGACATCTTTATAATACAATAACTCTAGTTATAATGTAACTGCTGGTAACATAACTCCTGCATTAGAGAAGGCAGCATGTTCAAGTAATGTTGTTTTAATACAATTTGTGTTCAGCAGAAACCAAGTCAACTTGATCATTTAGAATTTGATCAATGTGAATTAGTGTCTTACTGAGATACACCATTTGATCATTTCAAAACTGATCAATGAGAATCAGAGATAAAACATTTATCATGTACATTTGGTATATTAGATCCATTCACACAGCACTAAAGTAGGTTATAAGTAGACATCAACACGTGTTAGAGAAGATGTTCAGGATACCTGTCAGCTGCAGATACAAATACACGTGAAACAGTATATAATTTTAATACTTTTGATAAGGCATGTTACTCAATAAGGGAGCTGGAGTCACTGACAAATTGCAAGAACTCAACTTCAGAGAAACTAGAAAGAGAAGCACAGAACTTAATAGCTCAAACTTTTGAAATGTTTTAATTAAAAGTTTAAGAAGAAAGATAAGTAACATAAATTTACCTGATTAAACTTCTAGAAGAATTTTAAGACTATTAATCAGAGTAAACTTTGTACTTTTAGTACAATTAGTTCTATTAATCTAATATTTCCAAAATGAGGTTGCACTGACATTCAGGCTCACTGGCTTATGCATCTAGCAGAATTATAAATTTGCCAGTCAAAACTGTATTTAATTATTTTACAGCCAATTAAGCAGGATCTTTAAACACCACTGCTTAAAACTGTCCATGATACACATGTGTAATTATACAGAACATGAGAAACACCTGCTGATACTATTGGCGTGTCTTCCTCGGCTTCACCAATTCATCCATAATATAGCTATTAAAATATTACATCCAGAAAAGAAACTAAACAATATTGCCAGTGAAAGTGCAACCCCTAAAAAAGAAAAAAAAAATCAAAGGACATTTTAAAGTTAAAGGGTTTTACATTGAAGAAAACCTTTAAAGATGGTAATATTTACAAAATCCATTTTATCTGTATGAGTTCTGCATAGTATTCCTCAGATACTCTAAAATCACCTAAACTACTTTTACAGGGTAACTAATCTTTTAATACTTTATAAGGATAACCTAAGCTTCTTCTATGAGCCTAAATTTATAAGTCAGGTTTCAACAACTTCATTCAAGGATAAAAGCGAAAACCCCTCTAAAATCTGGCACACAAAGGAGTATTACTGGTATTCACTTCCGAGTTCATAGACTTGTACTTCTTTAGAAGTGCTTCTTCTTTCACAGAAACTGAAGCCATGTTAAAAAGTTGTACCTCTAATGAAATCATTCCAAAAAATATTTTCAATAGATCTATGTCACTTTCCATGCATATTTTTTCTTTCTTTTATGGAAAATAGAAACTCGCCACTTCATTATGTAAAGGACAGAATGAGAATGAAGTATCAATTGTCTGTAAAATGCTTTTCATTTGTTTACTATCACATTGTCTTTACCATGCCTATATTGCCTTTAAAATATTTAACATGTCTTTCATATTTGCTTTACATTTACTTGATATTTGCTTTTCTATTTTAAAAACAATTCACATGCATAAACACTCTGGTAACATCTTCTTTCTGTAGGTGTGGCATATCAGCTCCAATGTAGCCACAGAGATCTGATTCTGACATTGACCAAGAAACAGGAGGCCGGCAGCACTCCAGCTACATTGCTGTGAGGCTTCTCTTACATGCTATTCTATCGTGAGTGCTTTATGTGCCGGTCATCCTGGCTAGAGTACGAGCTCCATAAGGGTAAGAACTCCTTCTAATGTGCTAGAGGTTTAGCAGCATCTAGAATTTGTTTAAAAACAAATACAGAGATTTCTCCGATAGCACATAGTTTCATAACTTTTGATAATCAAATGCAGTATTTATTACTTTATGCTAGGTCTGTGTTAAGAACTACACATGTAACATTATTAAAATAATACTTTGTTTAATTAATTACCTATGAGGTACAGCATAAGGATTAATATAAAATATAATTTGCATTAGGATGAGCTATAACACTACTAGCGCCATATAATAGAAACTAGCACCCTAAGCTGTTATAAAATGCGACATGAAGTGTTGACAATTACTGTTTTAGTTGGATTGAGAAAAGAGAAGGTATTCCTTTTGAATTAAGGTTACATGTAAGAAGAATGCTGGATTTGCTCAGTGATTTAGAGCTAAAATTTTAAATCTATTGTGGGAAAATAAACAGTCCAAATTATCTTCGAATCCCTTAGTTCCCACTGAAATCATGGTAAGTAATATTTTTAATAACTTGATATGCATTGGAAATGTAATCACCCCAAAAGAGGAGAACTAACTTTGAATTTTTTAAAAAGATCATCATTTAAAAAGTTTGTCTTCCTTTTGTTTTTCTCTGATGAACTCTGAGTTCCACACTAGTAATAAGATCCTGGCCTGTTTTCTTAGTTGTATATTCAGGCTTGGCTTGTCACACAGGGGCTCTATGAATGAATGATGTGTGGATAAAGTAGGAGAAACAATCCATTAATTCTCAAAGTATTTTACTGCCAAAACTATAAATTGAGGGGCTGAAGTATGAGTTAATATTTTAAGCATCCCTAAAATAATTCGATTAGCTATCCTGGTAGGTTACATTAATGTGCTGGTGTTAGTCATGGGCAGCTTCAAATGCTCTTAGCTTTCTTTCTCTTTACAGTGATTTGTATGACCCCTGATCAGGTACATAATACTGCCCTTGACACTGCACTTTAAAAAGCTTCTATCTCCTGTAACCAAGATGCACATAAATGATTCCTACTTTCATCAGATACAATTAACTAAATTCTCCTCAAAGTCCTTCAGAACTTGTTGCCTAAGAGGAACTGTTGAGTTCAGGTTCAGGTTCAAGATAGAGCTCCTCGAGGTGATGCTTACAGGTGCTAAGCTGGTCATACAGATAGGAGCCAGTGAAAATAATCTGACCAGGCGAAAAACCCCTGTCATGCAATGCAAATATTATATATTGTCTTACAAAAGTCCTGATTATCTGAGATGGCCAAATTTCTAAAAAGAAATAGCAGTCTACTAAGTAATCTCTGTGCCTTCAAAGATGGTAAGCATCTCCTATACCCAATGTACTATCACTTCCTAGGTGTGAAGCTAATGAACTCACTGCAAATCAAAATACAACATTCTAGGAAGCTCAGCCTAGCAGGAAGTAGCTGGGAGAAAAAACAATATAATGAAAGCCACTTCCTAAAAAACTAGCTATTAGAATTTCTTCACAGTGTGTTAAAACCTAGGTTTTGTGTGCAATGGAGTTAGTCAAAACGCAAAAATCCAAGGGCACAGTCCCCAAGATTGCTCTCACTTCTGACACATCAACAGCAAGTTTGCAGGGCGGGGGAGGGAGGGTCCAAACCACCCAAAATTCAATGGTTCAATAATTCACTGAAAGAACTCAGAACTCACTGTAAGCTGTTAAACTCAGCTTTGGTTTACTATAGGGCAATGATACAGAAAATCAGCCAAAGGAAGAGATGCATAGGACTGAGCCTGGGGGTTTCCAAATGCAAAGCTTCCAATGTCCTGAGGACCTGCTGCCCTCCTGGTATCAATGTGTGACAGTGCCCATGGAGTCCTGTCAACCAGGAAAGCTCACCTGAGCAGCACTGTTCAGAGTTTTATTGGAGCCTCACTAAACTGCTTGACTGATGGTCCACATGATAAAACTTACCTCCCTGAAGGCTGAACTGATACCACATGGTCCAAGGGGCCCAGCAAGAATAGCAATTTCTTTTTTTTCCTCTCATTTATTTATTTATTTATTTATTTATTTATTTATTTATTTATTTATTTATTTACTTAGAGACAGGGTCTTGCTCTGTTGCCCAGGCTGGAAGGCAGTGGTGCTATCTCGGCTCACTGCAACCTTTGCCTCCTAGGCTCAGGTGATCCTCCCACCTGAGCCTCCCTCCCCAGTAGCTGGGACTACAGGCATGCGCCACCACGCCTGGTTAATTTTTGTATTTTTTTTTTGTAAAGACAGGGATTCACCATGTTGGACAGGCTGGTCTCAAAATCCTGGGCTCAAGCAATCCGCCCGCCTCGGCCTCCCTAAGTGCTGGGATTACAGGCATGAGCCACCTCACCTGGCTGAGAATAACAATTTCTATCACTAGGAAATTCGAAGGATTTAGAATTTCTCAGGAGCTTGGTCCAAAATCCAGACCTCTCTTTGGCCAAGGCCAATTTCTTACTACACAGTTTGGCCATATTATTAATTATTCTTGAATAATATTTAATAGGTAAGACAGAATGATGCTGTCGAGGTTCTGTTTAAAACAAAGCCTAACTTACAGGGCCTGCTGACTTGCAGGAGGTCAGCCATCATGATGTCAACGTTGTGCTTCCCATGGCCTCTCGCACTCCAAGTCTAGTTCAGGCTGAATGACATGGCAGCTGGGCAGAGATTCAGGGCAGAGATTTTTCCATCTAAAATCCAGACCTATCTTTCTCTATGAAATCCACTCTCCACTGATTTTCCAATCTGCTAACCTCATAATTCTGGTTCTTTTGCCCCTTTTATCTAAATGTTAGGGGATGAATTGTGTGCCCTGAAAATTCCTAAGCCCACTGCTCAGTACCTCAGAATGTGACTGTATTTGGGGTGAGGGTCTTTGAGGAGATAATTAAATTGTAGTGAGGTCACAAGGGAGGGTTTTAGTCTAATATGACTGGTATTCTTGTAAGAAAAGCAGATTAGCATGTAGACACAAGAGGAAAGACTGTGTCAAGACACAGGGAGCAGATGGCCATCTATAAGCCAAGGAGAGAGGCCTAGAAACAACCAGCCCTGGCGTCACCTTGACCTTAAACTTCTAGCCTCCAGAACTGTGAGAAAATACCTTTCTGTTATTTAAGCCACCCGGTCTGTGGTACTTTGCAGTTTTGGCAAACTAATACACCAACCAATCATAAATTCATGTGTCTGATTTTTTTTTTTTTTTGAGACAGAGTCTTGCTCTGTTGCCCAGGCTAAAGTGCAATGGCATGATCTCAGCTCACTGCAACCTTTGCCTCTCGGATTCAAGCGATTCTCCTGCCTTAGCCTTAGCTACCTCAGTAGCTGGGATTACAGGCATGCACCACCACGCCCAGCTAATTTTTGTATTTTTAGTAGAGATGGAGTTTTGCCACGTTGCCCAGGCTGATCTTGAACTCCTGGCCTCAAGTGATCTGCCTGCCTCAGTCTCCCAAAGTGCTGGGATTACAGGTGTGAGCCATCACGCCTGGCGCCATGTCTAAACTTTCAACAACTTTTTTTTTCTCTTGAACTTGTAGAGACTTCCCATCTGATTTTTTTTTTTCTTTTTCTTCTTTTAAGACATAGTCTCGCTCTGTGACTGGAGTGCAATGGCACAATCATAGCTCACTGCAGTCCTGGGTTCAAGCAGTCCGCCACTTCAGCCTCTCCAATAGCTGGGACCACCAGTATATGCCCCTACAACTGGCTAATTTTTAAGTTGTTCTTTTGTAGATACAGGGTCTCACTGTGTTGACCAGGCTGGTTTTGAACTTCAGGCCTCAAGCGATCCTCCTGCCTCAGCCTCTCAAAATGCTGGGATTACAGGTGTGAATCACCACAGCTGACCTTATCTCATTCTTCGAGTTCTTATTTTTCATGTCTCCAACTAAACCTCACATCCACTGTCAGGTTACTTTTCCTTCAGGAGCCCAGAAATCAGAGCACTCATCTGGTCAAACATCTTCCCATGACTCATTGCTCAATGAAGACCAAACTTCACAGCCCAGCAGCTAATGACCCACTGACCTTTCCAGTTTTATCTTGCACTAGTCTTTCTGACTCAAGCCACTGCTTTGTCACCCACCAACTACAGAGCACAGTTTTCCTTCGGAATATCTTTCCCGTCCACCTACTCAATACTCTTCTTAAAGGCTCAACTAAAAAGTCATCTTCTTTATGAAAACTTCACAGATCACTCTAGTCAAAATTGATCTCTAATGTATCCTAAATTTAGCTGTTTTTATAGCTATTGTCTTAGAATAAAGAAATATTCGGGGAGCCACCTCGAAGGTTCTCATGGGATAGAGACAAAAAAAGGTTTACCACCTAAAAAAAAGTCATTATATCATTAGGGAGAAAAATAAACACCTAACTTAAAATAATATATGTAGAGTAACTTAAAAAATCTATAACCAGTTCTATTAATATGTCTAAATTCTTAAGATCTCACATTAATCTCTAATAATGAGACTTGTGGCCCATCCTTGGTAGGTCTCTCTCTGCTGCCTCTAAAGAGATAGTTCACTATGGAAGGCTGAAGGGCTTTGGCTCTTTAAATAAACCTCAAACTACCTTTAATTTTTAAAAAATTTTATTTTAATCCACATTACAATAACACTAATATCCATTACCACACAAACTGTACTGTAGCAGAAAGTAGTAATTCCTCCTTAGGGTTTAATCATTTTATCAAATGCTTGTAAACATGTGCAAGGAAGGAGGTCAGAGCCCGATGCAATCTTTCAACTAAAGCTGTCACAACAACTTTTTTTGCTTCACTAATTTGCGCATGTGCTACTAATAGAGGTTACACAATAGGACTATTTATATACTCAGAAAAATTCTGAATGATGTCTTCTTACCTAATGTGAGAACTGGCAGCAAAGGGAAAGTACAAGGCTATGGGTCACGGACACTTTGATCCATCAATTACAGAACATTCATTTAAACACTCCAAGGATTAAGAGAGGTAGCAATTTAACATCACTTTCATAATCAAGGGCCAGGTAAAGTCTATGATTTAAAGCCTTTCAAGGTACACGTGAAGAAATGAAAACAGCCTAACCACAAGAAAGGCAGATACCCAAATTTGGACATGCCCATCATTTTATTATACAAAAGTGAATGGTTTCTATGTTTCCCTTAATAGAGTAGCAATTTAACATGACCTTCATAATCAAGAGCATTCTATTTTATATATTATTACAAATGATAATACTATTACCATTGCTTTCAATTTCCCCCTAGTTCATAAAATACATTGATTTGTAACAAGCTTTCATCAAATGCCTTTGGCATTTGAATTCCAGTATAGCAGATAACATGGCCCCCATCTCAACCACCCCAAAACTCTTCCAAGTATTCTAGAGTGCTATATAACAAACTATGATCTGTGCAAAAAGCACTAAAACTGTGCTTACATCTTGTTAAGAACAGTAAATAATTATAATACTATTAAAAACTTACTTGAACTTTGCTTCCACCTCTTCAGCAGCTTTCTGATATTGTTCAGTGGTGACTCTGTAGAACTCTGAGCTCTGTGGACAAAGATTGATAGCAAAGGTTTCACTATCCAAGATGACAAAATGTGTGGAAGATTTACAACTTCAAAAAACACATAAAACCTTGTTTCAGCCACTCAAGCAGTAGAAGGCTTTCTTGTATAGGTAGCATGGATACTTATAAAACACATGTAAAGCTACTCGTTTAAATAACAGTAGAGTTGTTGGTATGCGGATTATAATTACAGAGTAAATGTTCACAGTTACAATTCCTTATCATTTGATCCTTTGGAGAAAATTCCTAACATTTTGGAAAGATTCTTTAGATTGCCATTATTTGGAATCTACCCTTGTAAGATCAAAGGATGCCTGAGATCAAAAACTGAAATTCACACACATTCGTATTTATCTATTATTCCATTGGTGTTCCTACTAGGATATTAAAGATCATTTCTTTCTACACAATATTTTTGTCATCAAGATGGTATGGCTCATGCCTATAATCCCAGCACTTTGGGAGGCCGAGGTGGGCGGATCACCTGAGGTCAGGAGTTCAAGACCAGCCTGACCAATATGGAGAAACCACGTCTCTACTTTAAAAAAAAAAAAAAAAAATTAGCTGGGCGTGGTGGCGCATGCCTGTAATCCCAGCTAATCAGGAGGCTGAGGCAGGAGAATCGCTTGAACCCGGGAGGTGGAGGTTGCGGTGAGCGGAGATGGAGCCATTGCACTCCAGTCTGAGCAACAAGAGCAAAACTCCATCTCAAAAAAAAAAAAAAAAGTTTTCTTTATGGAGCTTAAGTTGTTCTATCATTTCCACATGACCACAAGAACAGCAACATTTATAACTAATCAGTAGGAACAAGGGGGCAGATTTAGATAATTTTAATAACAAAAAATGTTTCCACTATGAACAGGAATGGACACATAAACAACATAAACCAAGATGCAGTGGCAAAGTAATGCCTTTCCTGGGGCAGCAAAATTTATCCATACTGACTAGCTACACTGAAACTGGTCTTATTGCAGGAGATGGCCTAAATGACCCCATGAGCCCTAAGACTCAATGAAATATCCTGCAAAATGCACTGCATTAAAAAACAACAACAACAAAACACCACCACAATATGGTAGTCTATTGTGTACCTTTCATTCTCTAATCACTCAGGTTTCAAATGCATGGCTTGCGATCATTTATTTTTTAATAAATCATTGTTGGTTGGTGAAAAAATGAAAGTGAAATCCTCTTCACACCAGTGACCCCTTTGCATTTAACAATCTTGGTTGTCCAATGACAGTGACATCCAGGATTCTTGGATGTAGATAAAATCAATAGGTATGTGATTAGATAGCAGACTCAGGGTGGCTAGAGCCATAGACAGGTCACCATTTGAGATGATGAATGGCTTTCTATCAACCTATAGTCCCCTACGATGCTAACATTTACTATAATCTTATTTGGGCTATGATTTATCTTTCTTGCACCTGATCAATAAAGATGAACAGAACAGTTGTAAGGATCGATTGTAATTTTTTATCATTTTCAAGCACAAAGGTGCATTTCTGACATGAAGACAATATTCTAAGTGTACTGCTGCTGCATTTTATAAAATTGCAATTTGAGTGATCAACTGCAATTGTCTATATGCTGAGAGGTTTTAATTCCTCTGTAGGTCTCAAGCTATCAAAAAACCATTTGTCATCTCAGATACTTAACTTAAGGTTATGTCACACCTTCCTATCTGTTTCACTTATAAGATTTTCTTCCCTTAAAATACACATCAGTCACAACAGGCTCTTTTGCAATGTTTGGTGTAATCTTTCCTTTGAACCCTTCTTACAAAGAATGTAGCAAAGGCAGTTACTAATCACTAACAATAGTTACTCTCACTAAAGATGAGAAACTCCCAAATTACTCTAATGAACTGTTGAGTGGGTATTATGTTACTGAACTATCTATTAAAATGCTGGCTAAGCAATAACATCTTAATTAATACTTTTGCTTAGTTTAAGCACTGGAACTGTAATATCTGGACAGAGACAGGACTAAGCTGAAAGATCTGGTTTCTCGTTCTGTTCTGTGACCTTGAGCAGGTCTTTAATCTCCCCCAGCTTCCCTTCCAGTGTTCCTAACCCGTCGAGTATGGATGATAATATTAGCCCTGCTTATTTCTGCCAAAGCTGTTGAAGAAATCAAATAAGATAGGCAAGAGAGCTGTGAAATCTGTTAAATGTTTTCACAGAGTACATCAACATCTCAATAAAATAATTTTGGAGGAAAATAATTAGGGTAATTCCATTCTAGGTATAGATTCTAAATGGTAAAAAGTAAGTATTACTCGTTTTATTAACAATGTGCACAAAAGCAACAGTTTGCCATAATACAAATAAGTCAGTTCCTCTCTGCTTTGCCATGCCAAATGCAGGTAAAAGTATTACTAATTTTGTTAACTTTCCTATAGGATGTTAAAACACACACACACACAAAATCACACACACACAATCACACACACACAAAACCCAGTACCTGTGTTGCTTGAAAACTTAGCACGTAATTCTCAAATTAAAGCTTTAGGCTTTATGTATGCTCCATACTTCCACCTCAGCAACCAGTTTCCCATATTGCATAAATCTTTCCAACAAAGAAAAGTCCCCAGGAGGTAACATCATGTAACAACCAAGGGAATAAACACAAGTATTCTCAAGATCTATGTGTAGACAGTGTTTAATTCATTATTTAAGTATTCACTTATTCGTGAAAGAAAATTAAATTCTTACTGTCCTAATAACATCCATCTTTGGGAATCAGACGCTCAAGAAGCTTTCCATCTGACATGGGAGAAAAGAACAATTATTATCATGGAAAGTCACAAATGCCGAGTTAAAAGTCATAGATAAGTGTTACTGGAGTTCAGAAAGAGTAGAGATCTCCTTTGGCCTCAGAAGACACTTTTACAAACAGAACTCATTCAAAACAAAAAAACAAACAACAAAAAAAAACAACAACCAACCCAACAAAAAACACTCATTCTGTTTTCCAATGAGAGAATGGATAACTACTGGGTATTCGTACAGTGAAAATCTACAAAGTAAAGGAACGAATTAGACAAACATGCAGAGCAAAAAAAGTGGTAGATTGCATCGGTATGAAGCACCTTATGCCAAGATTGGAAAAGTGCAAAATAATGAACAAGAATAGTAAACACCAAGTTCCACTGATGATCTCTGAGTGGCAGCAGTCATGTGGTGTGGTGGAAGTGCACAAAAGGAGCAGGATGCCACAAAGTATGGGAACACGGGCTTTGCTGGGTTGCTATATTTTTAAAAACCAGGTGTGGGCATGCAGCTAGTCATTACATTGGCTTAAAATATTTTATAGGCTGGGCATGGTGGCTCATGCCTGTAATCCCAGCACTTTGGGAGCCAGAGGCGGGCATATCACAAGGTCAGGAGTTCGAGACCAGCCTGGCCAACACGGTGAAACCCAGTCTCTACTAAAAATACAAAAAATTAGCCAGGCGTGGTAGCTCATGCCTGTAATCCCAGCTACTCAGGAGGCTGAGGCAGGAGAATCACTTGAACCCAGGAGATGGAGGTTGCAGTGAGCCAAGATCGTGCCATTGCATTCCAGCCTGGGCGACAGAGCAAGACTCCGTCTCGAGAAAAAAAAAATTTTTTTTTAATATTTTATAATACAGACAAAAATTGTATTACTCCCACCTCCCTCCATAGGGGTTAACAATACAAGATTTTGTTTGGCTAGAATATAAAAGTGTATTGGGCAGGGCGGGCACATCCTGAAGAGGTTGGCTAAGTGGGGATTTTATATATTCTTGAATACTAAACTGTTGCAGTGTATACACAATACTAAGCAAATATACTCTCTTCATTTTTATTGTGAAAAAATTTTAAAGTTACAGAAAATAGGCAAAAGATTCCCATCTATCCTTCACCTAGGTTCCCCTTATGTCCACATCTTAGATAATTATAATACAATTATAAAAGGTAATGATTTAACAATGTTACAATAGTAGTAACTGAACTACAGACTTAATTCAGCTATTTCCAGTTTTCCCACTAATGTTTGTTTTCTGTTTCAGGACTTAATCTTGGATCCTATGTTGTATTAATTGCCACGGCTCCTTAGTCCCCTCTCATCTGTAACAGTTCCTCAGTCTTCCTTCTCTGTTATGACCTTGACACTTCTGAAGAATACTGGTCAGATATTTTGTAGAGTGACTCGTGATTTGGGCTCACCTGGCGTTTTCTCATGGTTAAGAGTTTATGCACCACTGGGAAGAATTCTACAGAAGTAATATGCCTTTCTCCTGCCTGATTTCAGGGGCTACCTTATGGCAACAGATCTTTTTGTTGATGTTGACCTTGATTACTGATTAAAGTGGTGTCTGCGGGGATTCTCCACAACAAAGCTACCATTTTTCCTTCCTGTAATTGATATCTTGCAGGAGATACTTTGAGACTATACAAACGGTCTGTTTCTTCTCAAAGTTTTGTCCATCACCTTTTGGTATCCACTGGCAAGTCCTGTCTGCAGCAATGATTACTGTAGTGTTCTGATGGTACATCAATTTCTTTCATTTTTGTTTGTTTGTTTTAAGACGGAATCTCACTCTTTCACCCAGGCTGGAGTCCACTGGCACAATCTCGGCTCACTGCAACCTCGGCCTCCCAGGTTCAAGTGATTCTCCTGCCTCAGCCTCCCGAGTAGCTAGGATCACAGGGGCACGTCCACCACACCCAGCTAATTTTTGTTCTGAGCGCTTGGTTCAAGGTCTATGGACCACCTGCTTCAGAGTCACTTATGGAGCTTATTGAACAGCAGAGTCTTGGGCCACATCCTGAATCTCTGGGGATGGGGCCAGGAAGCTGCATTATTTACAAGCAGCTTGGGTGATTCTGAATACACACACTAAATTTGTAAACTACGGGGTTTCTAGAACAATGCGAGAATAATATAGTATTTAGCTTGCCATTCAAAGTGAAAAAAAATCAGTGTTTTTGAAGAATGATGGCAAATAACCACTTTTCATAATTAAATATAGCTATAATCTTTACAAAGGTACTCCAAATTGGTGATTCTGCCAATGTTGTTGGCAGATCACTGGTGGACCCCAAACTGCTCCAAGAACTCTGTCTTCACACATTGCCTAGCAACACCACAATGTTCCTACCCTGAATGGGTACTGAGAGGTAGGAGCACAACTATTTTCAGAAAGGTTGCTTTTGTTATCTCTGTTGTCTTGAGATGGTAATAGGTTGCACATGCTGCTATCTTGTTTATTAATTATAGATGACTGTTACTTTAATGTCATCTGTTTTCTTTGGTTAACCCTGCAGTTTGTAGTAGGATATATATCAATTTGTCTGATCATTTACTAATAGCTGAATTGTAAGACTTGTATGATCTGTGCTCAAATAAGGAACAACCACATTCCTATTTCCAAAGAAGATGTGTACATTCCCTCCCAAATTTGTTAAGAGTAATTACTTATAGTATATGGAATGGGGAAGAAATCCTGTTAAGATGACCTTAAAAAGATACATAAAGGAACAAACGGGCCGGGCGAAGTGGCTCACGCCTGTAATCCCAACACCTTGGGAAGCTAAGGCGGGCGGATCACTTGAGGCCAGGAATTCAAGACCAGCCAGGATAACATGGTGAAACCTCATCTCTACTAAAAATACAAATTAGCCAGCTGTGGTGGTGGGTACCTGTAGTCCCTGCTACTCGGCTGGCTGAGGTATGAGAATCGCTTGAACCCAGGAGTCAGAGGTTGCAGTGAGCCAAGATTGTGCCACTGCACTCCAGCCTTGGTGACAGAGCAAGACCTGTCTCAAAAAAAACAAAAAAATGTGGAGAAAGAAAGATGTCCATGATCTTACAAGGTGGTCTAAGGTGGTCTTCCAATGAATAATCATTTTTTTGTGTGTAACAACATATCACTTCCGTGCCTATAAGGTCCTTTACAGCCTAAAATAAAAACTATCTTCATTCATATTCACTCTGCATATTGTCCTGCCCCATAAACAGCAGAAAAAATACTTGACGTGATTTGTCCAATGGTACGGTTAATGTAAATTTGTGGCAGGTAAAAGTGATTTAATTCAAATATCAAAGGTGTGATTTAATAATTTCTTTCTTTAAAACAGAAAGTCTTATTGTTTGATATAAGCATAAAACATGTTTTCCATCAAGACTCTTTGAGAAGGTAGATCTCATAAATTTATAGAATGACAGTACCTCTTAGATGTGTTAGCACTATCAACCATCTGATAAAGACTTGCACATCCTTGTCAAAGATAAGCCAAGTAAACTCCTAGGAGGTAAACTATATCTAAAACAACAATATAATTCTCTATATTTGGAAGATATTTCTGTCACCTATTTTAATAGACAAGGCATCATTGGAAACAATAGGTATTTTGATTTTCTGTATTAAAACACATTCCAATCTAAGGCACCATGGATCAATTACTGAAAACATGGGCAACAAACTGTGTGGGGAGACTGAATGCTCCATTGTACATACTTTTTAATACGTTTCCTGTAAAACCTATGCATATGTCGTCCACAGAACTCCGCACTTAGGTGGGCGATTCTTAGCAGTACAGCATGGTAGTTAAGAACATGGACTTTGGAGCCAGATGGCCAAATCATGGCCCTACCCTTGTGAAACTGAGTAAGTTACTTAACCTCAACAGTTACTTTTCCTCTGTAAAACAGGAATAGTGTAACAATGATTACCTAATAGGATTCTCTGGGGATTAAATAAGGTAATATATGTAAAACTCTTTGTAGCACCAGGGACTTAGGAATGCGACCTATTATTAAAAATTATTTGAACAGGGGAAAAAAAACTGTAGAGTGTGGGGTGGGGTGGTTTTTTAAAAAAGCCATTTTAATAAAAATTTAAATCTTTAAAACAAAAAGCCTATTCTTCCATTAACCAGACATTGGTGAATGTTGCTCACACTGCTTACCTGTTCTGTTTTTCTGTTCCTTAAGATGGATGGGAAATATGAAGACAATAGTGGACCAGTGTCAGGAACGTTAATAGCTACAGAATTAACTAACCAGCCCATATAAAAAAACAAACCAATAACATTTGACCTTATCACTAATGAAATCCAATTAACGACATTAAACAGCCAAAGTACTTTAATGCCAAGACTTCCCAAGGCCTTGCTTTTTACTCTATATGTGAATCTCTAAGATGAGAACTACTGTTCATGATTCTCAAACTGATTTGCTCATGGAGCATCTTGAGGGCAGAGAATCTCCTAAAATGGTCCATGAGAAACGCCAGATTAAAGAAAAGTCCAACCACATGTCAATCCTGTACTTTCTGGCATGCAACTTTTCTTTTCTCAAAGTGGCATTTTCTTATGGGTTATTTTTTAAACTGATGTTCAAAAGATAATTTGCAATATTGAAAAATGATTCCACAACTGATGAAGATTGATGGTATCACCTTTTATTCAGTACTAATAAAGAAGGGCATGCTATTATCTTGAATTTTAAAAATCTGAGATGAAATCCTCTAAGAAAATTATTGCTATACCCTCCCCTGTTCTCTCAGAACCCAGTGGTAGATGGCAAAAATGGCCACCATGCTTTACTCTTTTCTATATCCGTGACCCCAGCAACATGACTTCACAGCTTCTCTCATGATGAGAGTATGGAGTTTACTTCCCCATCCCTTCAGTCTGGGCCGTGTTTGTGTCTTGCTCTGGGCACCAGAATATGACAACAGTGATGGTGTGCCAGTTTCAAACCTGGGCCTCTCTCTTGCAACCCTGCACAGGGCCATGTCAATCACCCTAGGCTAGCCTGCAAGCGGGAGGGAGACTACAAGCTATCTATGGTGAGGACAGCCTAGAGCAGCCAAACCTCAGCCAACTCAGCAGGAGTGAGCCCAGCTGATAACAGTCCAAATTGGTAACCTGCAGAATCAGGATGTGAATAAAATGGTAGCTGTTTTAAGCCACTAAGTTTATGGTAGTTCATTATATAGTAAAAGCTAACTGATTATGCTCCTTCTCTGTGTTCTTACAAAGAAGAGACTTATATCTTACCACACTGTACCAACAAGTATTTCTGTGTGGTCCCCACCTAGTCCATAAGCTCCCCTAAGCATACCTAGGAGTAGGTATCTTGTCCTATTCATCATTATACCTAGAGCACTCAGCAAACTACATGACACACAAACTCACAGAAATAATGTTAGAGTGACACCTGCAATTCTAAACAGCACTTCAACTGTTGCTCATATTTAAAACAGGATGGGATAGAGACAAGTCTAAAGTAAATGAAATAATGTTATAATGAGGATGAAAAGAAATACTACCTTTATTATATCTACTACAAATTGACAAACACTTCAGCCTGCAATGATACCACAAAAAGGAAATATATATCACTTAAGATGTGTTCAACTACAATAATAGTACAGTAACAGTTGAAGCTCAAAACAGTAGCTTAAACAAGTAAGGAGTTTATTTTTCTCGTGTAATAAGAAATCTGGATGGGAAACTCAGGGCTGATATAACTATGCAAGTGTATCAACAAATAACTAGGCCCCCTCTTCTGTCTTCCCTTGTAGCCACCCTGAGCAGTTGACTTCTGTCTTCATGGTTCAAGGTAGCTACTGCACCTGCAGTTATTATGCCCATGTCCTCAGGGTGGAGGAAGGGGGAGGTCCAGAGATTTGTACTTCCACCCCTTTGGCTACAATTATATCATGCAAAGGAGGCTGGGAATCCCAGCTGCAAAGGAGGCTAGGAAATTGATTATTTTTGTTTTCTCGCTTCTAGGGTAAAGAAGAAGGAAGAAAGAATTTGGAATGGGTGTTTACTGAGCGAATTTATTGTACCCGCCACAGAGAGCTGAGGTGACAGCACAAAATCAAGTACAAAACAAAGTGGTTGATTTTAGATGCAAGTATTCCAATATTTCTTTCCAATATCTCCTTAAACTAATTTGGGGTATGGGGGGGATTTACCCATCTGGTATCTTCATCCCCAAGAACAAAGTTTCTAGACCGTAAGGAAGGAAACGAGAATCAACAAGAGTGGGCATCATTCCCAAGTTTCTCTGGGCTGGCCGTGGCCCAGGATTTTGAATGTGCAATACACTGCCATTTTCCATTTTCAGAAAGTCTCACTTTTAAAAGTGTGTATTAAAATGCACATGCACAGATACACATTATTGCTCGATTTGAAAACTATCTGTTTTCAAGTTCTAAATTTGATCAAAAGAAAACATGCACATACACACACAGTATTCGTGCAATATTTTCTCAGATTCTGAATCTTGTTTTATTATAACTAGTATGATCATACCCGTCACATGTACAAAAAGAACAAATCAAAGAGGTCATAAGAAAAATGTAACTGGCTCTTGTCAGTTCTTTTATAGAATGCTTCATATGGAGATTAGGGCATGACTATGTAACACATGAGGGCTGAAGTACAATTTAAATTCTGGTGGCCTGACACTATTTCCCGGAAAAGAACAACAAGACGATTGCCTGTCCATTCAAGGATGGTGGCAACTCCACAGATCCTCAGCACCAAGAGAATGGTGGCAGAAACAAGTCTGGTCCTGTACCTTCAAGGTACAATACCACACTGGCTGAAGGTGAGACTGTCCTGTGTCTAAACTGGTCTATAGTTACTGCTAACAACTGCAGGCCTCTTCTTCCTCCTACAACACAAGCAAACACAAGTGTCACTCTAGGTGGCAGCCAATTCCAACAAAGAGGTCCAGGGTGCCACAAACACCAATGTCAAATAACGGCAGTTCCCATTGTTGAGTAGCCAGATTCAAAAGTCTTAATTACAGTTTTTGTTATAATCCTCACCCAGGAACTATGATATATAATCAGCTAGATGTAGGCAAGTATGTTTTCCCAAAGGTGAGAGTTAAGCACTTGGGGACCCAATTTAATGCTGCATTAATTGCTGCACAGATACAATTCCAGGCACAGAAGCTCTGAAACAGTTATTTACTCAGTGGCATCAGGTGTTCAGAAGGAGTTCATGACTTGTCAACCATTCTGTCTTTTTACAGAATTACACAGAATCAAGAGATTGACTTTGCAATGAACTACATTTTCTACCAGAACTTTAAAAGCTATGGTTTTTTTTAAATCAGTAATAGTCCAAATTTAGTTTATCTAGAAGTTTTAAAATTTCTTCTATCAGAAAACCTAATGACTGGTTTGAATTCTGCCTTTCTTGTGTCTATACTCTGAAGTCTGTTATAGGTGGGCAGAAAAGCAGAAGGAATTTGAAATTCTTGGTAAGAAAAGCAGCCCTCCAATAGAGTAGCTGGCACCTTAAAGAATATTTTATTACTGAAACTTCTTAAACCTATGGCCTTGAGTCCACTTCACTGGACTCTCTCCTTTTATCCCCTACCCTCTGTCTTTACTCAATGCCCCCAGGAGAATGCTGTCCTCAGACAGAAAAATCAAAGCTAATTTAAATAGATTGCAAATTGCCAACATCGGTTCAGATTCACAGTATATCAGATCCAGTATTCTGTTTCTGAAAGGTACACTAAGGAATGGTTTGGGTTATTTAAACTGAGTCTCGCTTTTTAACATCTAAAATGAGGACTTTATCTTTCAGGATGACTGTATCAGTGGGACTATGTAAGTTCAGTACTTGGCATAGGGCCTGGTTTCTCCTTGTGGAAGACAGTGGTTCTCCATCACAATACCATTCTTGCCAGCAACACTTGGCTCCCTAGGTAATCCAAAGAGCCTGGATTTCCATTCATTTACCTATGCAACTATGCATGAACCTGAAGAACAAGCATCAAGCAGATGGATTCAAACTGCATCTCCATGTATCTAACATTCAGCATTGCTATTTGTTTTATGTAAGCACTGAACTCAAAAACCTAGTTATTTATCCTAAGTATCCCTAAATTTCTGCTAATAATCATTTGTGTATATGGATGAGTGAATCATAATTTGTCTCAGCCCTATTTCTTTTTCGAATCCATATCACCAGTCATCAATAATAAATAACCAAGTTAGCAGTTTCTAATGAATCAAAAATCCTATTACATTCCATAGTTAAGCCAAATTAAGATTCCCTATGGAAACAAGACTCTCACTCGTTTATCTTAAAAATCTCTCCTTCCTCCTTAGATAACCCTAGTTTTAAGCTAGACATATGGTAAACAAAACTAGAATTCCAAGCTTGCTGCCAGTGAGGCTGAGCTGTAAGCAGAAGTGTTATATGGAACTTCCCAGTAGGCTGCTTAAAGGGAGTTGATCTAAGCTGACAGGGGATCTCTTCAGCCCTTTATCTCAGCCTGCAATGTTGATGTGATGGCCAGAGCTCCGGCAGCCATCTTGGGACATAAGCTGACCTTAAAGAGCAAAGGCCTGTGTTAGGGTGCTGCAATGGAATAATAGGTGCCTGGGGCTCTGATGACACTGAAGCCACCATGCCAGCCTTTTATTAAACAAGAGAAAAATCTACTTCTTATGTCAGCCATCCTATTTTTATGATAGACAGGGTGAAAGTAATCAGGAATAGACCTCTGTAAGCCCTAAGATGTTTGCTTTTTGTACACCTCATGAATAACTTCAATAAAGTCAAATGCAATGACACACTGGAAGCAACTTTCTCCTTTGCGGTAATGCTTCACTTCTACTTGTCAGGAATCTCCATTTCCTTCTGCCTCTCTCCTTTTCCAACAAAGAACAGGAAGAATTAAAAAATGTCAAAGCCATGTTGAACTCTAGCATCAAATCTTACCATCTCTGAGAAGTCACATTTCATGAAAACCCCATTATCTCCTGGGTGCCTTGGCAAAATTAATAAACTGCTTTTATAATTACCCTTTCGTTCCATCTTTACTATTTCTTATATAAAGAAACAGAGCTATTTAGAGCTGCTTCTGGCATTTCTAGTTTTATTCCAGGAGCTTTAGAAACTTCACTAATTAGAGTCTCAGGCTTTTTTTTTGTTTTTTTTTTTCTTGATTTGGTTTTCTAATTAGAATAGGAATCCTAGATTCATTGACAGCCCTGCCACTACACAAGGAAAACCTTAGTTACATTACCTCATGCCTCAGTTTCTTCATCTGGGGAATTAAAATAAACAACTGCACCAAAAACTCATTTGGCATTCTAAGTTTCCTTTTATTTGTTCACTTTTTTACTTCTATTAATACTAAAGGTCTGTGCCAGACACTGGGCCAAGAACTTGGAATATGATGGTGAGCAAACAGATGAATGGCCCTGCTTTTATGAAACTTAACGTTATCATGAAGGAGACGGACATAAACTTAAAAATCACATAAATACATAATTAGTAAAGAATTACAGTGCTACTGGATCACTATGTGGAAATTTTTTATTTCTAGGAAGTGGTTTTTGTAATGAGTCTCTAAAGCCCTATATTTCTCTGAAGTATCTACCTTCATATTCAGTTCTTAAGTTAGTTGTGATCTTATTTCCTTTAAATTTCTCTAGCTACTTGTGTCAGACAATTCAAGCTTCATTTCTCTACTTGTAAAAGTTTATTCTGACCCCTTTAGGAATAAGAGGAACCTACCAGTTTTGATATGGAAAGAGGTCCAAGAAGAAAACAGAAAGGTACAAAACACTTTGAATAGTTTATTTTATAAAATGATAAGCAAAAACACATGCACCCACATACCCAGAAATGTTCTGCAAGGAGCAGTTGTTACAGATGTGAGAAGATACTTTTCTTTCTTTTATAGCCTTCTATAACAATTCAAGGTTTTAGCCTGGGCATGTATAATTTTTATTAGAAAAATATGCCTTCATTTCCAGTAGGTATTAAGTAAATTCTCATCATGCATGAAAGTTATCTAAATATTACTGGGAAAGTGACTCTAATCCTTTCTCTATTTTCCATGCTTAGATTGGAACTTCTCATTTATTGCAAATCTAAGGTATTAATTTTTCTATTATTCTTTTTAATAATAATGCCAATAAAAGGTCTCAAATCCTTCTATTATTGTAGCTCTTCTCCCTGTGATAAAGCAGTATCAGCCATCTACACTCACCTTTTGGACTTCTATATTACACACCTGAGACCTTTCTGCTTTTGACATGGTTGTATGTCTCATTGTTTATTCTACAAGGGTGAGACAAAGCAATTTCACAGTTATCAGAAGGGTTATCACAAGAATTTACCATGATGTCTTGCAAGACCTCTGGAGTAACTGTTAAATTATTTCATGGAACCAGCACAGGAACCTCCCATTCTCTCAAGGGCTGTGTGATGTGACACAGTCACTCTCCAGGTCATAAGTTTTCCTTGGGAAGTGCTCAATGAGGTGATGCCACGTGCACATTTAATAGCACATACACTGGATGGCTTTATACAGAACGTGTCACATTCGTATTGCCAACACATCTCAGGCTTGCACTCCATTTTACCCCTGGTCTCATATCATCTCCTATGACGAGGAACTCTATAAAACTAACAAACTCTCTTGTGCTTGCTCAGCTACAGGCTGAGCACATGCACACAGAGTCCTCTTGAAAACTGTGGGCCAAGAGGAAAGCCATAAATGATCAGCCTTACCGTAGATGAAGCAGACAAACATTAGCTCCTTTAACAGGAACACTCTTTAGCCCTGCATTCATTCGTAATTTTATATTAATAATCTGAAGGATTTATAACAGATGCTGATTTGGATGATATTGGCTTACCGTTCCACCTTCTTCTCCAGCCCTCAGAGAAGCCAACCTAAAATTCATTCACTCAAGAAGCACTACTGCTGAAGAGCTAATATGGGCCAGGCCAGGGGTAAGTCCTAGGAATGGAAGGCTGAAGATCCCTCAAAAGGCTATTGGACAGAGAGCTCCAAACAGCTAACCAATTATAGTACACAGAGATAACCAGGTTCAGTTTGGCTGTTTTTCTTGTCTTCAAGAGCTCCATATTATAGTGTCAATGCCATGGGAGGGAGGTATTTTTGTCATCCAACCTAGTGTTTCTCATATTTGTAAGGTCCATCCTATTGACCAAAAATATGATTATAGTAATCATAGAAATAACCACAGGACAGAGAAAACAAATTTTAAAGATTCTCATAAAGAATCAGAAGACCTTGAATTATTATTTCTTTGGAATCCAGGTTGACAGAAAAACTGAGTGAATCCAGTTATTACCCTTCAGCTAATTATCAATTAACTACAGAGACTCATAACCAACAGGTGGGAACAAGAATGCTTTCCAGAACAAAAGTTAAGTGTACAGACTACAGAAGGAGTCCTGTGAGGAAGGAGAAGTGTTGGTGGAGAAAGGAATCCTGAGGAGAGTAGCTGGAGAGGCCAAGACAAAGTTTGCCTTCCTCCCACTTTTGCCTAGGACCTGACTTTTTAAAATAAGATTGCATCAAATCTCTAGCAAGAAAAGATAGACACATTCTAATAGAGGCCAACATAAATAATTCATTCTGATTCAGAAAATCTACTTAAGAAAAACTTTCCTGAAGATTGAGCAAACCTCTGAACTCTTTCACAGGCATGATACTTGCTGCGCTCCTCAGCACCAGCTGAGCTGTAATTCCAGCAGAATCAAATCTATTTGCTCAAAAGTAATACCTTTCCAGCACCACAGAAAATACACACCTCTCATAAAGGATGAGTGCCACAAACAAGTTCAGTATCCCAGACCGTGCACATCTCTCTAAGTGAATAAGAAGATGAAACAACTCCGACTGACCGCTGCAGAGTGACAAGCAAAAGCCTTAATGAGGAGGTGCTCTGATGGTGTACGCAAGGCAAAGCATCCTTAAGCTCAAAGAATCACTATGCTCAGGAAGTTATCTGTGTCACCTTTTGACATATAAAAGGTGACACAAATGAGTAAGACAGATTTACTCATTAAGAACTACAGTGTAATCCCAGCACTCTGGGAGGGCCAAGGTGGGCAGATCACCTGAGGTCAGGAGTTCGAGACCATCCTGGCTAACATGGTGAAACCCCGTCTCTACTAAAAAATACAAAAATTACCCGGGCGTGGTGGCACACGCCTGTAATCCCAGCTACTCGGGAGGCTGAGGCTGGAGAATCACTTGAACCTGGGAGGCGGAGGTTGTAGGGAGCTGAGATCGCGCCACTGCACTCCAGCCTGGGCGACAGAGCGATATTCTGTCTCAAAAAAATAAAAATAAAAAGAACTACAATGCTCACTCTTTTAACGCACACACTTAATATCTATATTCAATGAAGACAGTCTTGGGATTGGTGCAGGCAAGGGGTATAGAATTACTATCCAAGACAGTGTCTCATTGTAAATCTACTTTTATCACTGGCATCGTGCACTCTCAGAAGTCTAGGATGAATTGTATTATATTCTAAGCTGAGATTTCACCTAACACAAAATACCATTCTTTCAAGTCTCCTGACTGGGGAGTAGGACAGGGAAGGGCTAGACTGTAGGTGTCTAGCACATACATTTCCTTGATAGTAGCATTCGAAAAACTTGAAAGACAAAGATTGGTAAAATCATTTGATTTTACCCTATTAAACTGGCTGTCTTACTTGCTTTCTTTCATTTCACAGATGCATTAAGTGTCAATGAGTAAATGAGGAAATGGGTTCCCTCATGATTTGCTAGTAAGAGTATAAATTGGTACAATTTATGGCAACATGTTTCAAATGCCTTTCGAATGTACTCTGACTCAAAGGCTTCATGTCTGGAAATACGTGAAATAATCATGAATGTATATAAAAATTTAGCTAAAAATTTGTTCATTGTGGAGTTCATCATACTGAAAAATGAAAAACAAGTATTTAGCCACAGAAAATAGCTAAAGTAACTAATAGATTATTCATATAATGGAATGATAGGGCTGCTTAGACTCTGGTTTGTTTTTTCCCCCTTTCCCCAAGAGAAAAAAGGAGAGAAGAAATGTTTACATTCCTTTAAGTTTTAGCCCTTGGTGAACAGATATAAGAATAAGGACAGTTACGCAACAGTTTCTTATGATTTTCCAAACTGTACCAACTCTCCTCTAGAACAAAAAAGTAAAAACAAAAATCTACCATTTTGGCACAGTACAAACCTATGCAACCACAAGGTCAATACAGATGAGAGAGTGGGGATTAATTTTCAAAAGGGGGTTGGGGGACAAACCAATTTTAAATTATGAAGGTTAAAGCCCTATTTATTATTGGTATCTCTGAAATTCTTCTGCCATTTGTTAAGTGGGTCAATGTCCATTTTTTATTCACTCAAGTATTTACTGAATGCAACTTCTACAGAGTAAGGTCCTAGGACCTGAATTAGATTTTTTTTTAAATTTAGTTATGTGATTCCACTGCTTATGATCTACTGAGATGTACTCTAACATTCATATTCAAAAGTCTCTGGAAAGAAGGGAGGCTCTGGAGATTCTTCCTATACAAGGGAACACAATTCTATCAGGGCAAGAGTTGAAAGCATAGGAAAGCTGGTGGAGTCTTGGACTGTCCGAAAGCAAATATTGTTAGGAATCAAGTATTTCCTATGTTCATATCGTTTGATTTTATGATAAAAACCAGCCAAGAAGGAAGTAAAGTTAGGGGCCACTATCTTTATTTTACCTACCAGGAATGGTGTGTTTAAACAAAGTCACACATTTGCTGGTGTTCCATAAGATATTAAGTGCCAGAAATAAATCAGTCCCTAAGTCCAGAGGTAGAAGGCCTTAGGTCTTGAGGTTTTAAATATTATAGTTCCTTCAGTACAAAGCAGTAGATGGTACCCTACAGAGTACTTCACTAAGTCATGCCTTTTGTTGACCATGGAGGGTTTATATTTATTTCTTAACCAAACCACAATACCCAAGAAAAAGAAGATCCAATGCAGATGATACACATATCTGAAGTTTAATTTCTTTTCATCAATTTTAGCACAAACTGAGATGTTAATGATAACTGTGACGTGGTTTTCTCTAGTGCTAGCAACACACGTAAAGTTACACAGGTGAATAGAAAAGTCAGTCTTAAGGGTTAATAATCTCAGATATGAATTGGAGAAAGCTCAAAAGTGGCAAAGGATCATCAATCTATTTCAAAGATGTGTTTATCTTTTTGTATTTCAAAGGAAAGGCCTTTTTGAAAGACTTGGCAGAGAAATATGCATGTGAATAGAGGCACATTGAAAAGTCTTAGCTTTCAGGTATAATGGCTCTCCCTCAGAAGGCAGTGTGCAGGATTCCGGAGTCTCTAAGGTGTATTTTATACGCTATCAAGTACACTAAGAGCCCTGCAGTATTGCCTGTGTCCAGCTTCTATTTGGTGGCTCCTTAGCATTTTCCTGCGTTAAACTCTACCTAAAAGTTTTACCCCTCAACTGCAGAAAAGCAGTTCATTCATGTGGTACTGAAATACACCAGAATGTGTCATATTTGTTTAAAAAAAAAAGAAAGAAAAAAAAGAAGAGGGTGGGTGGGATGGGGAAAAAAAGATAGCTATAGAGGACCAGTAAACAAGTCTGATAGTCTTCTAGAAATATTCATGAAAATCTGTCCCTGAAAACTGTTGGTATTTAGTAGCCAATCTTTGCCACGTGGCTTTTCTGAGAATTGTTCTTAGAAAGATCCCACCAAGGGGTGATAATAAAATGCATTTCATCAAATGATCTTTCAGTCTGGCATGATGTCACTTTCTCACATCTTCCATGTGGGCTGCAAGTCTCCTTCCAAGGCCCATCTCATTTACTGTGTATTCTGCCTAGTGTAGGTCCAAGTCCTTCCAAACAAGACCTATAAGCAAGAATGCACCCATCCATGAGACAAAGCATATGTGTTCTGTTAGTTCCCACAAAGGCAGACACTGGGGATTTAGGGAGCTGAGGTCTACAAAAGTCTTTAAAGAACAGCATATTCACTCTACACAAAAGAGGTTCTTGTGTGACCCTTGTGATTTGAACACATTTCAAGAGAAAGAGACTAGATCTTTACTTTGAAAAAGATTTTTTATTATAAAGACAAATGTGAAACATAAATGGAATCGGGGTGAATAATGTGAATTAGGCTCTGAAATGATTCCTTTTCCTAGTACACACTCATAGACATTACAGGGCAAAGAAAAGTCTGCAATAACCAGGCTGTGTCTGAATGTCGCCTTATTGCTCAGTGTGACCCAAATGTAACCAGACCAAATCCATCAGCAGCTGAATGTAAATGGCCTTGTGCTAGGCTTAGTTTCAACAGGCATTCTCTTTGCCTGGTGAAGCCCTCTCTCCAACTAGAGGCCAAGTTATTAGGAAATTGTTTGTCATCTTAGATTGAATTGATCATTTGTTTCCCTGAATTCTTTCTCTCATCATTTACTCATTACACGCCTCCTCCTGATAGAAGTAGACATTTATTAGCTTCTGCATTCATTGCATTGGCAAACAGAAACATTCTGCTGCATTTCCTGGGGGTTCACTCATTTATCTACTGGATAAGAGACTGAAGTTTTCTACAGGGCAAAAAAATTAAAATATCAGTCAGGTTGACAGCTGGGAAAATGAGGGTCTCTCTGCGACAAGCTTGCTGGAGTTTTTGGTTTAGTGAGGAGCTGCAATGTTATTTCACCGCACCACCACTTCATATGTAACTAGAATTGTGGGCTATCATCTGGTGAACTAATATTCCACAAGAATAATACACAGGCTGCACTGTAAAGTACCTGTGATGCAAAGCTAATTGCTATTTTAAATAGAACATAAAACAAAAGGCTTTCAAAGATCCATTTCTAAAAGGAGCTAGGAAGAGAGGCTGTCTTATTAAATCCATGAAACTGGAGCTAGAATCTTTGAACTTTAACGTGTAAAGACCTTCCAGGTCATCAAATCCTTTTCCAAGAATCTTCTTTACAGTATCCCTGACAAGTGATTGTTCTCATTGTGCCTGAAACACTACTGGTGACAGGGAGACTGGCAAATCTCAGAAGGCAGCCTATTTTATATATTTATTTTTTTGAGACGGAGTTTTGCTCTTGTTGCCCAGGCTGGAGTCCAATGGTGTGGTCTTGGCTCACTGCAACCTCAGCCTCCCAGGTTCAAGCGATTCTCCTGCCTCAGCCTTCTGAGTAGTTGGGATGACAGACACCCGCCACCACCCCCAGCTAATTTTTGTATTTTTAATAGAGATGGGGTTTCACCATGTTGGCCAGGCTGGTCTCAAACTCCTGACCTCAGGTGATAGGCCTGCCTCGGCGTCCCAAAGTGCTGGGATTACAGGCATGAGCCGCTGCGCCTGGCCTAGGCAGCCTATTTTAGAGCTGAAGATCTCTGGATGGCAGGGGGCACTTCCTAACAGGGGCCTGACTGCTTGTGACCTTGGGCAAGCCACTCAATCCCACTGGGTCTGGTTTTAGAAATTAGATACCCCTGTGTTGAAAGAATCGGAGCTGAAGGAGAGTAAAGTCATTTAGAGGCTCAACTACTTTAGTCCAGCCAAAAGCCTATTTGGTCTAGCAGGTCACAGGATAACTCCCGTCTTCTGGGACAATGCCTCTCCACAAGAAGAACCGGCACACTTGTCTGTATTCCTCTATGCTGAGACACATTTGAGCTCATTCAGAGTAGGGCTTTCTTCGATTCTTTTTCAATTCTTTCTTCACTTTGTTGTTGTTGAGACTGAGTCTCACTCTGTTGCCCAGGCTAGAGTGCAGTGGTACGATCTCAGCTCACTGCAACCTCAGCCTCACAGGTTCAAGCAATTCTCCTGCCTCAGCCTCCCGAGTAGCTAGGACTACAGGCATGCTCCACCACGCCTGGCTGATTTTTGAATTTTCAGTAGAGATGGGGTTTCACCACATTGACCAGGCTGGTCTTGAACTCCAGACCTCAGGTGATCCACCTGCTTCGGCCTCCCAAAGTGCTGGAGTTACAGGCATGAGCACCTGGCATCTTCACTTTTTTCCTCTTTTCTCTTTAGTTTCACTTCTCTTGAGCCAACTTTTGTTATATACCTTTTGTTCTTGACAAAAAACAAAAGTAATGATGCAATGGAAAGTTCTGCACAGCCACTAACACAACCCCTCAAGCAGATGGCGTGTGCCAGCCCTTGCCCCAATCATCCTAATTCTCTGATATCAACTTTCTGAGTTTTAGCCCTCAGTTCAACAAAGCATGAATAGCCTAGTATTGTGCCAGGTACTGGTTATACAAATAAAAATAAATTTTTAGTCTTTAGCTCTCTGAGAGTTTGTACGTTAGAAAACTAAAGCCTTCCTGATTTAATATTGTTTAGAATATTGCCCATATCCCATCAAATCACTCTGAGGACAAGAAAGATATAAATGCTAATAATAATATCTTTACAAATCAGTGGCGTATTTTAACTAAGTGTTAATACAGACATTTTTTCTAAATAGTTCTTAAATCTGATCCCGGAACATGCGCTTTATATAGATTGTCTCATGCAAACCTGACAATAACTCCATCAGGTTGGTACAATTATCCCCATTTTCCAGATGAGAAAACTAAGGCCCTCCAAAATGAAATAATTTACCAGGTCATTTGAGCTTGTCTGTGTCACTGCCAGGGTCAAATCCAAGCAGCCGAGCTCCAGAGGTAATATGCTTAACAGCTACAGTACAGTGATTTGCAAATCACTATATTAATGTACTGATTTCCAGATCACTATATTGAATGCCTTATGAAAAGAGATCACCATCTATACAAAACAATTAGAAGGCTTTGTGTAGGAGGTGGCATTTAGCCTCTAATTGAATACTATTACCTTCCCTGAACCTACAATGAGATATTTAAAAGTTATTATATATTAAAAATTCTAATTATATATTTTACTTAGTGTAAGGGGGATGGGATTTAAGCCCATTTTAATTACAAACAAAAGCAGATCCACATGTCAGCTGTCTGTGATGCCTTTGTGGATATCCAGACACTTGTTCTTAAATCTGTATATTACAAACTGAAACAACAACAACAAAAACAGAAGAAAAGTAACACAGGAAAAATTGGCTAACAAGTCAATGAACCTGTAACTTTTCTGATACAGCAATTATAAAGGTCAAAGCTTATTTTCACCCTATGTAAATTAAATTTAAATGAACTCCTAAACTATATATTACAATATCCAGAATTAAATTTAGATTAGCCAGAGGCTTTGTTTGTAGAAGACGCTCTTAATAATCTTTGGCTTTTGTCCAGCCCAGATTCCCACTTCCTCTAAAGATGATGGAGAACTGCTTCCCTGGATAAATTAGCACAACTCCTGCCTCCTTCCCCTTCAGTCACTGTAGAGGAATTCCACTGGACTCTTGTCTTCCCTTAAGAAGTAACCCCCAGTTCAGACCTCAGGGCTGTTCAAGGTCCACTTTTCTCCTTGACCTACACTTGGCCTCTTAGCGAAGCTCTTCCAGTCTCATGGCTTTAAACTCCCCTCATGGGCTGACAACTCCCAGATCTATATACCCAGCCCAGACCTTGCCTCTGATTCCATACTCAATGGTCCAAATGTTTTATTGACATCAATTGTATCAGAAACACCTCAAATTTAAATTGATTAAAACACAGGGCTCGGCTCGGTGGCTCACACCTGTAATCCCAGCATTTTGGGAAGTCAATGAGGCAGATTGCTTGAGCCCGGGAGTTCAAGACCAGCCTAGGTAACATGGCAAAACCATGTCTATACAAAAAAATACAAAAAATTAGCCAGGGGTGGTGGCGCGTATCTGTAGTCCCAGCTACTCTGGAGGCTGAGGCAAGAAGATCAATTGAGCCCAGGAGGTTGCGGCGAGCCAAAATTGTGCCACTGCACTCCAGTCTGGGTGATGGAGTGAAACTGGATCTCGAAAATAAACAGATTTTTTTTTATAGATAGAGAGAGAGAGAGAGAGAGAGAGAGAGAGAGAGAGAACACAATCCCACATTGTTTTTTGTTTGTTTCAATGAACAAACTTATTCCTCTTGGTCTTCCTAGACTCAGTAACTGGTTCTATCTTTCACACATTTGCTGAAGCCAGAGATACACGAATCATCTTTCTTTCTTACACCATCTTATATCCAGTCCAGCACATCAGACAATCCCTATGTTCAGGCCTTATTGGCTTCCTTTCTTCTTTAACAGGCATGTAATGGGTTCAGATTTTATTCTAACGGCTATGGAAAAGCATGGACGGTTTTCAGCAAAGAAACGATATAATCTGGCTCAAGGTTTTTTTTGTTTGTTTTTTTTTTTTTGAGACAGAGTCTCACTCTGTTGCCCAGGCTGGTGGGCAGTGACGCAATCTCAGCTCATTGCAACCTCCACCTCCTGGGTTCAAGAGATTCTCCTGCCTCAGCCTCCCAAATAGATGCGATTACAGGTGCATGCCACACCTGGCTAATTTTTGTATTTTTAGTAGAGACAAGGTTTCACCATGTTGCCTGGGCTGGTCTCAAACTCCTGACCTCAAGTGATCCACCCGCCTCAGCCTCCCAAAGTGCTGGGAATACAGGCGTGAGCCACCACTCCTGGCTCAGACTCAAGTTCTTAAAAAACCATAGCTCTTGGCTGGAAAATACAGTGGTGGAGGGAACCGAAGATGGACTAGACAGACAAGGGAGTGATTACAAGAGTTCAGCTAAGAGAGATGGAGGCTTGGTTTATGGTGGCAATAGACTGAAAAAATAGACAAAATTGAACTATGTTTTGGAAGTAGAATCAACAGAACTTCCCAATGAATTGGAGAGGAAGGAGGGAACGTGAGGAAAAGTGAGAACCAAAAATGTGTCGTAGATTGTGAGCTTCAGCCACTGAGTAGGTAATGGTGCCATTTCCCGAGGAAAACTGGAGGAAGACTGGTGGCTGGAGCACTCAGGACCGCTACCTCTGCTATTCTTTGGAGTGTGAGTGTGTGCTTCCTAAGTGTTTCGTCGTTAGATCACCTCATCTGAAAACCCCTCTCCTATTTTCTCTCACTGTATTCATGTTTCTTTCATCACACTTTTCATGATCTATTTTGGCTCATTTTGTTCTCTGTATTGTATTCCACTCGCTAGACTCTGAGATCTGTGATGGTGGGAAACAGGTTCTTCTTGTTTGTTGCTTTTTCCTGTGTCCCTAGCCCATGTCTTGGAACATAGTTGGATGTGTCCACAATCAATTATCCTCAGGAACTTCTAGGGGAAAAAAGATGTCTAAAGCAGGAGGTGACAAACTTTAGCCATAAAAGGCCAGAGAGTAAATATTTGAAGCTTTATGGGTCACATGGTCTCTGTCAAAGCTACTCAACTCTGTTGTAGTATGAAAGTAGCCACGGACAATATACACATAAATGGGCATGGCTGTCTTCCAATAAAACTATTTATGGACACTAAAATTTGAATTTCATAGAATTGTTGTGTCATAAAATTATTCTTTTGAATTTTTTCCCCAACCATTTAAAAATGTACAAATTATTCTCAGTTTGCTGATGCCTGGTCTATCCAAATTTTAAGCATCAGGTGTCAAGGAATAGAAAGGTAAGAAAATGTTAAACTGGATGATTAGTATAAATTGTATTAAAGAACTTATACTACTATAAAATAATCCCTATATTCCTTCCCACTAACCTACTGTACCTTAAGAAAAAGGAATCATGTCTATGAATCTTGAAATCCAGCACTTAATGTTTGCTGATGGATGGATGGATGGATGGATGGATGAAATGAAGGAAGGAAGGAGGGAAGAAAGAAAGGAGGGAAAGAATAAACGAATGAAATAAGGCAAGGGAGGGAAGGGAAAGAAGGGAGAGGAACAGACAGAGAGAGATGGAGAAACGAGGGGAGAGAAAGAGGGAGGAAATACTTTTATTTTACAACCACCATATCACTGGAATAGGAAAACTGAATACAGGCATACTTTGGAGATACTGCAGGTTTGGTTTCACACTATCACAATAAAGTGAGTCATGCAAACTTTTTGGTTTCCCAGTGTGTATAAAAGTCATGTTTATACTACACTGTAGTCTGTTAAGCGTGCAATAGCATTATGTCAAAAAAAAGTACATAATCTTAATTTAAAAATACTTTATCACTAAAAAATGCTAACAATCATCTGAGCCTTCAGCAAGTCACACTGGTGGAGGGTCTTATCTCAATATTGATGGCTGCGGTGGTGGCCAAATGGCATGGCTATGACAATTTCTTAAATAAGACAACAATGAAGTTTGCCACATCAATTCATTCTCAGGGGAGAGTTTTCAGTAGCATGTGATGCTGTTTAATAGCATTTACATAGAGTAAAACTTCTTTCAATAGTCAAAATTATCTCAAACTCTGCTGCTGCTTTACCAATTAAGTTCATGTATTATAATATTCTTAGTTCTTTCCTGTCATTTCAGCAATATTCACATCATCTTTACCAACAGTAGACTCTATCTCAAGAAACCACTTTCTTTGCTCATCATCTGTTCAAGTTTGCTCCTCAAACGTTAAAAGTTTCATCATGAGATTGCTGCAATTCAGTTCCATCTTTGGGCTCCACTTCTAATTCGAGTTCTGTTGCTATTTCCACCACATCTGCAACTCCTTCCTCCACTGAAGTGTTGAACCCTTTCAAGCCATCCATAATTGGAATTAACTTCTTCCAAACTCCTGTTAACTGATATTTTTACCTCTTCCCATGAATCACGAATGTTCTTAATGGCATCTAGAATGGTAACTCTTGCCCGGAAGGTTTTCAATGTACTTTTCCCAGATCATTCAAGAGAAATCACTATCTATGGCAGATATGGCCTTATAATATGTATTTCTTAAATAGTAAGACTTGAAGGTCAAAATTACTCCTTGATCCACAGGCTGTAGAATGGACATTAGCAGGCATGAAATTATTAATCTCCCTGTACATCTCCATCAGAACTCTTG
This sequence comes from Gorilla gorilla gorilla, assembly GCF_029281585.2. Lineage (NCBI taxonomy): Eukaryota > Metazoa > Chordata > Mammalia > Primates > Hominidae > Gorilla > Gorilla gorilla. The sequence continues at coordinate 141,955,462 of NC_073230.2, forward strand.
GGTGACTAGGTGCACTGTCAATGAGCAGTAATACTCTAAATGGAAAATGTTTTTTGTGAGAGGTAGATCTCAACAGTAGGCTTAAAATATTCAGTAAACCAGGCTGTAAACAGACGTGCTACCATCCAGGCTTTGGTGTTCCATTTATAGCACACGGGCAGAGTCGACTTAGCATAATTCTGCAGGACCCTAGGATTTTTGGAATGGTAAGTGGGCACTGGCTTCAACTTCAAGTCATCAGCTGCATTAGCACCTAACAAGAGTCAGCCTGTCCTTTGGGGCTTTGAAGCCAGGCCCTGACTTCTCTCTAGCTAAGAAAAGTTCTAGATAGAATCTTCTTCCGATAGAAGGCTGTTTCACCTTCATTGAAAATCTGTTGTTCAGTGTAGTCACCTTCATCAATGATAGTAGGCAGATTTTCTGGATACCTTGCTCCAGCTTCCACATCAGCACCTAGTGCTTTATCTTGCATTTTTATGTTATGGAGATGGCTGCTTTCCATAAACCTCATGACCAACCTGTGATAGCTTCCAATGCTTCCTCTGAAGCTTCCTTGCCTCTTTCAGCCTTCGTAGAACTTAAGAAAATTAGGGTCTTACTCTAGATTAGGCTGTGGCTTAAGGGAATGTTGTGGCTGGTCTGATATTCCACCAAACCACGAATCTTTCCCCATAGCAGTAATAAAGCTGTTTCACTTTCTTATCATTGATGTGTTCACTGCAGTAGCACTTTTAATTTCCTTCAAGAACACTTCCTTTGCATTCACAACTTGGCCAACTGTTTGGTGCAAAAGGCACAGCTTTTAGCTTACCTAGGCTTTGCTCACATCCTTCTCATTAAGCTTAATCATTTCTAGCTTTTGATTTAAAGAAAGATGTGTGACTCTTCCTTTCACTTGAACACTCAGAGGTCATTGTAGGGTTATTAATTGGCCTAATTTTAGTATTGTTGCGTCTCAGGGAATAAGGAGGCCTCTCAGGGGAGGGAAAAGAGATGGGGAAATGGCTGATGGGTGGAGGAGTCAGAACACACACGTAACAGTTATCAATTAAGTTCAGCTTTTTATATGGGTGTGGTCCGTGGTGTCCCAAAACAATTACAATAGTAACATCAAAGATCACATCATAGATCACCATAGCATATATAACAACAAAGAAAAAGTTTGAAATATTATGAGAACTACCAAAATGTGGCACAGAGACACTAAGTGAGCACATGCTGAGGGAAAAATGGCGCTAATCAACTTCCTTAATGCAGGGTTGCCACAAACTTTAAATTTGTATTTTTTAAAAAAGGCAAATGAAGTATGTCTGTACTGTGATTTGTCCATCTGGCACCTCTTGGACAAATAAGAGAAATGTACCCCAAGTCTAAAACAAAGATAAAAACTTACATTTTCTGGATACTTGTTGAGGAACCAGAATACCATCCTCTTTCCATGCCGAGATACATACCAATTTTTTAAAAAAATAAATGGCAATATGATGAACCTGGATTTCCAACTAAAACAGTGATTCAACACATTGCAAAGAACCTAAATAAAATATAAAAACTTCTGAAAACTCTTGTATTATCCTGCATAACATCCTTCCCAGAATAAACACTATTTTCAAATACAATGTCAGCACGATCTCTACTCATTGCAAAGATGAGCTCCAACCATAGACCTCATTCATTAAAACTTCATAGGGTAAAAGAAGCCATTAAAATGAAATTTAATTTGTCAGATAAGGAAGATTATGGTACAAAGATGCTTTAAATACCTAATAAAATTATGCCAAACATACTGGAAAGCAGTATTGTGTACCTGGGGGTCTAAACCTGAGAAATAATTATATGGCGTGAGAAAAACAAGTGATGACCCATGCTAAGGATGAGGAGTGAACATATGTCCCAAAGCTCCAGAAGAGTTACTTGAACTTTTTTAGCTGTACCTAACTGCTGCCATCTTGGCAGACTGTCCACAGTAGAGAAACCTTCAGATAACAAAGGCTTTTCCTGTTTTAATCATGGGGAAGAGGTTGGAGGACAGCAGGGGGACTGGAAACCTAAAACCAGGAAGGAGAATTCACCCCAAGGTGGTGGTTGGGGGGAACACCACAAAAACTGGGGACTCAGTGCAAAGATGACAGGTGCAAATAATAGCAATCAGGCCTTCTCTGTTTTAATAGGGGAACAGATTAACAAAAGCAGGAAAGGGACCATGGAGGTGGTGAATACAGATCCATCCGTGGCCGACTGCCATGGTTACTATTTTGAGATCGTCATTACAGCAGTTACTATTGTTACTGCTTGAGACCATCATTACAAGACTGAACGAAGGGAGGAACCTAGAAATGAAAACTTAAGACAAAAGAAACTGTTTTAAAGGAAGAGGAACCGGGGAAGAAGAAGAAAGCTTCCTGCTTCTAACGAGCAAAGGCAGCCCCCGAGCTTCTACCACTGTTCCTATTTATTGGGTAGCAAGAGCAGGGAGGAGGAGGTAACGATTGGTTAGCTGCTTAATTGATCACAGGTTCAGATTATTGCTAACAGACTTCAGATGTGCCTAATCACAAGAAACACTTGTGCCTGGGTCGTGACTGCCCTCAGCATTCCTTCTGGGTAGCGCAGTTTGTCATTTTGCCAACATCCTGCTTTCATGAGAACAGTTTGCTGTTTACTCATATAGCCTCCAGTGGTACAGTGAGTTGATCACGACCCCTCATTCTTTCGGCCTGTAACAACCATCAACTGCACAACCTTGTGGACAGGAACCATTTCCAATCTATGGACAACGTTAAAGGAGGAACTTTCACCCAATTCATATTAAAACATTTATGTGGCCCATGCACATATTATTTAACTTTAGTAGAACACTGAACCAAAGGGCCCACTCAGCCCCTTTCTGGCTAATGCAATCCCATTCCAAGTACAACCTCTCAAAAAGTCTGTGTTGTGTGGCTTAGAGAGTATGTGAGCTTAGACTGCCAGGGTTCACTTCCTGGTTTTGCCACTTACTATTCCCGCGACCTTGGATAAAGTACATACCCTTACTGTGTCTCACTGTACTTGTCTAAAACATGAGGATAACACTCCTAGAAAGCTGGAAAGGTTTAATTAAATAACAGCATTGCAGTGCTAGCAAACACATTGACATACATACAAGAAAACTTGCAATAAATGTTACTCTTCATTTTGAATAGCTTGGTAGGATTGTTAGTGTTGACTTGGGTTTGGGATAGGCTTGAGGAAAGGTGTGTAAAGTCACAGAGAGAATCATGGATGCATTTTCACTGGATAAGGAATTTTTAAAATACTTCAATACTCACTGACCAGATTCATAAGGCTTATTTACTATTCCTCTAGGAGAAAAAGAATTAGAGTCACTCTTGAAACCAGAGTGTCATTTGAACTCAACATAGAACTGATCTGCTAACAAAGTACAGACCAAAATAAGCACTGTCTGCCAGACTTGGCAAGACAGATACTGTACTTGAAAAGCAAACCTGGCACTTTCTGAAAAGATAGTGAAGAATACACTAGAGCAATAAATGACATGGAGCCAATGCAAGAGATTTAGGTAACGAGTGTTCAACAGGATCTGCCAGCAGGCTTCTCCCCCAGGTAGACGAAACACATGGCTCTTTTGGGTCCCTGCTCACGTAGCATCTAATCGGAGGCCTCGCTATCCAAAACAGCATCACGCACACCTACCCACCATACACATACCATCATTTTCTCTCCTCTTATTGAGTCATTTTCTTCATAGAACCCATCACCACTTGACATAAAATATATTTGTTATTGACTACCTCACATTAATGAATTGTCAGCTCTACAGAACCAGAGGAATTTCTGTCTGCTTTGCTCTCTGCTATATCCCCAGAACCTAAAATGGAGCTTGCCACATAGTAGGTTCTAAATAAATATTTATGAAATGAACAACTACTAGTGCAAAAAATAACACTAAAAAATAAAAAGACATTTGGCAAAAGTCTTAAACTGTTAGAAACAAGGGTATTAAATTACATTAAAATATTGCTAAAGTAATACCTTTTAAAACCTTAAAGCCTTAAAAGGTATTACTTTTTAAAGCTTTATAAAAGTCCAAAAAATTATTTGAAAGTATTCTAAATTACAGGTGAGACTAAGAAATTAGAGAATAGTTATTCTTGAATTCAGCAAAACTTACAGAACTTACAGAGGTAGGTTTTTGAGAAAATATGGTTTAGAATTTTTATTTCAGTTGCTGATTGTTGATTGAAATCAGCAAACCCTTCTCTCTCCTTAAAACGTCCACAGATAAAGAAAGTTACTAATACAATAATAGAAATACATTAAAGTCAATATTCCAGGTTACTTAAAATATGTACCATGCACATACAGAATTTTATTGCTTTTACTAATTTTAGAGTAAATGAATGACGAGAAAGTATAAGGCAGAAAGACTTATACCAATACCCTGTTATGCTATGTGGATAAACTTCAAAAGAAAAAATTTTCTCAAAAGAAAAATGATTTTCTCTGGATAATGAGGGGATCCAGAAAGTACATTATATAAAATAGGCTATGGGAAATGTTTTAACTGCAGAGTGGGTGTTCACAGTGGCAAGTTAGCAGGTATTTTTACCATATTTTGTACCACAGAGAAAATGAGAAAGAAAAACAATTTAAAACAGTTGTTATGCCTTTATCTTTACACTGTAGCATATTCCAATAAAAAAGACGTTCACCCACAATTGACAAGCTAGGTTTAATCCTTATAATGCCCATAATTTTATACTGTAACAACTGCATACTTCAGTCATGAACACAATACACTTTGACTTAAGGGATTAAAAATACAAATAAGATCCACAAATATAAAAAATAATTTAAAAGGCCTAACTAACCAATATTCGTTGCTTTTTGCTTTTTAGGTAGAAGCAGCAAAGCCGACGGGAAGTTGTGGGAGGAACAAAAAAATGAATTTAAATTACAAGAGAAAAAAATTATTAGATGTTTATACAGATCTTTTTGAAAAGTTATTGCTTGATGACTTAAAGACTGGAGTTTTTTGTCATTTAATTTTAATGAAATTAAAATTTCAACAAGATTAGGCATTCTCTAAACTCAGAATGCCTTTTGAGTAATTTAGTAAAAAAAATTACATTCTTAAAAAAGGTAACACAGCCGTCTGTGAAGGTTTTCTGAGCTGGCCAACATATGCTGAGACCTTTAGTTTTATAACGAAAAGGGCTTTGGTAATTTTGCTCTTTGGTGAGTACTTTTAATAGACTCTTGCATAAGTTGCACAAAATGATGAGATGTGCCAGAATTAAGTCTGACCCAGTACATTTTTCTTTAGAAATGAAAATTTCATTTCTAAAGAAAATTGATATAAACATCCCAATGTCATTTTGCCAAAGCCAAGACCCCAGAATTGTTTTGTGCCTCTGGAATAGAATCCAAATGAAAAGCCTTGGTTTTCAAGAAAAGACCTTTTAACCAGGACTATTCACAATTGTGAACACTGTCCCACAAAGCTCAGTGGCTGTCGGAGAGTAACTGCTGTGCGACTTTCCCCAGGGCTCCTTCCTCTTGCCCACCACAGCCTGGTGACCCACCCTCACCCAAGCTTTCATGTTTGCTTCCTCTTGTTGTCCATTTCATCTTAATGGAGAAGATGGAAAATATAACTCAGTCTGTACTTACTCGATGTTAACAACAACAACAAAAAACTGACCCAAAATGCATCACAAAAAAGCAAATCCTTGTTCTGCACTGATATCCTAAGTCAGACACTTCTGATGGAACATTCAAACACAAAACTAAAAATTTCAGAAGACATGCTCACATTATATTATTAGAGGGCACCTGTATAGCATTTCCTCTGATGCTAAGGTCTCCTACAGTCCCACAGTCCCCACACCCTGGCTACTTCCTTAACACTGCCATTCCCAAATGTCACAACCACAACCTCTAGAACCTGGTTTCTTCTCTGCGTACCTAATTCCTTGGTCTGGAAGAGCTAGACTGCAATATTACAATACCATAGAATTTAATAAACATACCAAAGGATTGAATATGCAGAAGTGAAAGCTCAACCAGCTCTGTTCTTTTTTTAAATTTCCCACTCATTAGCTAGGGTGATTCAACAAAACAGATGCAGATTCAAACCAGCCTCTGCTCAAAAGATGACAGAAAGACCTAAGCTTATATGCACTAAATTATCAGACTTCTATCTTTGATATACACAATTTGCCAAATTCGAAAGCAAATATATATATAAGATAAATCTGCTGCCCCCACCCCCCATGACTTGCTTTAGAGTCAGGATCTCGCTCTGTTGCCCAGGCTGGAGTGCAGCGACATAATGGCTCACTGCAGCCTTGACCTTCTGGGCTCAGCTGATCCTCCTCCTTCAGTTTCCTGAGTAGCTGGGAGCACAGGCACACACCACCATGCTTGGCAATTATTTTTATTTTTTGTAGAGGCAAGGTCTCGCTTTGTTGCCCAAGCTTGTCTCAAACTTCTGGGCTCAGCGAGCCTCCTGCCTCAGCCTCCCAAAGTGCTGGGATTATAGGCATGAGCCACCATACCTGGCAGAGAAATCCCATTTCATCAAATAAAATGATATGCATGAAAGAGTTCTGAAAAACCTGAAAGATTATGTAAGCTTAATTGTAGGTTTAATTATTGTATCTATATTATAAAAACAGTTTTATGGTTAAGCCAATAATTCCATTCCTTCTGGCAAAATTCAATATAACATTTCAATATAACAAAATAACGGCCGGGCACAGGGACTCATGCCTGTAATCCCAGCACTTTGGGAGGCCAAAGTGGGCAGACTGCTTGAGCTCACAAGTTTGAGACCAGCTTGGGCAACACGGCAAAACCCCATCTCTACAAAAAATACAAAAATTAGCCCGGTGTGATGGCACGTGCATGTAGTCTCAGGTACTCAGGAGGCTGAAGTGGGAGGATTCCTTGAGCCTGGGAGGCAGAGGTTGCGGTGAACAGAGATCACGCCACTGTACTCCAGCCTGGGTGACAGTGCGAGACCTATCTCACCAAAAAAAAAAAAAAAAAAAGATAAATACTTCAAATAGAATTCAACCTGTGTTTCCAGATTCAATCCCTCTACTCTATTCTAGGGCTTTCTCCCTGCAACAAGCTACCTCAAACAGCTGTATAATTATCAACCTCCTAGAGACTGGTGCTGATAACTGATATTTATCCTAATTTAGTATGTATAAATTAACACATAATATTTTATTTAATCTCCACACCCCCAAGGAAGTACAATATGAAGGCCACTTTACAGATGAGGGATCTGAGGGTCAAACAGGTTACATGATTTATCTAAGAATAAATAGCCAATAACTAGGAGGTCTAATATATGAATCCATATCCACTTGTCTATATTTGGGAGGGCCACCCCAACACAAATCAATTGCAGGAACCTAAACAGACAAACACCCACTCACTTGCCTAGAACTTATCTGATGAGATAATCATAACTAGGTAAATAGTGCCACTATTCCCTTTCCCAACTACGTAAAAACAATTTTCAAGCCTCTAGGTTTCTGTTTCATTGCTTGAAAAAAGTGTAATTTTATACTAGATGAATGCTAACGTTTCAAGGAGCAGTATAATTTTGTGTATCTATAAAATATTCCATTTCACTGACATATTATCCAGGTTGTTGTATCAATATTAGTTTTAATGATATAGGCTTAAAATATCAGCAGTCTTGTTTTATTGTCTGGCAAGACTTGAAGCACAGAATTTCATCATAATTACAGTGTCCATTTGGCTATTTCTAGAGGAATATTCGTTCAAAACTATCTTTTGCATAATTACTCTTAAATAGCTAGAGTCTAACTGATATTTCCATAAATTTAGTTACTTTATATAACTTGAGCCTCTATTTAGACTAAAATATACTTTTGTCTTTCTGGCATTAATCTTTTGGGAAATGAGTTCAGGGTCAAATCCAAATGATACATAATATAATTTTTTAATGTACCCAACAGCAAAATGGCAGTCTCTGTCTTTAATTACATACTATTGAATTTTAACAAATAGTTCTAGGGACATCTGCCAAATTTCCACAATTTAGAGTAACTACACCATGAGAGAATAGACAGTTCACAATTTATTATGGGTTATTTTTCTTGAGCTACAGAAGTGCTCGTTGTAGTTCTAGTTACATTTTCATTTTAATGATAATGAGGATAAACAGATAAGCAGACAAATCTTCTCAACACGTGGACTGCTTGCCCAAGGAGACAACCCCTCAGTCAGTGCTACTCCGTTCTCACTTCTATTTCCACTGCCCACGTCACATCACAGATCGTCCATGAAGGCAAGGTGGAAACTACACTATGATTAAGTTCTAGAAATTCTAATATTAGGAAGTAACAAGCAAGGAGGAGTGATGAGATGTTACAGGTAAACTGTGTCTGCTTCAGTGACTGTGTGTCACAGGTACCTACCATGCATAGTATCTGCACACACAGTAGATGCTCAACATCCCCTCATCATCTACAACTCATCACAAGTATTATAAACAAAATGTGACTATAATCAAGAGAGGTATAAAGCATTATGGATGTATTTGTCAGTTATACAAAACAAACAAAAATAAAGTTGGGGAAAAAAAGTAAAAATAAGGGGATGCCCAACACAGGCAGAGCAATCTGCAGAGAGAACGCAAGCATGGAGATCTCCTAGGAAGGAATGCTGTGGCAGGAGATGGACAAGAATCTGCCATCGAGGAAGGTTAAAAGTAGGGCTGGCTTGAGGGTAGTTAACTGAGTGGTACATGTACTGAAGGTCATTAATTACTAAAGTTAATTTTGAGGCAGAGCCTGGGGAAGTTGAAGTTCAAATAGTTCTAGGATAGGAGAAACATCTCTGACCTGAAACGAGAGAGTTGAAACAAGTGCACACTCAGTCTTAGAATGGAAAGTGACAGTAAACCTGTGTGACTAAACCTAAACTTGCAGGAAGTTGTGCCCCAGGATTCCACAGGTACAATCCGCATAGCAAGCTAAGCGTGCTGGGCTGCTGTGGACACCATGGTTCAAGGCTACTTAAGAGCTACTAGTTGCCATCACAGAAAGTGTCATCACCTTTACCTGGGCTGATTTGGCTTCGCTTGTGACTTCAATTTCTGGTTATATTTCCCCCCAGTACAGGGCCAGCTTCTTTTCTCTGCATCCCCTCAGAGGAATAAGACCCAGTTCACAGATCCTTTACAATTTCCTTACTTTCAGCACCTTTCCTATCAATTTAGCCTATACACTATAGCCGTACTAATTAACTGTATCTAGTCATGCCCTGTAATAAAGCTGGTTCAACTTCTCTTTAAACAAGATTCACTATTAAATAAAACAATGGGCGCTTAGCTTATGGAAGAAAACCAAGTATGAATGTTGCTGAGGGAAACTCAGTTGAGAATCTGTTACTTGACTCTAGTGGTTCTAAACAAAAAATGTCAGGCCCACCTCCACCAAAAATCTTTTTAAAGAGGGGGAGGGCCGGACTCGGTGGCTTATGCCTGTAATCTCAGCACTTAGGGAGGTCAAGGCAGGTAGATCACTTGAGGTCAGCTCGACATCAGCCGGGCCGACACGGTGAAACCCCATCTCTACAAATTAGCCAGTCGTGGTGGTGCACGCTTGTAATCCCAGCTACTCGGGAGGCTGAGGCAGCAGAATCCTGAACTCAGGAGATGGAGGTTGCAGTGAGCCGAGATCTCACCACCGCACTCCAGCCTGGGCGGCAGAGAGAGATTCTGTCTCAAAAAATAAATAAATAAATAAAAATGAAGAGGGGGAGGATGAAAAGGGGAGTGGAATCATATGAGACCGAAAGTGAAAATTTAATAGTCCTCCACCACTGGTGACACAGAGGGAGAGGCCATTGGTGAGGAGGAAGACAGAGGCCTGGGTGCACCAGCTAAGAATCCCAGGTCAAGTTACTCAATGTCTTTCAGACTCAACAAATCAATTGGTTGCCTGGCAAAGAAATACCTTCCCCTAATGGTTTGTTCTAGGGATAGAATACAGTATTATGTTAACTAATTTCAAGCACTGCCTAGCTTATAATAATCCCTCAATTCATGGTAAATTTTTTTTTTTTTTTGAGACGGAGTCTCGCTGTGTCACCCAGGCTGGAGTGCAGTGGCACAATCTCGGCTCCCTGCAACCTCTGCCTCCCAGGTTCAAGTGATTCTCCTGCGTCAGCCTCTCGAATAGCTGGGACTACAGGCAGGTGCCGATGGTGGATGTTTTAATGATGACGTTGATGGTACTGACACTGATATTACTATTTCTTTCCCAACAATCTTGGAACAAGGATGTACACAATGCATAGTACCCAGGGGCACTCTGTCACTCAAAACCAGGTTTTGGGATAATATATGAAGTTGGGCATTCTATTTAGGTTAAAGATTGTGGATAAAATTGATATCATCATCATCATCATTATTCACCTTCTCCCCAGTCATGTAAAAGTAATGGATAAGAACATCACTTAGACAAATAATTTAATTTATTTCAAAAGTTTGCTTGAGGAGTAGTAATTACACTGATGTTTAATTTTACATAAATAAGGTATGTTGTTGCATTAATAGCAGAAGTTAGCATGACTGGAGCAAAAGGACCCTCACCTAAATTTCAGAAAACCTGCAGAATAAGGTCTAACTTGAGACGAGCTGCCCACTAAGCAACCTGGAAGATGCATCTCTAGGTTACGTGGACATTTTTGACCCGCTGAAAATGCCTTCATCATTCATTCGACAAATATTTAACAAGCACCTGCTAAGTGCCAAGTACTGGTCTAGGTAATAGGGATACAGCAGGGAACAGACAAGGTCCCTGCTTTTATAGAGTTTATACAAACACTACAAGTCACAAGGGGACAGTGTGGTGATCATGCCATTCTCTCTGAACTCCAGTTCTAAACGTTTTACGAAGACAAATTAAATTACAGAGCATGTGATTACTGACCATCATCAAACTTATTCTCCAGATACAAAGGCGCACTTTCTACCCTATGTAAGTAAACCTTACTGCTTCCTCACAAAATAATAGCAAGTCCTATAGATTCTTTCTAGAGGGTCACAGAAACCTTGAGGAACAGAAGATGTTGATATCTCTTTCACTTGCTCCTTCAGCACCATATCTTGGCAACACTTGGGGGAAGATTTGTAAAGATCCACAGGGGTAATTTATCCAATTTAATTACCTTCCCACTTCATTTCATAAAAGGCAAGAATATTCTGGTTCAGACTTTCCATTGGTGGCATTCTACTGAAACCTGCGCCTGGTTCTTCAGGCAAGTATGTACAACTCTTGGGTTAATGGGCATGGTGCTGAATCTTGACATGGGAAGATCAAGGAGAAACCCCACTACCCATTGCTCCCAATTCTGAGGAGGTTGGAATAATGCAAGCTTGAATCAATGGACACCTAAACATAAAAATTAGATACCTTGGGCTACAGTTTTCTCAAAGACTCTTGGAAAGGGTGAGGATTAGGAAAAGAATTCAGAGAGAAAGAACACCCTATCCCAGAGCACCGCACCTTTAGGACCCTGAGACAGCCTCTTCTCATTGACCTATGCTTTTGGAACATGGTGCAAAGGGCGGCAATCCCAGGGTGCTTTCAGGTCCTCAGAAGCCCTCAGATTAGGAATTCCAACAGTGAAATTCTACGGCTACTCTACCTTTACATCCTAGGATGCAAGTTAAGAAGGACTAAAAAAAATGTAGGTACTAGCATTATTCAGGGCACAGAAATCTCAGGTGATACACTGGGATAAATTCACAGATACATCTCAGAACAATTCCATGTTTTGGGTATAATGCTGAAACACAACATGCAGCATCCTCATCCTGGAGGCTCTAAGTGTACGTAACTTCTGAGAAGGCCTGTAGAAAAGAAATCTGTTCAGCTTCGTGAAACCTAACATTCCTCAAAATTATTTGGCCATGGAACCCACCCCATTCCTGGACGAACACATTAATTTTAAAAAAATTTATCCAAGGCTTATTATGTGCCATGCACTATCACAGTGATCAAAGGGGAATGAGTTCCGGTCTTCAAAGGAACTTACCTATTTAATGTTTATTTTCAGAAAGAACTACTTGAGGCAACCAACGTATTGGGGTCTTCATCTGATAATTTAACCTGATGGATCTCTCTAACCTACTAACTTTCCCCCCAAATCCCATGATCTTTAGCTCTTGAAGGGACAAAGGTAGTAAAAAGGTAGTGTTCTTCACAAAACACACAGCCTCCATGGGCCCATTGCGCCACTGTGTCAACTGAAAGCTCCATGCCAGATACCAATGGGCTTTTGTGCCATTTGTATTCATCATTATATCTTTGAATAGAGCCTGGCTCACTGTAGGAGATTAATAAATGTGTTTTTGAATGAGTGGTGAATGCCAAGGACTCCCTCTAGTCCCCAAAATTCTGATAAGAATGACCAAAGTTAAAATCCTATCTTAGTCTACATGGACAAATTGGATTTAGGTTCCCTTCATTAAATGCCAACCTTACTGTGCAAACTTGCTTTATATGCCAAATTCAGATGTGGGCACTTCTATTTGATGATGTTATGAGCTAATATTATTTGAAAATGTTTTAATGACCAAATATATCTTTTTAACTGAAGCTTATGTGTTGAAACGTAATCCTTACAGAGGCACAGCTGTCTCATGGTCTGAACATAAAACTGGGATTGAACAGCACTTTCTAACAGAAGCACTGCAATTTCCTTTAAAAAATTTAATATTCATGTAGTTTAATTTTTCAGTCAGTAGAATAGGAAAACACACATTGGCTGGTCTGCCTAAATGAAGTACATTTGAAATTTATAAATAAGCAAGATGTCAAGAAGCAAAACAATCACTAACTTTGAAATTGGATGTGAAGAAAATTCAAAGGATTTAGCCAATTTCAATCTCATACGCAGGAAACATAATGATTTCCTGGCTGTAATATTCTTATCAATAGCAAGAAAGGAGCTCAAAGAAAGTAAAGTGAGTAAATAATTGTTTTTCAAATAAAACAGCCTGCTGAGCCTTCCTAAAATGTAAAGAATCTTTAAAAGTGGAATTAATTTTCCCTCGATTTCACAATGCTTTATTTCTTACCTTGTCTTTACACATTCAAGTGGCATATCATTTTTTAAAACCATCAGGGTAAACAGAATCTAATTATTTTATTGTATAGCCTTTCAAAAGGTAAAGGAAATGTGAAGAGTTGAGAAAGTATGCAACCCATATTGTTGGCATCTCAGCACTTATGATCATTACAAGCACTCACAAAAAAAGCAATACTGGGCTTTAAAGCTGAACTGTATATTTTCTCTTTCTCAGAGCCCTGGGGCTATCACTGCAAAGCACAGTAGTCCATTCTAAGCTCTGAATAAAGAAAAGGAAGAGATCATTAAATTATAATTTCCATGCACAATTGGTACAAGTATTTCCTACCAACAGGATTAATATGAAAGCAAGATCCCAGAATAAAGCTGCTCAGCAGAGAGGATGGCAGTTTAGTGTCTTGTAAATTTGATTTCACTGAAAGCCCTGACACATCATAATAGTGAAATCCTATTTACTGTAGCAAGCAGGATGGATAATGCTATTTAATACCGCTGTACTGTATGCCATCAACTCACAGCTTTGTACTCCATGTTCTCATCTTACCTTAAGGTTAATACTTCTTGACAGCCTACATGGTAAATAGAGCCCCAAATTAAGTGCTGATCCCATGATTTGCAAATCTTTCCTCTAAAGTTAGACATAGAAAAACTGACTCCAGTTAAAGGGATCATTTTACCTGGATGCACTTTTAACAGCTCACCCTAGAAAAAAAGTAAGTCTCATATCCCTAAAGCCAGATTTGAAAAGCAGCTCAAGGTTACCTAAACCACATTTCCCATTCGAAATTTCAGAGAGGTTAACAGAAAAGCCAACGCATTTTGAGGATTTGTTGAATAATGAATTAAGGATAAGACCCCCATATCCTACTATACTGTATTGATATTTTTCCCCAGAGCACAAACTAGGGAAAAAAAAAATCTTGCTTGCTACTTTTGGAATATCTGCAATAATAAACTTCCTTTAGGAAAGCAGGTAGATTGTAAAATGGTTCCATCTTTGCACCTAAGTTATAAATGTGTCAATTATGTTAACAAAAGATATGCTGATACTGGGCCTTATTCATTTTTCTACAGAACAATTAACATCTAAGTGCATTTACTTAAACTATCATTACTTGTTGATGATAAAAAAAATTGAGAGTAACTCAATGTACACAATCCAAGCCACTTTAATAAAACCTCTGTTGCTTGTGACATTACAATCAAAAGTGGTGTAGGCTTCTATTAACTTCAACATCCAAACCTGTGGACTATAGAACCTCATTTCTGTTTGTGTAGCTCTCGGTAACTATAGAAACCACAGGGAATCTGCCCTGATCTCCACATGAATGAAGAAGCCAGTACAAAATTTCCCAGTGTCAAAGGAATAGTCTATCTCTCTAGGTTGACAAGTGCAAACCAGTATAACCCACGTAGGCACATCTACCAGGAAGTTACATTTTTAACTATCATGTTAAATTTACTCTGTAACTTTGCAGGGCCAAAATGAGTTAACCACATCACCTAAAATCATTGGCAACTGTTTAGAAAGCACGTCGCAGGGGGGAATATCAAACGGTTTCTTAATCCCATAAACCAAGTTTAAGTTATCTCCCCATCTCCAAAAAACGACTGTTTATATTTTAGTATCTCAGATGTCAGTAGTCTAATTGTGAATCCATCCTGCATTAATCCCTTGAAAAGGTTGATCCAGCTTCACTCACTGAAATATTTTACAATGACAGACTTCACCTGGTAGTAAAAATACATAATTTCTTCCCATAAGAAGCACTCTGGGCTTGACAATAACCTGTTCTGTTGTCATTTCTCATTATTATCATTGTTGGCATTATTTTTTCCCCAAGCTTCACACAGAGGAGCACAGAAGCAAAGGTACTAATTGAGAAAGAAGAAGTCACACGATCAAAAGCCAATTAATCATACAGATGAGCCCAACACTTTATGATGCAATAAAAGACATGTCATCTGCCATAAGTGAGAGACTTTTAAAAATTGCTCATTTGATGTAAGCATGACCTTAGAATTTAATTAGCAATTCTCTCCACAGGTGACAAACTAGTAATATACTTTTCTTCTTAGTGGCAATTTATTTTTCACCATTCTCTTTGTATTATTCTCTTTTGCCCAGCTTATCTAATTCTCTCTCCCTTTTAATTCTGTGAGATTTCCTGCAGTCTGTATGCAAATTGCTGCTGAAATCCAGAGGTGTCTGAAAACTGAAAGCAATCCATGCCACACTGGCATTTATGATTCACCAGATAAGGGATTCAGGCGTGTCTAAGACAAAGTTTCTGCCTTCGTGGAACTTCTACTGGATGACTGGGAAGGCAGTCATGAACAAGTTAACAAATAGTGAGTAAACTAATTATAGATCTGGAAGAGTGCTTTCAAACAAATAAATAGGTTGATATGACAGTTAGAGACAGGGTTCAGAAGTCTAGTTTCTGATAGTCATTAGGAAAGCCTAAAACTTGTAAGGGAGTCAGAGACAGCTATTCAGAGGTGGGAAACAGCATCCCAGGGAACAACAAAGGCAAAGATCCTGACATGGGAAAGAATTTTGAAGGATGGTATACACTTAGCAGATCTTCAATATAGTAAGCACATGATGAATAATAGGTAATATGTTTATAGACAAGGAGGGATCTATTTGATTATATGCCATGGAAAACTAACCTAATAAAATTAGTCTTCCATTTTTTACATACAGCACATAGAACAATATTTTAAGTGGCCCATCTTACAAACATATCTTCATATTTAAGAATGCAAATAAATTGTAAATGCAGTGGGGGGAGGTGTAGGGAGGAGTTCTCAAAGAACAAATGCATGCCACATCACTGGGTTACTCAACATTGTATTATACCTAACTAAATTTTCTGATTTCCCTCAGCTCCTCAAGCCAAGAGGGCTTCATGCTGAGCCAAACCCCATCATTCTTAGGAAAGCCAAGAGCAAAGTGGATGCCATAGAGCAAATCAATTCAAATTCATAATGGAGAAGTTATACATGCAAAACACATTATCAAAGAGCTCAAGTCTTCAACATGTCCTGGGGAGACAAGGCCCTTCATCCTGGAAGACCCCTGGGAGACTGTGGCTTCTGCCCTCTATGACATGATAACCATGGTCCTACCCCTCGCTTCCCTCCCACAGGACCAACAGACTCCTGAAAAATACACATTTTCCCGAAGAACACACAACGATCCAGACTCTGATGAAATAACTATCAGAACACTTTGTCAAAAGTAAAAAAAAAAAAAAAAAAAAAAAAGTTTGCTTTCTTTCCAGAAGATGGAAAGAGATGAAAAGATGGAAAGCAGTATTATCAAAGTATGAGCAAGTGAATGAAGACCTCAAGAAGAAATTTTTAAGCTGCTTTAATGACTATAAATTTCTTATTTCAACGTGAAAGAAGCACAACTAGATATTAAAATAACTCTTAGGGGTATCATGCTGTAATCGCTAGGTAATAAGACCTTACTCATTCTTTTTTGGTCAAATTTTCCCAGGAAATGTCAAATTCTGGGGAGAAAATTATGCATTTTTGAATGCTTAACACTTTTAGGTTATGAGGTAGCATTAATCAAATCATAACGTCAGGACCCAAAAAGTTGTATTAGAAGCTGGTAAGAGCTAACTTACCACCCAAAGAACTAACACTACAATCAGCAGGATTTACATACAGAATGAACATCTTCAAGTTGGTACTAGACAGCAGCTAAATGCTTAAGCATGGAACCTGGCTCAAATCCAGATCTATCATATTTTGGCTGTATGTTCTTAGGTGAATTACTTTAAGCCTTCACCTAAACAATAGGGCGCACAGCCACACAGGGTTGTTGGTAAGTATAAAATGAGACAATCCATGCAAAGTGCCAATCACAATGTAAATGCTCAGTAAATGTTATCATCAGCATGTTAATAAGGATGCTATAAACAATAACAAAATATTCAAAGTTAAACTTGACTTTCTCCCAGGATAGAATTAAATTATGAATTTAAATGGCTAGTGAAAAAGATATTAAACATTTGTGTGTATTTTAAAACTATACACTAATTGCATAAACATAACTTCATAGTATAAGCTTAGAAAATCTAGGATTCATTCACTGTGCTATTTGTAGAAAATACAGAAATATGCAAGTTATGGAACCTCAAAAACAAAAGAAAAAAATAGAAAATACAGAAATATGAAAATTAGCTCTGTGTCCTCAGGAGTGTACAAGATAAACACACATAACTAATCACAAGTATTATAAACAAAATGTGGCTATCATACAGAGCTATAAAGCATTATGGACATATTTGTCAATTATACAACAAACAAAAATAAAGTTGGGAAAACAAAAAAAAACAGAATTCCCTGCGAGACTTGGAGACTACTTCGTAGAAACACTTAAGAACCTTCTCTTTGAAAGCTGTTCTCAACTTCCTCTCATCAAATCACCAACCAGGAATTAATACTATCTACGTCTCTTATACCAATAATCAGGAATTAATACTCTCTAAGTATCTTTCAATTAGGCAAGACGCCTAAATGTGATATCTCTAATGTTCACAGAGATGCCATTGATAACTTAGCAACATTTGAGTATGAAATAAGGACTTAAAAAATCTTTTCAAATGGCTTTGACCTTCTCTCTCAGTAAAGTGTCGCTGCTTTTGAAAACTCATTCTAAAAAGGGTGAAATCAGTGTCCAGTTAAATTACACTTATTACTCCTAACGAGTTAGTGAAAGAAGAAAATTATCTCAGACTCCTGGGTGGAGTGGCCAATATAAATACCTGGGTGGAGGGAGTTCCATTCACACATGGGAATTATCTAATTAACAAGCAGTTTATTGAAATAGATCCAAGAGGCAAATCAAGCTATATTACAGAACTAAATGTACTTCACATGTTCAGTGCACTTTGATTCAAACTCTCAAAAGAAATCTGCATCAAGCCAATATAAATGAATAGTTCAAGTCATCAAAAAGTGATAACGTGTACAATTGCTGTGTTAATCTAGTTGATGCGCAGATGGTAAGGTTATCTCAGGAATCTCCCTCAGAATGATTCTGTAAAAGACTCGTTGATGCCACATCCCTCTCCATTAATGATACACCATCTGGTATCTACTTTATAGTTTCATCACTTCATTTAGTTAAAAGAGGAAAAGATATGTGCTTATGTCCACTTTTAAACCACAGGCAACCTGGATTTCCTAGTAAGTTAGATGATTCTGCAAGTTATATTAATATTAGAATCATTTCTTACAATACGAATTAATGGATTCAGCATTTTTACACTGTCTAATACAAAAGTGTGTGCAGAATTCTTAATAGAAATAGTTAGACATTGTAATTCTCACTGCCATCACAATACAAAAGAAAACCTCTTTACAATCTTTTGCATTATGCCTAGAAAAATACTTCATCATTAGAGACCTAAATGTCTCTCACATATTCCTGGAAGAAATCCAGAGTGACAAAATTCAACTTGAGTACTTTGAGAATGACAGTAACAAACAAAAACAGGACTGTACAGAAATGTGCAAAAGACACAAGGAAGTTGAATAATATTAATTCTATGATTATCATTATCTTATACACAATGGAAAGTAAGCAAATATTCTTTCATGGCAACAGCTGATATTTGTTAAGCTCTTTCCAGCTTTCAAGGGGCTTTTACACACTCATCTGATCTACCCCCAATCACCATGAAGATGAGCAAGGAAGAGCGTATATCCCCATTTTGCCGATAAAGAACCAGACACCACAAGGGATTAGGTGAATTGCCGAACAGCCAGATGACAAAAGCATACCTTCCAACTCCTTGTCTAACATTCTTTCTTTTACTTAATGTGGAGTTATCGAGTATTAAGTAACAGCAGTGTATATATTCCACCTTAGCATTCTAAGCTCACTGGTGCTTCTCAGATTTCAGTTTCAACTGTAGGATGACCACTTCCCAGGCTGATCTTCAAAAAGGAAAATAATATATTCTATATATATATATATATATATATTCACAATAATTTGATCTTATCATATCGTGTCTATCTAATCTTCTACCACTTGTTCTACTTGGTGCCAAAAAGCCTAACAGTTTATTTGTTGAGCATTTGTTGAGCAGTTGTTGAGCAGATAAGTTCAATCTGCCAGAAACAAATCTTCTCAGACACTTGTACCAATCAAATTGGTGAGTCTATGAGAAATGGGAGAATATTTTTCAGTGCCTCTTCTTGAACCCGACAATAATTAAAGGCAAGTTTATAAGGTACCTAACATAGTAAAACCTGATGGCAAAGAAAACTGTCATTGGGTGAGGAAAAGCAGGTGCCAAGTATATCACCTCAAAAACTTTCACTTTCACTCATTTAACATTTACTAACTCTGATATGGTTTGGCTCTGTGTCTGCACCCAAATATCATCTTGAATTGTGAAACCCACATGTTGAGGGAGGGACCTGGTGGGAGGTAACTGGATCATGGGTGTGGTTTCCCCAGGCTGTTCTTGTGATAAGTGAGAGAGTTCTCAG
Organism: Gorilla gorilla gorilla; assembly: GCF_029281585.2. Classification (NCBI taxonomy): domain Eukaryota; kingdom Metazoa; phylum Chordata; class Mammalia; order Primates; family Hominidae; genus Gorilla; species Gorilla gorilla. The sequence goes on from NC_073230.2 coordinate 141,975,136, forward strand.
ATCTGATGGTTTAAAAGTAGTTTCCCCTGCATGCTCTCTCTCTCTCCTACCAATGTGTGAAAAAGGTGCCTGCTTCCCTTTCACCTTCTGCCGTAATTGTAAGTTTCCTGAGGCCTCCCTAGCCATGGAGAACTGTGGGTCAATTAAACTTCTTCCCTTCTTAAATTACCCAGTCTCAAGCAGCTCATTATAGCAGTGAGAAAACAGACTAATACAAACTCTAAGCCATGTACAATGCTCTAGGTATAGAAGTAAAACAATTAGTGGGTGAATGGTTACTCTGTGCTACACACTATTACAGGTGCTTTATGAGTATTAGCTCATTTAACAAGTGAGGTAAGTACTATTAAATCATCACTTAATATATGAAACAACTGAGAGGAAAAATAAGATGCTCCACCTTACACAGCAGGGAAATGCCAGGAGAGAAATTTGAATCCAAGGCATCTGACATCAGAGCCTTGTGCTCTAAATCAGAGTTCTGCCCACTACAACGAGGGAGCCAAATCAGGCCCAGTACCTGTTTTTGGTTTTACATTTTTAAGTGGCTGGAAAAAAATTTAAGCAAAATTTTGTGATGTGTGAAAACTATATGAGCTTCATACTTCAGGGTCTTTCAATTAGAACAGAGCCACACTCATTCATTTACAGTTGGCTTTCTCTGATTCCACATTACAAAGGCAGAGGTGGGGAGCTGCACAGAAACCAAACGTGGTGTGCAAAGCCTAAAATATTTACTATCCGGCCCTTTACAGGAAAAATTACTGACATTCTCTAAACCATTTCACTTTATGCCTATTCAACATCTCTACTTCAATGTCTTAAGTGTCCTGAGCTTAACATATCCACAATCAAACTCCTGATTTCCTCGACCACCAACATCCCAATCCATATCTTAAGAATCTTCGCCTGTGGAAAAACCTTCTAGTTATAAAAGCCATAAACCTAGAGTTTATTCTTTCTTCACTCATGTTCAAAGCCATCAGCAAATCTGGTCAGCTCTACCTTTCAAATACCGAACCACATTTCATTACTTCCCCTGTCAGCACTCAGACCCACACCAGTCATCCCTTTTCCGAATTACTGCCATAATTTCTTACTAATTCTCTGTTGCTTCAACTCTTGCTCAAGACAGCAGCCAGAGGGCTCATCTGCTCCCAACCCCCCCCAGCCTTCCCAAACATGCCAAGTTCACGCCTGCTTCACGGTTTTGGCAATGGCTTGCTTCCCTATTACCATAGGCCTCTTCCCAAATGTCATCTCAACAGAGAGTTCTTCCCTCTCTACCCAACTCCATGCCTAAACCCCAGCCCTGGGACTCTCTTTTCCCATTTTATTCCTCCCGAAATTATCATAACCTGCCATACAATATGTATTCTGGTTTTAATTGAATTTAAGCTCCATGAAGACAGATGTTTACCTCATTTTCTTCACTAGTACATAGCTGCTGGCACAAGACCAGGGTGCTTAAGTAAATATCTGCTAAATGAATGAGCAAATGCTCCCTACATTCAAGAGGTACTCAGTTCAGTAACATATGGAGACAGCAAACACATTTAACATATACATAACTGTACTGAGTGAGGGTTAATAGTGTATTTCTTACTTTTTCCTATTTTCTTATCAAATAACAGTTTCAACAAATAAAATTTTGAGGGTTTCATTCAAAAGAAAGAGAGAGCTCACTCTGCAACCTCATGGTCTATGTATGAAATTAATCTAGATAACCAATCTACTTTATTGAAAAGGGCACTGATAAGGTGCTCAAACTCCCATTCTTAAACTCACTGCCTTCTTTTGTCCATCTCTGTCCAATTCTAGACCCATGCTGACTTGACGCCGTATCTCTTTTCCTTCTCCTAACTCATGTTTAACTTCTGCTATTCAGCTCCTATCTACCTCTCCTGAAGGAGACATTCATTTCTAAACTACAAATGCAGTGAAACTGAGTTTTCAGAAAGAAGATATATCCTGCCAGGTGCAGTGGCTCATGCCTGTAATCCTAGCATTTTGGGAGGCTGAGGGAGGCAGATGACTTGAGGCCAGGAGCTCGAGACCAGCATGGTCAACATGGTGAAACCCTATCTCTAATAAAAATACAAAAATCAGCCAGGCGTGGTGGTGCACGCCTGTAATTCCAGCTACTCAGGAGGCTAAGGCATGAGAATCGCTTGAACCTGGTAGGTGGAGGTTGCAGTGAACCAAGATCATGCCACTACACTCCAGTCTGGACAACAGAGTGAGATTCCATCTCAAAAAGAAAAAAGCAAAAAAAGAAAAGATAAAAGAAGATAAATATATCCTTTAAAACACTACCATTTTTAAGAGTGTACTAAAGTTTAGTCAATGTCTGGGAGAGATAAGAGTAGCAGTGTACTGTCTGACCTGGAGGCAATGTAGATTCTAAACGTATAAGAAAAGTATTTGCGGTAGGTCCCAAGTGGTAAAACGCATCAGTGAACAAATAACGCAACGATTCCAAAGTGACCAAAGAAAAAATGGCATTGTTACAGAGGATGAACTAACTACCTGCTTTGCTTCTTCACTTCCTGGCCACTTTACAACCAGGAAAAGCAGTTGAAGTTCTAATTTATTAATTTTTAAATAAATATACAAGAAAGCAGCAGATGTGGTAATAGAATCAATGACAAAAAATAGTCATACCCTCTCCTCCAGTCTAGCCAGCTGTTCTTTGTAGAATGCATCCTGCTTCTTTAGCACTCGGTCTTTCTCTTCCAGCTGCCTAGCCTAAAAAAAGAAATGAGGAATATACTATATCAAGAAAAAGCAGCAACAGCAAAGCAAAAGTCAAGAATAAATTGCATTAGAAATAAGAATACAAATCTGACGATTTTTGCAATCTATTAGGTCTCTGCCATAGAAAAACATTAAGATGATGATTGCTGTATTTAAATGTAAAGAATAAGTCCACATTGTATTTTTTTTTCCACTGTAACAGCTGTGTCCTATTTTGTCCAAATATATTTGGAAACATCAGAATACAGCACATAACAGACTCTTATTTAACTTCCCTATCAAAGAGTAATTTCAAGGATTAATATTTTGTACAACGAAACTTTAATTTTATCCTGGGCATAAGATACATGGCTCTTTTTTGAACAAAAAAGTAATGGCTAAATAACATTTTGTACATAAATCTTGTGTTTAAGAACAGTTAATTACCTGCAAATAAATACATACATTGTTCTATTTCCCTTTATGTAAAGAATTAATTGTTATGGAAGAGTGGAAACAAAAACTACCATAATTGCTTATTTCAATAATTCAAAATAATCATAATAAATAACAATATTTAAAAGTAATTTTAAAAGCTTTAGTTATTGCACTTTCAATTTACAAGATTTTTTAAAATAAAATCAAAACAAGTATAATATTTTTGGTTCTTTAAAAAATGATGAAGATGGCTACTTATGGATATTTTTCAAGATTTGTAAAAAAAATGCATTTCTTAAACTAATGTTGGTATCTTGAATATTATGTTTAATTGGCCTTTATCTCTGAGGGATGAGACTTTCCTATATCACTCTGAGTTAGATTTTATTTCCAACATATTTTTTGCTCAGTGAATGCTGAATATATGCCTGACTACAACTTATAAGAAAGTGTGTGTGTGTATATATATGTGTGTATATATGTATATATGTGTGTATATATACATATATATACACATATATATACACACACACACTATATATAGATATATATTTTTGTGTGTATCTTTTAATATAAACAAAGTATATATATATATTACTTTTAATATGTAAAGTGTATACATTTTTTTAATTGTATGCATCCAGCCATCCATTAACAAGTATATATTTAGGCATTCCCATCCTTGTGCTATTTCACCAAAATTCTTTTGCTAAATGATCAAGTATTGTCTGTTTCAGATGTCAAGGTGCCTGTCTACTCAATTATCTGCTTAGTTTAGGTGAACTACTTGCACATTTATAGGTTATTGTTTTGCTACTTACTTTGTCTTCAATATCCTGCAGCATGTTAAAAATAAAATAAACAGTTATTTAACAACATAAGTACTGTTTTTTCCTAATTTCACACACACACAAAATCTGATGGATAATATTTAAAATGCAAGCCAAAGAAGGTAATGGAGAAAAAATAAAAAGGAAATGCTTAACTTGAGACACATTTTAATGTCACTATGCTGTTACAGTTTGAATAGAAGATTTCAATGAAAAGTACATGCTGCTTGGAAGCATACGAATAAATAAAAACAAATACAATGTTAAGATTAGATTAAAGTACATTCATATACAAGTATATAATCTATGGCTCCCTGGTACAACACAGTAAAAATTTTATTAGACTGTTAAGAATATGAAACAAAAAGTAAATGAATTTCAAATCTAATATACATGACTACATAATCTAAAGAGAAAAGACCTCTCTAAATTCAACATAAAAACCCAAAATATAAATAAAGAAAATGAAAAAGAATAGACTCATAAGAAACTCCATAAAACAAAAGCATTATAAAATCAAAAGAAGAAGCAAGTAACAAAAACAGGAAAAGAAATCCCAACACGTAACTGGGAGAGTTAATGTTATTAACATATAGAGCACTGAAAAAAGAAGCCTTATCCCCCACTCCTCTCCCCACCAAAAAACAACAAAAGAAATATATACAAATAATATAAACTAGAAATCAACACACAAAAAATACAAATAATAAACACATGAAAAAAAACCCAACCCCACATCAAATCAGATAATACCAATTAAGGTAATATGGTGTCATTATTCATCTACCAATTAACAAAAATGTAAAATAAAAATACTCAATATTGGCAAGGATATAAGAAAATAGGCTCTCCTATACACTGCTGGTCAGAATATAAATTGGTATACCCATTTTATAAATCAACTGGATAAAATTAACAAGTCTTTAAAATGTACGTATGTACTGAGATCTAAAAACTCTACTTATGGTACTTAAGTACTATATGCAAAGATATTCATTATAGGGTTGTTTAAACTTCATTACAGGGTTGTTTAGAATTGCAGAGAAATAAAAACAAACCAATCCAATGGCTAAATGAAATATGTACTCAAAGTATACCACTTAAAAAAGAAAAAAGAAAAAAGCTATATAAACCAAAAGGCAGTATAACCTCTTTTTTTGTAGGGAAGATGAAGAGAAAAAACAAAAATAAAAAAACAAAAACAAACAAAAAAACCAGAAAGATATTTTACAAAATGTCAACAGAGGTTACAGCAGACTGGTAGACTTATGGGCGGTATCTATTTTCTTATTTTTGCTTCTTTATATGTTCAGAATTAAAAAGAAACATACTTTATAGTCAAGGGGCAAAAGGAAGAAATTTTTTAAGGTGAGCAAATGAATATGTTTCTTGATTGTGGTGGTGGTTATATAATTACATGCACTTGTCAAAACTCATAGAACTGTATATCAGAAAGAATGAATTTAACTACATAAATTTTAAAAATCAATATAAATTAAGTATACTAAAATTTATAATAATAACTATAAATGTGTGAATGTGTGTATAAATCATTATTATCATTAATCTTCTTATGTGGCCAATTTCACTTCCAGGCATTCAATCCTAGCAAATATTAAAATATAAGAGTATTTACATCTAAGAAAATGCAACCAGCATTATTTAAAGCAACAACTAAGAGTGAAAAATAGATGTTTGGGTAAATAAGATATAATCTGACAATAGGATATTGATTATAAAGATTTTGATCCAGCCATATAATCAAACAGTAAGAGTCCTTGAAAGCTGATATCGTAACAGAAAATTAATTTTTTAAAACTCAAAATATTAAATGAGAAAAAAACACGTCATAAAATAGCATGTGCCCTAAGCTCCTAATTTTGCATGAGAAATGGGGGAGGGAGGAGCAGAAGGGAGGGACAGAGAAGGTTGAGTACTTGTTTATACGGACATGGAAAAAAGTGTAAAGTATGGTAAGATGTTATAGTAGTTATGATATATGTAGTGGGATATATTATTTGGACTGTTTCTTATTTCCTATAATAAACAGTTATTACTTCTGTGATCAGAAAAAATCTTTTAAACATCAATATTCCATATGTTTACACTTGACTATGAGATGCAAATGTAGCACTGAGGGCATCTAAAAGAGCGAACTATTAAATAATTATATTAACAATTCAAAAAATTTAACAACTTGAACAGTTATAGATAGCATGGAAATTGTATTACCTACTAAATCCTGAATGTATCAGGTATCAGCACCTGGTTTTCTCCCCCATTCAATGTATGGCATTATCTACCCTGGCTATTAAAACACTCATACTAGGTAATGTTCCCTTTGTTCACATAGTGAGATTTTTTAAAATGCAAATAAATCATAATGGATATTCCATTATCATTATTTAGAAAACACTAAGAGAATTCAACACTTGAGCCTGGTGAGGACACTGCATCAATCAACAAATTTAATTTTGAAGAGCTGATTACAACCTAAATAAAGGATGTACAGATATTTGCTCACTCACTTTTCTAAGATATGATCCTTGAAAAAGTTTAAAATAACATGTCCAAAGCTCAGATGTGTACACTAAAGACCAAAGAGGGCAATATTTCCTAAGACCCAACACCACCAAGTTATAGGCCAGCAGCACACATCTTTCCCTGGATTGCAAACAGAATCAATAGTTTGAGATCCACTGGGAAGAATAACAAAGTAAGAAACATGGCCACAACACTTTAATAGCACATTGCTTTGAAACAGTTAATATGATGCTAGGAGGAAAAGTCACACGATATGAATCCTGAAACTTAAATAAGCCTAGAATACATTGACTAAGCTAATAGCTGCTGAGGATGGAGAGTCACATTCAACTTTAAAAAAGTAGTAAACCTACTGCAAGGAAATGAAACTCCGTAGAGCTCTCTAACAGAGAATCACTGTAAATGAACAAATAAAAACAAAGAGGACTACAACATTATTTATTGATATAGAACCATATCTTGGGAAAAAATAATATAACACATTTTTCCCCATCTACTATTTGCTATTCCTAGAAGAAATATGTATTGAATAGTTTTCAGATCTTGCCAGATTTGGGATAACGTAACTGGGCTGGAAAATGTGACACAATGTACTTAAGTGGATCATTATGGAAAACTAGAATATCCTATAATGCAAGAGAAACAAAGAAAATATGGAAATCAAGTTTAAGGAACCCAACACGAACATTTTGATGTCTTAACTTGGTGTTGATAGCTAGATTAAAAGTGAAGTACATATGTTTACTTCCTTAAAGACTTGTCTCTTTTCAGAATAGACTTGAAGGGGCTTTACAACAAAGGGTATAATAAAGTTTATACAAGAGAAAACTGGGATTATGAATATAACATACTGTGCTGATAGAAACTTTACCTTCCCATGAATAGTCCAGGCTAAATCTTCATAGCACACACTTTTCGGCATTACTACGCCCTTTTAGCCCTGGTTGCTCCTGGGGACTCAGGTGTGGCACCAACTGCGTGGCATTGGGAACTTGGTAACAACACAATCACTTAGCACAGATAATGTATTGTCACTTTGTATATCAAGCACAAGGCATTTTAAGGCAAGGTTCTGTGCTATAGGCAAAGCTTGTATATTTTAAATGACAAAGTTCCTTGAAATGTCAGTATTCAATTTTTAATAGCTCAGGGTAAAAAACAAAGCAGGTACCTACTCAACTTTCCATGAGATAAGACTATGAAGCCAGAGATTACTAGAATTTAGAAAAGGCAACAACTCTCTTAACAATATAAACAGGACATCCCTGTAACCATATATCCTTTCATTCTAAATCTTTTAACAATCTGAAGCATACATATAAAGAACTGAGAAAGACTAATCTTTCACTATAATATGGATAATCTATGGTAGGCAAAATCTGTTTTACAACTCACATAGGCAGATGAGCAAATAAGAGTAGGAAAAAGAGCTTTATTTCTTGTCAAAACTACATATAAGGTGCAATATATACGAACCTAATAAAATTATATGCTGACATAAAACAGAAAAAGAACTGAAATATCAAAGGAGGCCGAACCATAAACTTGTAAGGTAATATTGCATTTAGAAGCTGTAAAACATGATCACTGTGAATATCAATTAGCTGTTAACAGAATAATTAAAGTAGCCATATATTCAATTAATTGAATTCTAGGCCTTTGTTAGGAGAAATTACATAGGGTTCACTGAGTCTTTACCAAGTAGCATTAATACACAAAGTATTATACTTCCAGCACTGTTTTCCAAACCATATCAGAGGGTGACCTTCAGTACGGTAACTCACCTAGGTGAACTTAAATGATATCCAACCTATTATCATACTTTTCAATGACTATTTGGAGGCATAAACATCAGCTATAAGCAGATCCCAGCTGGAAATGTTAAACTGCACTGATGTCCACTAACGCTATAACACCTAATATAAGGTGAACATAGACCAGAGAGATGAAATACAAAAGCCCATTCTTCCAATAGACTTCCTAATCTGAAGTCTGGAACTCAAACCCAAGCACCCAGGATTAGATCAAGGCAGCTGGTTTTGGTGTTTGTCTTGTCTTCCCCTTCTCAGAGTTTCAAGAGCCCTGATCGACATTTTAAGTTTTTTCATACTAATAACATACTGAAAACAGCCAACTGATCATGTCCTTTGCCACCCTGGGGTATGATATGGTTTGGCTCTGTGTTTGCACCCAAATCTTATCTTGAACTGTAATCCCCATAATCCCCACATGTTGAGGGATAGACCAGATGGGAGGTGAATGGATAATGGGGGAGGTTCCCCCTGCTATTCTTGTGATAGTGAGTGGGTGCTCACAAGATCTGATGGTTTTATAAGCATTTGACGGTTCCTCCTTCACATGCTCCTTCACTCTCTGGCTTGCCGTGTGAAGAAGGTTCCTGCTTTCCCTTTGCCTTCCACCATGATTGTAAGTTTCCTGAGGCCTTCCCTGGAAGTGCAACTGTGAGTTAATTAAATCTCTTTCCTTTATAAATTACCTACTCTTGGGTAGTATCTTTATAGCAGTGTGAAAGTGAAATAATACAGTTAACTTGTACGAAGGTAGTGGGGCACTGCTATAAAGATACAGAAAACGTGGAAGCAAGTTTGGAACTGGGTAATGGACAGAGGTTGGAACAATTTGGAGATCTCAGAAGACGAAAGGAAGATATGGGAAAGTTTGGAACTTCTGAGAGACTTGTTGAACAGTTTTGACCAAAATGCTGATAGTGATATGGACAATGAAGTCCAGGCTGAGGTGGTCTCAAGATAGATATGAGGAACTTACTGGGAACTGGAGCAAAGGTGACACTTGCTATGCTTTAGCAAAGACACTGGTGGCATTTTGCCCCTACTCTAGAGAACTGTGAAACTTTGAACTTGAGAGAGATGATGTGAAATTGGAACTTATGTTTAAAAGGGAAGCAGGGCATAAAAGTTTGGAAAATTGGCAGCCTGACCACGTGGTAGAAAAGAAAAACCTATTTTTCTGGGGAGAAATTCAAGCCAGCTGCAAAGATTTGTAAGATTAACAAGGAGCTGAATGTTAATCACCAAGACAATGGGGAAAATGTCTCCAGGGCATGTCAGAGGCCTTCACAGAAGCCCCTCCCATCATAGGTCCAGAGGCCTAGGAAGGAAAAACGGTTGCCTGTACCAGACCCAGGGCACTGCTGCTGTGTGCAACCTCAGGACTTGGTGCCCTGAGTCCCAGCAGCTCCAGCTCCAGCCGTGGCTAAAAGAGGCCAAGGTATAGCTCAGGCCATTGCTTCAGAGGGTGCAAGCCCCAAGCCTTAGCAGCTTTCATGTGATGTTGGGCCTGCAGGCGCACAGAAGTCAAGAATTGAGGTTTGGGAACCTCCACCTAGATTTCAGAGGATGTATGGAAAAGCCTGGATATCCAGGCAGAAGTCTGCTGCAGGGGCAAAGCCCTCATGAAGAACCTCTGCTAGGGCAGTGCAGAAGGGAAATGCGGGGTTGGAGCCCCCACGCAGAGTCCCTACTGGGGCACTGCCTAGTGGACCTGTGAGAAGAGGGCCACTGTCCTCTAGACCCCAGAATGGTAGATTCACTGACAGCTTGCACAGTGCACCTGGAAACGCCACAGGCACTCAATGCCAGCCCATGAGAGCAGCATGGGGGCAGTAACCTGCAAAAACACAGGGGCAAAGCTATGTAAGGCCATGGGAGCCCACCTCTTGCATGAGGGTGAACTAGACATGAGACATGGAGTCAAAGGAGATTATTTTAGAGCTTTAAGACTTCATGACTGCCCTGCTGGATTTCAGACTTGTGTGGGGCCTGTAGCCTCCTTATTTTGGCCAATTTCTCCTATTTGGAATGAGAGCGCTTACCCAATGCCAGTACCCCACTTTATCTTGGAAGTAACTTACTTACTTTTGATTTTACAGGCTCTTACATAGAAAGGACTTTCCTTGTCTCAAATGAGACTTTGGACTTGGACTTTTGGGTTAATGCTGTAATGAGTTAAGACTCTGGGGGACTGTGAGGAAGGCCTGATTAATTTTGAAATGTAAAAAGAATCTTATATTTGGCAGGGGCCTGGGTGGAATGACATGGTTTGGCTCTGTGTCCCTACCCAAATTTCATCTCAAACTGTAATCTCCATAATCTCCACATGTCGAGGGACAGACCTGGTGGGAAGTGGTTGGATCACGGGGGCGGTTTCCCATGAGCAGTTCCAGTGATCAAGAGCAAGCTCTCATGAGATCTGATGGTTTTGTAAGTGTCTGAAGGTTTCTCTTTCACATGCTCTTTCTCCTGCCACCTTGTAAAAAAGGTGCCTGCTTCCCCTTTGCCTTCTGCTATGATTGTAAGATTCCTGAGGCCTCCTCAGCCATGTGAAACTGTGAGTCAATTAAACCTCTTTCCTTTATAAACTACCCAGTCTCGGGTATTTCTTTATTGCAGTGTGAAAATGGACTAATGCAAAAGTATATCTGCTATTCTCTTAAATAAGAATGCAGAGCCAAAAATGAATGATTTTTGAAATTAAAAAGTAAAGCCAACATTGAATAAAGAGAGGAGGTTGTTGGAGTACACAAGTTTTGAATAGAAAGTGATCCGGTGGTGTTTTGCTTTAAATTATCCCAGAAGTTCTCTCATAACGTTTATGTATATCATAGTGCTTAACAAAAGAAGCAAAATGCAGCGCTGGATGAAATTAGAACCAATTTTATAAACTTTCTTCTATAGCTTGAGAGAGAGGGAACAATTGTAAACTATACATTTACTCCTCCAGTTTTCTAGTTTTATTTCATAATTTGGAAGTTATTAGCACTATGACACAGTAAGAAACTCAGTGAGGAGACAGAAGACTTGGGTGCCCATGTCGACTCTTCGGAATCACCACATCACCATGCACTGACCCAGCCCTGCACCCATGTTCCAAACCACTCTTGGATATTACTTCCAGAGTCTTTGCCAAGTCATACCCTAGCTGCTTCTCCTACTTTTGCAGCTAATAAAACCTTTCAATATGTTTCCTATGGCACTTGTTTTTGCTTTTACCTTGTATGATACATGCTTACTTACCCATTACTCCTCTCCTTAACTGTAAACTCTCTGAGACAAGAGAAGGGCTTTCCTCCTCTCTGTCTGTATCTTTGGCTCAAGCTAGATCTGTACTTTCCACAAGGAAACACTCAGTACACAGTAGCTGAATCAAATGAACTGCACTGAGGGCAAGAGTTTGTACGAAGTAAGTAGGTACAGCTTCTGCGAAGGAAATCTGTCCTAATGTCTATGATTTAGTTCAAACTACCACATGATATACAGTGTGATTTTATGTGTACATTATTATGTATGTACATTATTATGTAAGCTCTGAATTAGGTGCTGCCAGCATGTTACTCAGGAATGCACAATCCAGGAGCAATCAGCAAGTATTCTTATTAGAAGCTCGAAAAGTAGGAGGCTACTAGAAGGGCTTCAGTCATCCATGTCTTAATCAACAGTGATGTTTTGCTAATTAGCAAAATGACTGCTGGAAATGGGATTTTATTGGTGAAAATGGTCCATTAACCAGCATGATAAATGTTAGATATGAGTTCTTATCAGTAAAATGAGAGCTCTCACAAAGATATCAGAATTAGCTGCCATATTATAAAGACACTCCTACATATGCTGCATGAACAGGTTAAAGAAATCCAATGAGGCCTCTAGTTTTTACTGTAGGAGTGGTACCTCAGAATTGATCCCTAAAAAGCTCTGTATCCAGCCATGTGTTTAAGACAAAGATTCTCATCCTTGGCACTATCAACAATTTGGACCAGATAATTCTTTGTTATGGAGACAGGTCTTACATACTATAGAATGTTTAGCAGTACTCGTGGCCTCTAATCCGTACAGCCCAGCAGCACTACCCCCTACTCTGAGTTGTGACAAGCAAAATGTCTCCAGACATTGCGAAATGTTGCCTAGGAGGCAAAATCGCCTTCTGTGGAAAACCACAGGTTTAAGAGGTGATATGGTTTGGCTGTGTCCCCACCTAAATCTCATCTTGAATTGTAGCTCCCCTAATTCCCATGTGTCATGCACGGGACCCAGTGGGAAGTAACTGAATAATGGGGGAAGGTTTTTCCTGTGCTGTCCTCATGACAGTGAATAAGTCTCATGAGATATGATTGTTTTATAAAGGGGAATTCCTCTGCACAAGCTCTCTTTGCCTGCCACTATGTAAGAAGTGACATTGCTCTTCCTTTGCCTTCCGCCATGATTGTGAGGTCTCCCCAGCTATGTGGAACTGTGAGTCCATTAAACCTCTTTTTCTTCATAAATTACCCAGTCTCAGGTATGTCTTTATTAGCAGTGTAAGAACAGACTACTACAAGAGGATTTTTGGTTGTTTGAGATCAAATACAAAAAGCCTCATCTGTCTCAGGTGAAACTTTCTTGCAAAGAAAATACTTAAAAGAACAGAAAACTGCAACTTCATTGAGTTTTACAAAACAGGTCATATGAATCATTTTGTACTGGATTTCTAATAAAGTTTTGTTCAATAAATGTCTGTATATATTGTAGATTGGGGTTGGGTCTGCTTGTGTTATCTATCATCTGGTGGTTGGGTTGAATTGCAAAGGCGTAAGGTACAAAAGCAATGAGAGTGGCTCAAATCTTTGTAATGTAATGAAATCATTTCCCAGTGAGAAAATATATAAAATATGTACAAAAGCTCGTTCTTTTCTACAACTTCTGGTAAAACTAGAATCAAAGCTTCTATCACATATAAGACTTTGAATCCATTTAACTTATGTTCAGATCAGGCAAGGCTGAGATTCCATTGACACGAACTGGTTCTGGTTGTTTAACATTTGTTCTGCTTGGGCAGTGACTATGCCATACCTGTTGTTAAATATTTTATATATAATTCCTGAGAACAAGGCATATTGTGATTCCATTATAACTTACAAGTTTCATGTTACAAAGTAACATGACATTTCAACGTGAAAGGTGCTGAAACATATCACTGCATCAGTTCAGTGGCATATGCTCTGTGCTCTCCGCCCAACATCCATTTAAAACAAGAACACTCTCTAAAGCTCCGGCCTTGGCCAGCCCAGAAAAGGGCTCCCACAGTGCAGCGGTGGGCTGAAGGGCTCCTCAAGTGCCACCAAAGTGGGAGCCCAGGCAGAGGAGGCGCCGACAGCGAGCAAGGGCTGTGAGGACTGCCAGCACGCTGTCACCTCTCACTAAGACATAAAGTACAAGAGACTGATTATGGGGACATGTGTGGGAAGGGTGGAGGAGAGAAGGAGCAGAAGAAAGCAGGAGAGCCTCAGACTGTGCTGCAGGTCTGACACCAGCAACAGGAGGGAAGGAAGAAAGATGATACACAGCTCTGGGAAAATCTTAGCCAGGCTGATGGGGAGCCCCAGAGCGCATGGTGGATCCCAAAGGTGCAGCAGCTTGATGCTGTCAGCTAACTGCACCACACCCTTTGAAGCAGGTTCTCTTAAACAAAGAGCTAAAGGGCACGCTCCTATGGCCGCCACATAATCAGATTTGTTAATTAACACAAAACAAAATGATGACAGCAAACATCAACTTCCACTTCAAACAGAATGTAAACCAGCAGAGAATGAGGTTTACATGTGTTTGTATGTATCAGTTCCCTTTAGAATTGCTTCACTTATGCAGGCCAGGCTGAGTAAATCCAATTGAACTTATGGAATACTATTTGATCCATAAGTTCTATCAAGTAGAAAAAGCAACAAAATAGGCATCAGACAATTAAAGCTTCCATTCCATCTTGGCAGCTAACTCATGGTCTATAGCAGATCACCTCACCTTTCTGGATCTGTCTCTCATCTGTACAATTCAGAGGATAGGCTAAATAATATCTAAGACCCCTCTAACACCCACATTTCATGCGTTACATTTACCACAACATTTCTTCTATTATTCATTTGGAATCTACTAAGCAGCTAGGCCAGAGGAAATTCAATAAATGTGTATGTTCTTCTGCCAAACTGCTAGGATGCTAGGGGCACACATTAAACAACATTTGGAAATAACCGTGTGTATGTGACACCTGGATGCCAGGGGCAGACACTGTGTGGCAGCAGCGTTCCTTCTCTGCCTGACTTGGCACCAGCAGTGGGTTTGCAACTACTAGAACAGAGCCTAAGCCGTAGCAATATTCGCTGGGCTGCCTCCTGAACCTCATACCACCTGGCAAACTCAAATAGGTAAGATTGGGGCTGCAAGGGGCCGCTTTTCTAAAATAACCTCAACTCATTGCTGCTAACCAAATCACACTCATTCTTATCTTCTATATAAAAATGAGAAAGGCCAGAAAATAATCAGGCATGTTCATCCTGTTTATGTTTCTTTACAGAAGCTGGTACAATTACATCATACGGACATTTAACTTCTGCAAACTCAACTGCCCAGGGTGATGGAGGGAGAGAGATAATTTCAGTAGTACCCAGGGCTCCACTTACTCCACAAGAAAGCCTGAGACCGGAGGCATACATCAGCTCTCCTCTCGATCTGTCTCATCTCCCACATGCCCTCACAGAGTGAGCATCTTTTCCCAGTGAATGGAACTCTAGTGGTTGAACTTATACAAGATTCATTCACAAACCTTTAAATGAAAGCCAGCACTTTCATCTAGTGCTCAACTAAAGAAAACTACTGACCCAGAATGGAAAAAAAAACTAGCAGTGCTGGACTCAAAAGAATAATTTTGAACAAAAGAAATGTTTACCTTACATGCTGATTTTAAAACTAAATCCTTAAGATGCAACTCTACTATATTCTAAGAAAAATAGAATTTGGAGGCTAGGCACGGTGGCCTGTAAAGCCAGCACTTTGGAAGACCGAGTCGGGTGGATCACCTGGGGTCAGGAGTTCAAGACCGGCCTGACCAATATGGTGAAACCCCGTCTCTACTAAAAAAACAAAAATTAGCTGGGTGTGGTGGTGGGCACCTGTGGTCCCAGCTACTCAGGAGGCTGAGGCAGGAGAATTGCTTGAACCGGGGAGGCGGACGTTGCAGTGAGCCGAGATAGCACCACTGAACTCCAGCCTGGGCGACAGAGCAAGCCTCCCTCTCAAAAAACAAAAAACAGAGAGAGAAAAAAAGAAAAATAGAATTTGGAAAATCACTTAAGGGATAAAAATTACTTTCTAAAGAAATCTTCCACAATGGGTCACTGGTAATGAAAGTACAACAGAACATTCAGCCCTTTACAACATCCCGTTTTCCCCAAACCCGTAGTGAGGGAATTCTTGAAAACCTTCAGCCTCTGTACAAAGCCTCCGGCTTATCTAGCCAAGGAAAATAAGTTAAGAGATAAGATCTTGGGAATAACAAATGATAACCTGAGGCCTAAACAGGGTAAGAAGGGAAAGAAGTCTTAGAAGGGAGCAATGGAAAGAAGAGAACGCGCTCAAAGCACGAGTCATCTGAATAGAAAGCAACAGCGCACACAAGATAGGATGGAAATCAGCCACCTCAGTGCTGGGATGGAGGTGACTGAAGAGAGACATGCCATCGTCCGCCCATTAAAGAAGCCACCCTGAGGCAAAGGCAAAGGTCACAGGAGGGAGGCAGGGGGTCCTCTTGTCTGACTCAGTCCTCAGGCCTGGCTGGTTTAGACTTAGCTTTGTTCTTCTCTGATGGCCAGTGATGATGAGATTTGTTCATGTGTCTGTTTGGCTACATAAATGTCTTCTTTTGAGAAGTGTCTGTTCATATCCTTCGCCTACTTGTTGCTGGGGTTGTTTGTTTTTTTCTTGTAAATTTGTTTGAGTTCATTGTAGATTCTGGATATTAGCCCTTTGTCAGATAAGTAGATTGCAAAAATTTTCTCCCGTTCTGTAGGTTGCCTGTTCACTCTGATGACAGTTTCTTTTGCTGTGCAGAAGCTCTTTAGTTTAATTAGATCCGATTTGTCAATTTTGGCTTTTGTTGCCATTGCTTTTGGTGTTTTAGTCATGAAGTCCTTGCCCATGCCTATTCCTGAATGGTATTGCCTAGGTTTTCTTCTAGGGTTTTTTCTTCTAGGGTTTTTTCTTCTAGGGTTTTTATGGTTTTAGGTCTAACATTTAAGTCTTTAATCCATCTTGAATTAATTTTTGTATAAGGTGTAAGGAAGGGATCCAGTTTCAGCTTTCTACATATGGCTAGCCAGTTTTCCCAGCACCATTTGTTAAATAGGGAATCGTTTCCCCATTTCTTGTCAAAACCACAATGAGATACCATCTCATTTAGAATGGCAATCATTAAAAAGTCAGGAAACAACAGGTGCTGGAGAGGATGGGGAGAAATAGGAACACTTTTACACTGTTGGTGGGACTGTAAACTAGTTCAACCACTGTGGAAGACAGTGTGGTGATTCCTCAGGGATCTAGAACTAGAAATACCATTTGACCCAGCCATCCCATTACTGGGTATATACCCAAAGGATTATAAGTCATGCTGCTATAAAGACACACGCATACGTATGTTTATTGCAGCACTACTCCCAATAGCAAAGACTTGGAACCAACCCAAATGTCCAACAGTGATAGACTGGATTAAGAAAATGTGGCATATATACACCATGGAATACTATGCAGCCATAAAAAATGTTGAGTTCATGTCCTTTGCTGGGACATGGATGAAGCTGGAAACCATCATTCTCAGCAAACTATCGCAAGGACAGAAAACCAAACACCACATGTTCTCACTCATAGGTGGGAACTGAACAATGAGAACACTTGGACACAGGAAGGGGAACATCACACACCCGGGTCTGTTGTGAGGTAGGGGGAGTGGGGAGGGATAGCATTAGGAGAAATACCTAATGTAAATGACCAGTTAATGGGTGCAGCACACCAACATGGCACATGTATACATATGTAACAAACCTACACGTTGTGCACATGTACCCTAGAACTTAAAGTATAATAAATAAAAATAAAAAATAATAAAAAAAGACTTAGCTTGTTCACATCACTATTTGTGAACAATACTCTGGTATGGGAAGACCAAAACGAGACAGAGAGCTCCACAATCTCAAATTCTGGAAACTCCTGTCATACCAGAGTTTTGCTGTCAAGGTACTCAGGAATAGACATGATCACCATTGTCAACTTACAATTTTTAACATCCTTTGTCACCTTGAAAGACCTGTAACTATATAATCACACTAGAAAGCCTCACTGCACAGCAATGTGAAGCAAGTACAATTGTCTCTCAGTATCTGCAAGGGATTGGTTCCACAACTCCCCAAGACCCAAATCCACAAACGCTCAAGTCCCTGATATAAAATGGCATAGTATTTGCATATAAACTATGTACCTCCTCCCATATATGTTAAATCATCTCTAGATTACTTATAATACCTAATACAATGTAAATGCTATGTAAGTAATTATTATCCTGTATTTATTTTTTATTTGTATTCTTTTTAGTTGTTATATTGGGGTTTTTTTCTGAATATTTTCAATCCTTGGTTGGTTGAATCTGCAGATGCAGAAGCCATGGACACAAAGGGCCAACTGTAGTACAGTTTCTACACAACCTTTTTATTTTTTTATCTTACAGTTAAGGAAACAAGTTATAGAAAAGTGATCTGCCTGAAATCCACAAGCTGGAAGAGCTGTCTCATGAACACAGAATTTCTGACTCTTCCCAGGAGAACTCACCAGGCAGATCCATCTCTAGGTTTGAACCCAACAACAACAACAACAACAAAAACAACCTCATAATTCTGGTTTGGTCTTGCCTTCTGGGGAAGTCAGAATATTCTTAACTACCTGGCATGGGTATCCGGCCTGCTTATGGCTATAGTTATTGTTTTAATTACATATTGCCTTTCTGACTTAAAACTCATCTTACTGTGGGTAGGATTTTCATTAAGGCATCATTTGATCAGATGCTAGAAAGCTCTTCGCAAGTATTCGAACTGAGGAACTAACTGATCAGATTCCAGACCAGAGGAAAGAGATTCCCACCCTTAAGCCTTTTAAACTGCATGTGAGTATATTACATGTAAAATCATCTTAATGACAAACATGAGTGACGTCTGATGCCATATTTCTCAGCTATCAAAAATACTTGGACAAAGGACAGGCATGGTGGCTCATGCCTGTAATGCCAGCATTTTGGGAGGCTGAGGTGGGGGGATCATTTGAGGTCAGGAGTTCAAGACCAGCCCGGGCAACATGAGACCTCATCTCTACAAAAGATTAAAAAAAAAATCAGCTGGGCATGGTGGCATGCGCCTGTAGTCCCAGCGACTCAGGAGGCTGAGGCGGGAGGATCATTTGAGCCCAGGAGGTCAAGGCTGCAGTGAGCTATGATCATGCCACTGTACTCCAAGCCTGGATGACACAGCAAGACTTTGTGTCTAGAAAAAAAAAAAACCCACAACTTTTTTTTCAAAAGAATCATACATATTTAAGGCAGAGGCAGGAATATACCTTAGAAACCAAGGCCCTTAGAAGTTAAAGACACTTTTAGGATCACAAAGCTAACTAGTCATGAGTTAAGAATAGAATACAGATTATTCTGACTCACATTTTAAAGTTAGCATACTAAGCAATATCTCAATATTCTTAAAAACCTACCTGCAAATGATACATGAAAAAATGCTCACCATCATTAGTCATCAGAGAAATGCAAATCAAAGCCACAATGAGATACCATCTCACACCAGTTAGAATGGCGATCATTAAAGTCAGGAATCAACAGATGCTGGAGAGGATGTGGAGAAATAGGAACACTTTTACACTGTTGGTGGGACTGTAAACTAGTTCAACCATTGTGGAAGGCAGTGTGGCGATTCCTCAGGGATCTAGAACTAGAAATACCATTTGACCCATCCATCCTATTACTGGGTATATACCCAAAGGATTATAAATCATCCTACTATAAAGACACATGCACACGTATGTTTATTGCAGCACTATTCACAATAGCAAAAATTTGGAACCAACCCAAATGTCCATCAATGACAGACTGGATTAAGAAAATGTGGCACATATACACCATGGAATACTATGCAGCCATAAGAAAGGACGAGTTCATGTCCTATGCCAGGACATGGATGAAGCTGGAAACCATCATTCTCAGCAAACTACCTATCACAAGGACAGAAAACCAAACACTGCATGTTCTCATTCATAGGTGGGAATTGAACAATGAGAACACTTCGATGCAAGGCGGGGATCAAAATCACACACGGGGACCTGTCGTGGGGTGGGGGGCAGGGGGAGGGATAGCATTAGGATAAATACCTAATGTAAACGACGAGTTAATGGGTGCAGCAAACCAACATGGCACATGTATACCTATGTAACAAACCTGCACGTTGTGCACAGGTACCCTAGAACTTAAAGTATAATAATACTAATTTTAAAAAGCCATAAAAAGGAATGAGATCATGTCCTTTGCAGGGACATGGATAGAGCCGGATGTCGTTAACCTCAGCAAACTAACAGAGAAACAGAAACTGAAATACCCCATGTTCTCACTTATAAGTGGGAGCTGAACAATGAGAACACATTGACACATGGGGGGAAACAACACACACTGGGGCCTGCTGGGGGACTGTGGGGAGGGAGAGCATCAGGAATACTAGCTAATGGATGCTGGGCTTAACACCTAGGTGATGGGATGACCTGTGCATATGTTTACCTATGTAACAAACCTGCACATCCTGCACATGTACCCTGGAAATTAAAATAAAAGTTGAGGGGGAAAAAATGCCTAATTAAAGAAAAAAAAACTTACCTGTAAATAAGAATCCAAAAATAGAAATCCTTAATATGTTATTCCAAACATAACATCACCAACCACCCCACTCCTGCCACCACATACAAACAGACATATTTAAAAGCATGCATTAACCGTCCATTTGGATGGGCTGATCATCTGCAGAGCTTCTAAGATGCAATTCCTTTCCAGAGGCATTTACTAATCGAGATGAATACTGTACTGCAGAGTGGACAAAAGGATATTGCCACAAATCAAAATAGCTGCATGAAAATATATTCACTGAAAGTAACAGACAAATATATTAAGCATAAATAACCAAGACACGTAACTCAATTAGTATGGTAAGAGAAATATTTTGCTGAAGTGCTGGCTTGATCCTTTAGACATTTACAATACTATGCAAAGAGAGTGGATGTTAACTGCACTGGCCACAAAAATTATAACTATGTGAGATAAAGCATTTGGTAATTAGCTGGATTTAAAAATTCCACAATGTATGATATATACTTCAAAACATCACACTGTACATGATAAATACACACAATGTTATCTATCAATTTAAGAAAATTTTTAATTAAAAAATGTACAATATTAGCCAGCTATCAATTTATTTTAAATGTTAAATGTTTTGTGATCCTTGCCATTTGTCACTTTGCACAAAATATTCTAGGCTACAGTAAAGAATTAGTGCTTTTTCTAACCGAACAAAAAAGCCTGTTTGCTTTGAAAACTGCACACCACCTGCTATTAATCTGAAACTGAAAACAAGCAGTGTAATGACAGTTAGCAAGTTAACACCCCCTCCACCTCTTTCCTGAAAGATGAGCATTGAGTACCATTTCATAACCTTTTCAAAATTCTTTTCTAAAAAGTTCTAAGAAACAGATTTATATTTTACTACTAATAATGACATATGAGATTATTAAAACCAAACACGGTGCCCCTGCAGTGTGACAAGACTGGTTTTAGCGCTGAAGGAATTCCGTCCCCAACCCCCCGCCCCAATCTTTTTCCTTTTTTCTTTTTGTCTGCTGTCAGATGAATACGGCAGTAATGATGACATGATCAAGGAAGAGCTGACAACCAGCTGGAATATTTGTAAAAAAAAGACTGCCTAGCAGGTCTTTGCAGAAAGCTATCTTTTGTCCTCCTGTAGCTTTCTGTCACCTGAGGTAGCCTGCATCCTCCGGAGATGAAATGCAACATAAAACTACTAATTGATCTACTATCCAAATAGCTCCTGTAACACTTTGGAGAGCTTTGCAATTTGGTGGGTAGAATGGCCAGGACACCAACTCACTCATCAGCTCTAAACACAAAGCCTGATCTAAGCAGAATACACAATTCATGATCACCCATAAACGACTCTCGGGCATTCTGAATGTGTCTCTTCCCACCAGAGGAAATAAACCATACCCGATATACATGCTAACATGTTAAGTTAAATGCTAAAATAATTTACACACCTGAAGAACAAAATAAACTTAATATATCTATTCATTTATTCAATAAGCACTCAATGAAAACCTATTTTGTACAAGACCCTCAGTCACTGAACAAGACAGGACAGACTACAATAAATAACTTGCCTATTGCATCTCATTCAATGATCATAAACCACAATCCTAAAGCTCCCATTTACACACAGAGCTATAAAACTACCAAGAATCCATTCCTGTCTACAGATGCCACGTTTTTTAGAAACTTATAAATTGGGGTAGAGGGCAGTGCACAGCTTGTAAACACAAGCAACCATAATAGAATATAATATACGATAAGGACAGTAAATGCTGCCAGGAAAATAAAGGATTTCATCAACTGGACTAGAACTTGAAAGCCAGATGAGTAGGATTTGGATGGGCAGAGATAGGGTCAAAGGCCATCGCAAGAAAGGGGACAAGAAACAGAGACACAGAGAAGGGAAGAAAGGAGGCCTCAGCAAGCCTATCAGTTGAAGAGGGAATTACAGTAAGAGGGCCAGAAAATAAGTGGGAACTAGTCTGTAGGAAGACTTAACTGGCTAAGAGGTCTGGACTTCATCCTGTAGGCCATGGGGGGCCGCTAAAGGTTTTTGAGCACAATGGAAACAGTATTTTAGGAAGATTAATCTTGGTATGTAGGATGGATTAGAAAGAGGGGAGAATGCCAGTAGGGAAACCATTAAAGGGCCTGTTGAAAGGATCCAAGTGTGATATAACAGGGCCTGCATGTGCTGAATGACAGGTATGTTTCTACCAGCCCTTTCTAAATATCTTCTAAAGGAAAGGTATAAATTCTAGTGAGAGGGTAGTGAACTGCAGAACTGAAAAAAACAAACCACGGTCAAAAACCCAGGGAAATGTGCAAGAATTAATACAATACATACCATGACTATGCCACAGAAAAATCTCCAAATAGAATCACCACCGAAACTAGGCAATTTGAAGATAGGCCACGGATATATTTAAGAGATCAGTCACGCTATTCTAACATAAAATTAATTAATTAAGAAGGAAAATATAATTAATGAAAGAGAAGGAAATTTGGGACAAATCATTATGAGGTATTAGGAATTGTCTGCTTTAACCATCAGTCTTGGTCTGCGGTTCAGAATCTGGTGTTTAAGAGAATCATGCTGCCACAGTGCAGGAAAACGTAACTGGGAGTTTTCCTGTGTCCAACTTGACAAAAGTACCAATGTCCTTCCATCAAAAATTCAAATTTGCTACAGTCTAACACAAAATTTTAAGTCCTTTACCCTAAATAAAAGGCTACTATATAAAGTCCCAAACCTTAGAAAAATCATGCTGGCTCTAAATTTTTAAATGTCTTAATTTTAATATTTGTTCAGATATTTCACTGAGATGTTGTTTAGTATGCCATCTTCAAAATATGAGTCAAAGTAACCTGCACTTTCTTCTTATAAGTATCCTTTCATATCTGAGGCCCTTGGTTTTTAAGGCATGGTCTAAAGGTTAAAACTCTAGACTCTCCTCTGATAAAGACTCCATCCTCTCCAACAAGCTGCTAAGATGCACGAAGAAGAAAGTCACAAGCATAAGCCCTTGTAAGTACTGGGTCCAGGCCAGGCAGGCTCATTTAGGGTCCTGTGGACACTTGAACAAAATGGAAGACAGACGCAAAGGAATAGATCCCTGAACTCAGGAGTCTGGGGAAAGCTGCTTCTAAATAACAAAGAATAATAATAACTAATAGTTGTGTAGTACTTTAGAATGTTATAAAGTTATCTCATATTCGTTATATCATTTAATTCTCAAAATAATGCTAGGTCTTAATTAAATTCTCAAAACTATGTCTAGGGATATGGTTTGGCTGTGTCCCCCTGCAAATCTCATCTTCAATTGTAGTTCCCACAATCTCCACGTGTTGTGAGAGGGACCCGGTAAGAGGTAATTGAATCATGGGGGCAGTTACCCCCATGCTGTTCTCATGAGATCTGATGGTTTTATAAGAGGCTTTTCCCCCGTTTGTTTGGCACTTTTCCTTTCTGCCGCACTGTGAAGAAGGACATGTTTGCTTCCCCTTCCACCATGATTTTAAGTTTCCTGAGGCCTCCCAACCCTGCAGAACTGTGAGTCAATTAAACCTCTTTCCTTTATAAATTGCCCAAGACCAGGTGTGGTGGTTCACGCTGTCCCCGCACTTTGGGAGGCTGAGGCAGATGGATCACTTGAGGTCAGGAGCTCGAGACCAGTCTGGCCAACATGGTGAAACCCCGTCTCTAATAAAAACACAAAAATTAGCCAGGTGTGGTGCGCATCTGTCGTCCCAGCTACTTGGGAGGCTGAGGCAGGAGAATCGCTTGAACCCAGGAAGTGGAGGTTGCAGTGGGCCAAGATCGTGCCACTGCACTCCCATCTAGGTGACAGAGCGAGCCTCCATCTCAAAAAAAAAAAAAAAAAAAAAACAACAACAACAGAAAAACAAATCTCAAGCAGTTCTTTATAGCAGCATGAGAACAGACTAATACACCTACAATACTATATAGCAGAGGAATGCTAAAATAAACAAATCTTGCCAAAATTATCACTCCCAACTTCACAGTGGAGCATAATGAGGGTCACAGAAGTGAAAGGGATTGGCACAGTTACACAGCCAATAAGTGGTCAAGAAGATGTTGTATTTATTTTTTAATCAACTACTCTCTCATTATTAACACAACTACCTTTATCTTCTTCTCTACAAAGCCATACCAGGCTCTATTGACCATTTTCTTTTAGAAACTTCATGGCACTTGCAACCTACAGCACACAATTCATTCAGCAATGGTTACAGAGAAACTCCTATGCATGAGGCAATGTACAAAGTGTTATTGCTTAGAGGCTGGAGTAAGAATGAGAAAATAATCAGGTATGAGCTTTCCCATGAAAAACTGGCACCAAGCATATACACTTGACCCTTGAACAACATGGATTTGAACTGAGCAAGTGCACTTATACGCAGACTTTTTTCAACTCAAAGCAGATCCAAAATACAGTAGTCACAGGATACAAAACCTAAGCATAAACTTTCTATCCACAAGTTCTGCAGGGCCAACTGTGGGACTTAAATATGCACAGATTTGGATATATAAGGGCGGCCCTGGAACCCATCCACTGTGTATACCTAGGGACAACTGTATTTGTACCGGTAAAACTTGCCAAGGGCAGGGGGTATTTCTTTTTATTACTGTACGATCAGAGTCCAGCATAGTGCCTGCAACTCCATAACAAGTGCCCCCCACACGCTTGGTGCATGTCTAGGAGAGCAGAAAGAGTTGCCCTGGCTCCTATACTTGCCTGTATTGTTCAGGCTCCTGACAGACACAAGTAGGTTTAACTAAATGCATACTCTTTATTCCTTAACTTTCTTATACTAATAAACTATTGGGAATTCAAGCAGATTTTTGACAGAGAATGGTGAATAGAACAAAGTATATTTCTGCAGTTTCCCTTTGTATATCTGTCTCTCAGTTTAATATTGAACACTTCTATGTGTCATTTTCTCCATCTCTCTTGTGCCAAGAGATAGCTCTAAGCAGGCAGCTTAACTATTTCCATTTCTCTTCATCCAAGCTGACCCCCTCTAACTTTCTCAAACTGAACACAGCAGCACATTACAGATCAGAAAAGGGCTAGCAATTATATGCTTCTAAGACATGGCAGACAGAGGCAAGGATGTCACTGCTCCTGACTCCCATGCTCATAGAAGACATTGCTCAGCCAGCACTGTCTTTCCTGACCCCACCGAGTCTGAGTAAGGCTACACAACCTTTCCCAACACAGCTCACTACGTAAGCATTACCAATCAACGGGAGCTGGCTGACAGTTTGCCACAGTACTATCCTGACTGTCAGATATGCTGTGGGTGAAAGAGTAACACAAGGAGAAGAAAAACTAACAGAAAACCAAGAGGAGTAATTAAGGGCATAAAAGGAGCATAATTAAGAGCAGCAGATGCAATAACAGATTAGGCTCAAAAAGAAGCACGGCCCATTCTCAGTCATGAAGAATAAGGGTTAAAAGGGCAAGAAGAGATGGGAGTTCCACAAACACAGTCCAGTAGACTCACAAGGCATGCCCAGTGTCTAAATGAACACATCAACACTAAAGCAAGGACAGAGAGCAGCCCACCCTCTTGGAATTAAAAACTAATAGGAACAATATGCGAAGGGGTCCCAGCCAAGGAAGTAGCCATGAGATGACTGGCCACCCCCATCTACAAAGAGCTAGAAGCAACCCCAGAACATCATTAACTACCTGTCAATGTTCTCTTCAGGCACAGAGCAGCAAAGACCTTTCAGATCACACTGGAAGGACAAGGACTATTCATAGGTTATCTTACTGTTCCCAGCAACCACCAGAATGCAAATGGGTCAAGGCAGACACAAGATGCTGACAATGGACCTATAAAAAGGCCCAAGGGATTCAAATTACTTTTCTTCCTTCCATAAAAGTCCTGTGAGAAAGCAGAAGTTTGTTGTAGAAGTGCACAAGTAGTGATTTGGGAAAATACAAGTAGCATGTACCATTATATTTAAAACTTACCTTGGGTCATCCCAACTTCAGACTAACTTGTATTTTCCAGACAAACCTTTGCTCTGCTCCCCATCAGTTTAGTGTCTTTTGTGATGGCTTCATAGCAACTGCCTTTTGGCTCTCCATAACCCTTCTTTTATCATCTGTCCCCATGTTTATTGCCCAAAGCAAGTCAAATGTATAAAACTTTGCTATCCAGTAGAACCCCTTTGGTATGAGTGAGATCACTAAATATAAACCAAATCGGAGCTAAATAATTGAATACACATGCAATGTAGGTTAATAATGGAACATTAACATGTCTACCCATGTCCTTTCTATGCCCTCTTATCCCCTCAATTGCTACTAAGTTTTCCATCTTTAGGTTCCCTTACCTTTGCAAACACAACAAACGTGAATTACATCGGCCAAACCAGAAAGCTGCCCTATTCATAATTCTTCACCCTCTGTAAGCAACTACTCACAATATCCTATCCATTAATATGTAATGTATCACCTTCAGGACTTTTGTTACATAGGCCACCATTTAATACCTACTGCTATTCACTTGATATTTTTCTTTAAATTAGCTCTATTTCAAAAGTTGAATAATTATGAGAAGTCTTTATATAACTACCATAATTAGAAAATCAGATTCAACTGTCTAAGTGGAAGATAATAGGGAAAATATAATGGAAACAATTTCTGGTTAGTAACTGTTGCCTGGCCCAAGGTTCTGATCTGAGACATCCTCCCTTATCTGAAATAAGAAGACAGATAAACTACTAGTGGTTAAAGGTAAAATGACGCTGGCAGTGAAGTATGGGAGTAAATTACATGTTAGCCCATAGCCAGAGCTCCTTCCTGGCTTGAAATGTTGGCTCTCCCACCTACTAGCTATGTGATATTGGGCAAGTTACTTTAACCTCTCTGTGTGTCAGTTTCCTCATCTATAAGACAGGATTTTTTTTTTTTTCTTTGAGACAAAGTCTCACTCTGTTACCCAGGCTGGAGTGCAGTGGCGTGATCTCGGCCCACTGCAATGTCCGCCTCCTGGGTTCAAGTGATTCTCCTGCCTCAGCCTCCCAGGTAGCTGGGACAACAGGCGTGCGCCACCACACCCGGCTAATTTTTATATTTTTAGTAGAGACAAGGTTTCACCATGTTAGCCATGCTGGTCTCAAACTCCCAGCCTCAAGTGATCCACCCTCCTTGGCCTTCCAAAGTGCTGGGATTACAGGCATGAGCCACTGCGCCCAGCCAAAGATGGGACTACTAACAGTACCTCCCACATAAAGATGTTATGAGGTCAAATGGTTTAATATGTAAAGTGCTTAAATTTTCTATATGTTTGTTAAACAAAAACTGTAACTGCCACAATGACAATACTTGGTTCTGCTCAACAGCCCACATGCACTGTGCCAACTAGAACATCACAACAAATGACATTGTCTACCATGTGATGAAAAACCCAGAACATCAATAAATCAAAACCCCAACTGTGTCAAGGACACATGCTGAAGGAGGCTAGAGAAAAAGAATGTTGAGATTCCAAAGTGAAGGGAATCCACCTCCCATTTCCTCTGCTTCAACGAAGCCAAAAATGTAGCTATCCCCCAAGTCCAACAACCTCTGGAAACTGTGATAGGTACTATCAATGATGAACCAAACCCTGATTCAAGGATCTCAAAGTCAAATGGGAAGACAAATAAATTTTTTAAGTCACAATACAATATGATGATAAGGGAGGCATGGAACTTTAGAGAAGGGGAAATTATGCTTCTGGAGTCAGAAAACGCTTCCCTAAGGGAGGTAAATTTAGAGATGAATCCAAGAGTCTGGGTAGGAATTCATCCATCAGGCAAAAAGACAGGCCCCCCAGGCAGAGGGAATAGAATGCACAAAGCCCTAAAGGTGGAAGCACAGGCAGCACTCAGGCTCTGGCCACATACAAGAGTACCTGAACAGTCTTCTTTACATTGGCTATGCCAAGAAAAATCTCACCAAATATCCACATCCTGCAACAGAGAGGTCTACCGATTCTGAAGCCATGATTTCTTACCACATCATGTCCAGGATGAACAAGTGTGGAGAATGAATGATAGCGGAATCTGCACAGAGAGGCACCACAGGGGGCTCAGGCCAGGTTACTAGCAGCAGAGGGAAGGAAAGAAAGGCTTTTAAGATAGACTGAAGAGACTGACAATAACGTGACACCAGTGGGACCCACTGGGAAGCAACTACACTGAGACAGCACACTGCTGGGCAGCAAATCCAGCCAATGCGTGCTTCGGAGCCAGGTATTTCAAGGGGTACTTATCAACAGAAAAAGGCTCTGTAAACGTTTTCTTTTTCTTTTTTTTTTTTTTTGAGATGGAGTCTTGCTCTATTGCCCAGGCTTCCAGGCTGGAGTGCAATGGCATGATCTTGACTCACTGCAACCTCTGCCTCTTGGATTGAAGTGACACTCCTGTCTCAGCCTCCCAAGTAGCTGGGATTACAGGTGCCCACCACCATGCCTGGCGTGTGTGTGTGTGTGTGTGTGTGTGTGTGTGT
This sequence comes from Gorilla gorilla gorilla, assembly GCF_029281585.2. Lineage (NCBI taxonomy): Eukaryota > Metazoa > Chordata > Mammalia > Primates > Hominidae > Gorilla > Gorilla gorilla. The sequence goes on from NC_073230.2 coordinate 142,003,967, forward strand.
GTGTGTGTGTGTGTGTGTGTGTGTGTAGTAGAGATGGGGTTTCACCATGTTGGCCAGGATGATCTTAAACTCCTGACCTCATGATCCACCCACCTTGGCCTCCCAAAGTGCCGGGATTACAGGCATGAGCCGACACACCCGGCCTAAGGCTCTATAACTTGATTAGTTTAGCACACAGCATCCATCTTTTCCAAAGAAAAGGAGTTATGTTTGTCAGTTTACTTCATCAGTGATCTCTACTAATGCCTCAAAGATCCAGAAATGACATTACAACCTTAATTATGTAAGCCTAAGCATACAACTTGTTCAGCCAAAGTGGCCCATAATTAGTACTATTATGTACATGATTAATAGAAAATATATTTTTTCCACAGAATGAGGATGATAAGTATTGAACTTAAAGTGCAATCTAGTTTATTTGTTGTGGTAGACAACTCCTAAAATTCAAAGAAATATAAAAACACTTATCTTTTCCAGACAACAGCCTTCAAATGTTCTCAAGCATTAAACCTGAAAGTTGGAACAAGGGGTGCCACTCTGGCAGACCCAGCGTGCCTTACATGACAGGGGTGCCTAACAGAGATGTGTGTGCGCATGTGGCTCAGTGGGAGGACAGGGACTCTGAAATGACAGATAATCAGATTACCGAAACACAACAACTTGGAAACAACGAGGAAGAAAGCTTCACTGAGAAAGCGAAAATAGAGAAGAATAATATTAAGTTCAACAAAGAGGCTAGGCGTGGTGGCTCATGCCTGTAATCCTAGCACTTCAGGAGGCTGAGGCGGGCAGATTACCTGAGGTCAGGAGTTTGAGACCAGCCTGGCCAGCATGGTGAAACCCTGTCTCTACCAAAAATACAAAAATTAGCCAGGTGTGGTGGCAGGCGCCTGTAGTCCCAGCTATTAGGGAGGCTCAGGCAGGAGAGGTTGCAGTCAGCCAAGATCATGCCACTGCACTCCAGCCTGGGCGACAGAGCAGGACTCCATCTCAAAAAAAAAAAAAACCAAATCAACAAAAAAACACTCTGCAATCCTATTTACCTCAACAAGCTCTCAAGGTCATCCACTGGAAGAGAGCAGCAAGGATTTCGAGCTATGGTAAGGAGGAACGGACTTTGGGGAAACATGGGGTCAGGGACAAGACAACTGGGAAACACCTTAGAACAGACTGAGCCCAGTTAGGGGGCAGAAACACAGGCCGGGAACCATAAGAAAGTTCTGGAAGTGGCATGTGGCGGGCGGATGAGGATGATTTTTCTCACTCCTGCATGGTTCCCTCTGGTCTTTCCTTTTGAGCTGTTCCCCATATCCGTCCCCTCCCTTATCTATCCTTCCACTTACCAGAAACTTTTTCCCACTCTCTTGTATCTTTTTTTCTTTGCTCATTTCTTCTTCTACAATTTTATGGCCTCACTCTTTGTTCTTGCACTTAGTGAGCTAAAACATATGTGAATTGTTTTGTTTTGATGTTCAAACTAGGTCAATTGAGCATTTCAAATTTCTGACTCCAAAAATCCCTAAGCATTAATCCCACCCCAACTATTTTACTTGTGCTCTGATTTCTTTTCTTCTCAAGATAATTCATAGTACTTAAGAGAGAAGATTTCCTATCCCTGATTTAGCAGATACATTCTTCATTCTTTTAATCTTTGCTCCTATTGCTACCTAGCCAATCCTTGAACTTCTTCATTAATGTTTAACTTTGTGAACTCAGGGAACAATGGGTACTAAGGGCATGACATAGTTGGTGCATGTAATATTGTGCTTTGTGGTGAGTTTGTTTTTTTTTTTAATTTTTTAATAAAAAAAAATTTTTTTTTTGGTAAAGCAAAATGAGCATTGTTCTGGGATCACACACTGCAGAATCAATACATATGGGCGATGGTTCAGCAAACGACTATGCCTCCCCACTGAAGGTAGATTTCCAAGTTTCTTGTGTCTACTGACTGTGTTTTTCTAATTATTTCCCAATGATCTGGTTAAACAACCCTTCTCATCTCTGAATTCCATTTCGATTTTAAAAATCCACACTACTAATTTTAAATCCATTATGTGTAGTTCCACTCTTCATCCTAATTCGTTTACTGTTGTCTGGGTCTACCATGAAAGTGCTCTTTCACAGAATTAGAAATATAACTAAATTGCTCAGTAGGCAATATTACAAACTGATATAAATGAAATCTTATTGAGAAGCCTCTTTTTACCTAAATACTTTGTTTCATATCACCATCCTTTATTTGCTCTAGAATGAAAAGAACATGGTAGAAAATTACAGTAGTTCCCCCTTTATCCAAGGTCAACCATAGTCTGAAAATAAGTGAGTACGGAGAATAAGATATTGAGTGAGAGACATGATATTCACATAACTTTTATTACAGTATATTGTTATAATTGTTTTAATTTATTATTAGTTATTGCTATTAATCTCTTACTATGCCTTTTTTAAAAAGAAAAGGCCTCACTCTGTCACTCAGGTTGGAATGCAGTGGTGGAATCATGGCTTAATGTGGCCTCAACCTCCTGGGCTTCAAGTGATCCTCCCACCTCAGCCTCCTGAGTAGCTGGGACCACCAGTGTACACCATCATGCCTAGCTAATTTTATTTTTGGTAGAGATGGGGTCTCTCTATATTTGCCCAGGCTGGTCTCAAATTTCTGGGACTCAAGCAGTCCTCCCACCTCAGCCTCCCAAAGTACTGGGATTATAGGTGTGAACCACCATGCCTGGCTACTATCCCTAATTTATAAATTAAAATTTATCACAGTATGTATGTATGGAGAAAAAAGTTATACATATAGGGTTTGGTACCATCTGCATTTCAGGCATCCACAGGGGGGTCTTGGAAGGAATCCTCAGTGGGTAAGGGAAGATTACTGCATTTATAATAAAGTCTGAGTGCATGCAAATGTTACAGACTGAATCCAAGTTTATGACTGCATTGTTGTTTTTAAAAATTACAATCATTAGATATAATGGTAGAACTTTGGACCCTGCTGTCTAGTTTATTATTTTGAATCTGGACAGAATCTAAAACTGTTCTATACAACCCTATGGAAAAGATTAAACAACAGACTTTCCATCTAAGGGGGAACTAGTTTCCATCTTTAAACTAAATCCCCCCTGCTGAAATTGAATTCTTACAAAACAAAAAATTAATCCCATACTCAGACATAACTAGAAAAGAGCCAGTCGTAATCCTCTATATCATACTTCTGCACATAGTAGGAAAAAGTGATCCCCTCAACCCTCTCCTCTTTTAACTAAATATCTATATTATACAGCCAAACATTTCTTTATTCAACTTTTCAACTGCATTGTGGATCTTTCCTATATATTTAAACTCTAAACTCTTGTTGTCCATTTAAATTTTTGAACCTTAGTTTCTTCACCTAAAACAATGGACCTAAAAATACCTGCCCTAGGCCGGGTGCCAGGTGGCTCACGCCTGTAATCTCAGCACTTTGAGAGGCTGAGGCGGGCAGATCACGAGGTCAGGAGATCGAGACCATCCTGGTTAACAGGGTGAAACCCCCGTCTCCACTAAAAATACAAAAAATTAGCCGGGTGTGCTGGCGGGCGCCTGTAGTCCCAGTTACTCGGGAGGCTGAGGCAGGAGAATGACGTGAACCCGGGAGGCGGAGCTTGCAGTGAGCAGAGATCGCGCCACTGCCCTCCAGCCTAGGTGACAGAGCGAGACTCCATCTCAAAAAAAAAAAAAAAAAACCTTTCCTATTACTCATCTTTTGAGCATCAAATTATATACCTAAAAGCATGTTTAAGAGGTAAAAACAATATATCCATTCCAAGCAGGTATGTGAGCAAACAAAAGAGAAAAGATCAGAATGCAGAAAAGAAAAGACATAGGGACAACACGGTGAAGATTTAAGTCATTTTGTCTATATTCTCTGCACTAAACTAAAGCTAATTCATTCTGTGACAACCCCCAGGTTTGATTCTAATAAAGACTGGCTTAGTGATTCATAATGAGTTAAGATCTCACCTACCACTGTATTCAAAAAAAATCTATAGCATTGAGAGAAGTCTTGAGTTGGCTGCTGGCAGGGGGATGATATAATTAGGGAGAGAAGGAAACTGAATCTCAGATCTAGCATTTATTTGCTTTAGGACAATGGGAAGACTTCATGGGCTACCCAGGCTTTAGATTCCCCATCAGTAAAATGAAGCTAACCATCGGACCCTCCTCAATGGGCTGCTGGGAGAATTAAATAACAGAGTTTGGGTAAAACCCTGGCACAGTGCATGACACATTTGTGAAACACTCAGATACAATCGAGACCAGTAAGTGAAAAACAATTAAAAAGATATGTATGTACTTCACAACAAAGTTGCAATAAAATATCTAAGTAACAAATTATTTCCCAATTGTCTCATATGAGTACCAGCCCTTTTCCTCCAGTATGGTTCTGCTGAGTTCTCTGCAGATTATCTACATTTTCAACTGTTTTCTTTAAAGGTCAGTGAGAACTAAAAGACTTAAAAGACTCAATCTGAGTGCAGAACCCTTCTAGATTTCCCCCTAATCCTCCACAGTCCTCTTGCCTATACCTAATTCAAGAGCAAGTTTTTAAGTAGATCACCTTTACAAGTCTTCCCAAAGCATTCCGCTTATTTTTCATAGAAACAGCTACAGCTGACATGGCACTTAATAAAATTATGTAATAGAAACTACTGGCAAATAGGTGAATAAGCAAGCACAACTGACTTGGTAAGCAGCTGACTTAACAGATAAGAAACGCACAGGAGTGTCAGAAAGTCTACCAGTGATGAGCATCAATGTGCCATCGACACTGCAAAGCAAGTCTTATGAGGGAATGGGAAGCTGTTTTCTCCACGAGGTAGATTCTGTGAAGGTCAGATAAGAGTTTATACTGTATCTGAATCATCATCATCATTAATTTTACTCTAATCCTATATAGTTGGGTTTATTCTTTTTTTTTTTTTTTTTTTTTTTTGAGATGGAGTCTTGCTCTGTCGCCCAGGCTGGAGTGCAGTGGCGCGATCTCGGCTCACTGCAAGCTCCGCCTCCCAGGTTCACACCATTCTCCTGCCTCAGCCTCCCGAGTAGCTGGGACTACAGGCGCCCGCCAGCATGCCCGGCTAATTTTTTGTATTTTTGTTAGTAGAGACGGGGTTTCATTGTGTTAACCAGGATGGTCTCAATCTCCTGACCTCGTGATCCGCCCGCCTCGGCCTCCCAAAGTGCTGGGATTACAGGCGTGAGCCACCGCGCCCGGCCATAGTTGGGTTTCTTCTTAGAAGACCCCACATAAATTGCCTTTCCTTGACCAAATAGTAATCTACGACAAGTTGATCTAACTCCCTCACCAAAATACTATAAAACATACTTTCAACTTGGCTAAATCCAGTCAAATGTTTTCAACATCTGTAGTAATTCTAACCTGCAAGAGATAGAGACAGGAAAAGATCTAAGAATATGAAACACAAGGCATACTGCTGTTGGGCTCAGTTTAGTCACACGCCTCTATAAACAACAAATGAGAGTCTTTTGTGCACACTAAGCTTTGAGTGGCCCATGATACACTACTGGATGAGCAAAGATGTCTTGTCTTGCTTCAGCTTTGGCGACTGTGCTCCTTGGGACCCAAACCGTTAACTCCAAATGACTAGCCCTCTAACACCACTTCTAAAAGACCATATAGCTACAAGTTGGTGTATGTTGGATAGCTGTGAGGAGTCTGACAAAAAATCTGATGCTAATAATAAAGTGCTGAAGATTCCCATGGATTTACTTGTTACACAATTCAAGGTTTTCCCTGGGGGAAAATGCTCTCACTTCTTGGGTTTCTGGGAAGTTTTCTTAAGTGAGAGAAAAAGGGGTAGAGCCACAGCTAGCACACTGGGAACGCACATCGTCATCATGCCCTTCTCTATCTCTTTATTATAACATGAGTAGTCCATGGAGCAGGGCTGTATAAATGAATACACAAAGAACAAGAATTGTCACTCTAATGCTGGCATCAACAAACTATGGCCCAAATCTTGCCTTTTGGAAATAAAGTTTTATCGGCACAAAACCCATCCATTCATTACTCATTTTCTTTCGCTGCTTTCACGCTACAATGAGAGAGATAAGAATTGCAAGAGAAACTATGGCAGGCAAAGCCTAAAATATTTACTACCTGGCCCTTTACAGAAAAAGTTTGCTGGCCCCTGCTCTAATAGAGAATATGGTGCTTAAACAAACAAACAAAACTAGAAAACCTGGCCTTCCTAACACTTTGGGGAAGAAAATAAATAGCAATACAAAGGAGATGCTTATCTGACATGCAAGTCCTCCCCAAAATCAGAGAAACAGATGATTTAAATACACTATTCATTCACTGAATGACCAAACACACACAAGGCAAATACTGCCTCAACTTGTTTTATTTATTGTTGTTTATTTGTTTACTCTGTCGTCATGAAAAAGCAAAAATGGTCATGAAGGTTCCAGATGCTGACAGAATGCTTTTGTGTGTTTTAGAAGCAAGTAAACAAATGGCCCATCCAATACAAGTTCAGGTGCTTGGTACTTCACTTAGAATCATAGGCTTGCTATGCCTCAAAATAAGCATGTAATCATTGTTCACTTAATTGTTGTATTGTTTATATGCATCTGTATTTTTTAAGTAGTCTCAGATCAAAGAAAAAAACTATCTACAGACTGCCTTAAAAAAAAACCTGGCCTTATAATTTGTAATGAAAACAGCAAACCTTACATGCTGAGACAGCTCGGCTTCTTTGTTGATAATTCTAAACATCACTTATTTTCTGTCCACTTACCTCCAGTACTGGCTGGGGAAGGAGTACAGTAACGGGCACTGCTTTGGATAAAATGGCAATTGATAGAGGTTATTTTCCAGCTATCATGCCCCATTTCCTCAAGATAAATCACCACCAGGAAGAAGCAAAACCCATGGAATATCATTAAGTATAGAACAAGAGAAGGAAAACACTGATATATGTAAACTGAACAATATTTTAGCTCTTTTATTATATTTGAGTAAATTATGGCTCCAATTTAAAAAAGATTTGAGGGCCTATATATACATTAAGCAAAAAGTTAAACTATACTTATAATGATACTATAATTTTATAAATTTCTCTCTACCAAAGAATTCAAACCAATTATATATACTTGAAATATACTTACACCACTACTTTCCTCCAGGCTCTGAAATTTCATTTAGGAAATGTAATAAAAGCAAGAAAATTCCAAGTACTGGGACAAGTTTCAGTATTCACCCCTTGAAACAGTTCTTTTTCAAAGTAATAAGATTAATAATCTGCAAGTCTCTGCATATTAGGCTCATCCTAAAAGTAAACAGTAAATAAACCCAATATTTATTTGAAGGAGGTATCAACAATCCCAATTGATAGGTAAATATACTGAAATAAAGAAGAGCTTGAGACCTTTATTAAATACAAAACAGAAATATATGACACACACAACAACAACAAAAACAACAACAAAACACAAAAAAGGATTAAGTCATTTTCTGAGGACTAAATTCTAAGGCAAGTGTTTGGAATTCTGAATGCATTTTTCCATTAGAAAATGGTCCTAAGGCAGCCTGCAAAGCCTGAAGGGCACTTCTTATCACCAAGTCTCAGAGGATGATGACACTGGGTTGGTGAGAAGTCTAATTTCCCTACAGATCTTACGATTTCCACAGACAAAGAATTTATACTTTCAGAGGACTTGAGAAATCCTTCCCTTTACGCCACATCTCTATTCAGAGGAGGAAAGAAAGACTTAACAAGAGCAAATGACTACCCAAGGATTCACGGCTAGAAACAGTACATAAGAAGTGCAGAGAAGAGCTGCCTCACTTCTACAGCTTTTCCTTGATGTGATGTATAGCTGAGCTAGACTTGACCAGCTTTCTTAAGCTCACAAAGAGAAATGGACAGAGTAAAGGAAAAAAACTGTTCCCAGCTTGGTAGGCAGGAGGTAGGATGTGGAAAAGGAGGCAATGGCTTCAGGTAAGCATGGGTGTGCCTGGGAAGCTGCCTGAGACCTGTGGGTAGACATGAAGACAAAGGGCGGGTACAGCACAAGCATTGGACCCTTAAGAAGGAAGAAGCGGGTTGACCAAACCTCTCCTGCCTCAAAAATCTGTTCATAGGCATTAAATGTGACCTGTGCCAAGCAAAATTACTAATATCACCACTAATCCCTGTGCTCATTAATCATCAGTACTCATTCACCATCTCCAAACACCAAATAGAACACCAGAGTTTTAAAAACTGCCAGTATCCCACTGCAATGCAACTCACTCATGTGAGTCCAGGCCAGGTCCATATCCCATATTCTGCCTACTCATTAAAAGAGGCCTCAATATTATACCCCTGTTTCTCTTCCTCTCTATACTTTTTTTTTTAAGCAAACTTACTAGCAGGTACTACTGATAAACTTTGATCAAAATGTCCATTGTGGCTTTGAAAGGCGTAAGTCATATTTCCCACTTGGGTAAGAAACTATTCTGATTATTTGACTTCATAATCCAAGTGTGTTAACCAATTTTTATACAGTTTTATTCACTCTCAGGGTTTAGCCACAGTTAAGACTCCCAACCTTGTCTTACGTTTACGTACAAATAGCTACCCTGTATTTCAAGTATGGGGCAACCTACCAGCAAAGCAACTACTTCTTACTTTTCTAAATCACAACCCTTGGCCAATAATGAGGAAACATCATTCCAAATGATGTTGATTCATCAAACCTATCCATCCATGATTGTGCTGAGCATTAAAACTTACATGTACAATCATCATGTGAAAAACCTACTCATTCCCCAACATGCAGGATCTGAAAACAGCCAAGAAGGAACACCAGAATGAAACAGTCGCTTAGAATAGGAATTCAAGACAATCAGAATATTGTCTTGCTCTTATAGGCACAAAGCATACACCTTTCAAATATATGTCACAACAGATATTGTCCCAACAATGTCATAATAAACTTGACTGAAAATTCAAACCAAAATTGATCAAAACTCAAAGGCACCAATAGGCCCTTCTAATAATTTTTTAATTGAGATTCAAAAAGGACATGAATAGTCCTTTTCCGAAAGTTGGGTTGATATTTCATTTGGTTTTAAATGTCTATATGTTTCAGCACAGTTGGATAAAGTATGGCTGTCTATTTATAGACAGACAGATTTGTGTGACTGGACACTTCAAACTCGCCTTTCCATATGGATAAGAGATAAGATTAGACATAGATAAAAGTAAATATGCCAAATATTCAGAGGGAAGAAAATAAAAATAATTCCATTTATACAATGACCAGACTTTTGGGACGTACAACCAGCTGGAATATAGTAGTTACGTTGAATAAGATTTTTTCAAAAAAATTCATAGCAACAGGGGTATCAGTTTATAAACCTGAGAGTTTACATGAGGGTTCTAATGTACGTTCAGATCCTCAGCCATAAAATTACATATAAAATAGAACAACAAATCAGAACCCAAGTTCTTAATCCAAATAAACATATTTTTTCAAATATGCCTTGTCAATGGGAAATAAACTTGAAGATAGACCCCACCACCAATCTGATTTCCCAGCAGCCAGAAATATTTTTGGTCTTTAGTCCCTAAAATCCTTATGTAAACACTTTGCTATCCTAGCATTAAAAAGAAACAGATACATGGAAGTTCAACTTGATTTAGAGAAGGAATGAGAAAGATTAAGCACAAAAATTAACACATAGATGAATTGTTTATTAGCTCTATGCAATAAGTGAATGGAGTCTTAGATTTTTAGAGAATATTACATTCCTTTGTAGACAACAGTAATAAACTATGCAATTCATCAGAACAATAAGAATAACATTTGTCTTATAAATCTTGGAGTAGACATTCAATTCAACTAGAAGAAAAATGGGACTTTGACCACAGCTGGAGAAATAAGGAATAGGAGGCAAAAGAAATTTTGGCATTTCCATGAGAGTAAGATCAGTCAGAAGGATAAGATTAGGTGACAATGATGAGACTAGGAATGAGAAAGGACTGCATAGTGAAATATGAAATGCATCTTATGGAAATTTTGAAGACTAATAATAATCAAACAGTAGTGGTACAGTTTTGGCCTAACATCTCACACTAGTCTCACAATAATAGTATGACACACATACATAAATCACAGAATGAAGTACAAAGCAGGGTATTTAAAAAAAGCTCAATTATTTTTAATTTATTAATGTGTCAGTGTCTCACAGTTAAAGTCCAATTCATTATTCTTGGTTTTAAGTATAGGTAAAAATTAATCTCTCCTCATCTTGCCCTACCACGACTTGAAATTGAGACTATAAACCACCTAGAGTTCATTTAAAAGGGTCTCACTGGTTCTGGTCATAGTAAAGAAGTAAAATATTTTTTAAACCTCTTTTTTGTAAAGCCTAGCAACTATAGAATATTCATTCAAAATTTTCATGATGCCAGAGTTCAAACTGTGGAGCAGATATTCTTAGACAGAGATCTTTAAAGGACTCCCCACTTAGCTTAAAATAGAAACAAGTAATATTTCAACACAAATACATTCCTTTAAGATGTGTATCTTTGGGACATGCATCAAAATGTATGAAACACCAAATTTCCAGCTCTTTCACTGTCTTAAAACACACGTACACATACAGCACTCGGCATGCAGCAACACCCAGCATCTGAGTGCCACATGCCTGGAGAGAGATCTAAGTCTGCAACAAATTCAACCAGATCCCATTTCTTTAAGGTCCAGAACTGAAAAGAACTGCTGAACACTGGGGGTGAACCTGTATCCCTTTGATCTCCATTGGAACAAAAAAGCAAAATGACATGCTCAAATGAAAAATCATTTATAATGGATGAAAGAAGGGCTATTCTTTCTTTGAATTCTGTCTGTTTGGAGGAAACAGGTGAGGGAGCTTTGAGGAAAAAATAAATTCTCAAAACACAAAACAATCCTTATGAGATAATACCAATAATGGAGTAGGGGTGGGAGAAATGGTAGAAGAAAAGGATGCTGTCCCCATTAGAAAAGGGAGAGGCTCTTATTTAAAAAAAAAAAAAGAAAGAAAAGGAGGGAGACAGTTTCTCATTTAAGTAAGACTAATTTTAAAAGAACCTGATTATAGTGCAAAGCTGCAAGTACAAGCCACTGAAACATCATGCATTAACCTGGTACTACTGTGACTCTGGTATTTATTTCAAAATGACCGAAATTTCACTACCACTTTCCAGCAAAGCTTACTACTTTTTAAGATGTAAATGTTGGGAGTAAAAATTTGTCCAGGTGCCAACTTTAAATGTTAAAATTGCACTTAATTAAATGCCTTATTTACACGGGACATGGGTCCCCATCCCCACTTCATCCCCAAGTTACACCTTCAGGACAGTAATGTAAGGTTTTTATTTAGTTTCTGTTACTTACATTTGGTTATTTAATTAATATTTGTGCAGACTCAGATCTGTACGATCTTCAGCAAGCATTCACCGCACACGTATATACCCCAGCTATGACACAAGTATATATCCCAGCTAGAAAAACAGAGGAATACCACATCGTACTTGTCCTCTAAGAGCTTACTGACCACTAGAGAAGTGGAGCACAAACACAGAGCAACAACAAACTTCATAACGAAAACGTTTCCAAAAGATGAGCCTCAAAAACGAGTTGGGGATGGGGGAAAATGCAAATGTATATTCACAAGGAAAGGTATTAAAGCATGGAGGGATGGCAGCCTGAAATACTATAGTAGGTTCAGCACCTACCAATGGTTCAGGGAGGTGAAGTCCAAGCTGCACTTAGAAAAATGGCCAGAGATGAAGCAGCAAAAGCAAGCAAGGCAGACTATGAGGATGAGCCATCTACCATTCTGAAGTGCCAGATTTAGCTGTAGACCATGGCAAGCCACTACGGGGTTTCTTGCATAGGAATCAGATACACCATTCCAGAGGCAATGTGGAACACAGAGGCAAGTAGACTAGTTGGGATATGCTTGAAGCAGTACAGGCCAAATGAAGGCCAGAACAATGTCCAAGACAGCAAGTTTGGAATCCCAACTTATAAGTTACTGGCATCAGTAGCGTTTGGAAAGGGGTAGAGGGGTAGCAAGGAGGATAGCTAGATTTCGGACAGAGATGGCAGTCTCAATCACTGAGAAAGAGAATACCAGTTTCTGAAGAAGCTGACAGTGGGAAGGGAAGACTGGTTCAGAGTTACATGTTGAAAAGTACAGCATTAGAATATAGATCCTGGAGCTGCTGGTTTATATCTGATGGCTGAGATCTGATGGCCTGTTGGGTGTGGACGAGACTGCACATGGAGAGTCTAAAGACTGAAAAGGAAGTATGCTATCCATAAAAGGAATTTGTGAGGCGCAAATGAGATAATGTACATATTTGCATTCTGTAAGCTGCATTTTTGATATACAGTCATCCCCTGGTATCTGCAGAGGATTGGTTCCAGGACCCCCTTCAGATACCAAAGTCCACAGATGCTCAAGTCCCTCATGTAAAATGGCATCATATTTGTATATAACCTAGGCACATCTTCCCACATACTTTAAATCATTTCTAGATTACTTATATCTAACACAATGTAAATGCTATGTAAATAACTACTACATTGTATTGTTTTTAATGTGTATTTTTTGTTGTTGTATTGTTGTTTTTTTTTCCAAATATTTTTAATCCATGGATGGGTGAATTTAAAAATGCAAAACCCATGGATACAGAGGGGTAATTGTATAGGTATTTTCGTTTTAACAAAACATCAGAATCCATCCTGTTTACCAAGAATCTCTACTGAGATGTCTTTTTATGAGCAGCTCTCTATTATGGAATACAGCTACGATTAGAATTCAAAGTCTGAGGGAACTTTAGGGAGCACAGGCTATTGCAATGTCTCCATAAAGATTACATATAAACCCATGCCCCCAGATTAGACCCACAAACAGTTAAGAGCCCACTGTAACAAGCCCATACAATACATATTAGCTCATTGCCCAAAATGCAGTATAGAAAGTGGTTTCACTGAAAACCATAAATGTTCTACAAACTACTAATGCTTCTGATTCCTTCCTTAGCTGTGTTTATTAAGCACAAAGAAGCTAAATGAGAAAGTCCCTGTTCTTTGAATATACACACCAAGTCTCGGGAACCTCTGCATGCATTCCTAACTTATCAACAGCCGTCAACCACATCTGCTCCTCATCCAGAAAAGTAGACATCAAACAATCTAGCATATCTGTAAATGCAGGGACAGCAAGTAACTTGATAAAATATGTAACAAACCTCAGACTCACCAAGTTTTCAACACTGTATCTCGCCCAGGCCTTTTATAATAGTGTGCAACAGCTGCTGTTAAGTTAGATGGAAGCGATTGGTTAAAAACAGCTTGAATTTCTAAAGCATGTGTTATTTTTCAAAAAATGAAAGACACTGTTAAAATAGCTCCATTCCTTACATATCTATTAAACTGTTTAAAATTGACAATCTTTAATTTAAGCCTATTCTTGGAACTAGATGTCCATTTCCACTGTCAGAAAGTCAGAACAGATTTCACAAGCACTAGAGGAACATAATCTTAGGACTCATAAGTAGGTTTCAGCAAGAAAAAAACTAACCTTACAGAAAACAAATCTGTCAGACGTCTTTAAGACTTCCTTTTAATTTTTTAAAAGGGACCATCTTACCTGTGAAGTATCTCAACCTACTCCTAAAGACATCTTTACCCTGAAGGATCTCCTAACATATTCATTTATTCATACAAAAAAAATTGATTTATATAGTTGTGAAATAGGCCCCGTAAGGCAACCCAAGCCCCCTTCTCTCATCAAGGCACAGAACCGAGCCAGGTTCCAGAAGAGAGTCCACTAAACCCCAGCTAAAGAGTAGGCTGGGGACTCTAGTTGGAGGCTGGAGTCCAGGCCTGATTCAGAGGGAATCCTATCTTCCTAGCCAGAATGAGGAAGGGGACAGGCCAGCCAAGACTTGTAACATGAAGAGAGTGACATCATGGATAAAGGATAAAAAGTGAAAGAATTCTATGAGGCCTGGGTGAACGCTGAAGTTAGGAAAGATGTGCCAGGAAGGGGCCAATTAACTCAGGGAAGCAATATCAATATCTCATTAGCAATGAAGATGCACTTCTCAGGACACTGGAATAGAATTGCATCACAAGTGTCTTATCTGACTGTGTACCCCTTGGGCTGTCTTAGCCTCCTACTCTAAAGAATAAATGGGGCCAGATGTGGTGGCTAATGCCTGTAATCCCAGCACTTCGGGAGGCCAAGGTGGGTGGATCACCTGAGGTCAGGAGTTCAAGACCAGCCTGGCCAACATAGTGAAACCCCGTCTCTACTAAATATACAAAAATTAGCCAGGCATGGTGGTGCATGCCTGTAATCCCAGCTACTGGAAAGGCTGAAGCAGGAGAATCACTTGAACCTGGGAGGCGGAGGTTGCAGTGAGCCTAGTTCATGCCACTGCACTCCAGCCAGAGCAACAGAGAAAGACTCCATCAAAAAAAAAAAAAAAAAGAATAAATAGACTCAGCATTAACGTAGAAGGATACAAAATATCAATAAATCCCCTTAATTGAGAAAATGGAGGCCATTCAGGAGGAATCCTCCCTCCCTTTTAAATTTGCTCAGGTCATCCTTGCTTTTCTCCGTCTCTTACCCTGAAGCAGGGTTCTCCTCTTTCCAAGGACTATTTCTACCCTCGAACCTACTCCCTCCTCAAATCCTGAGATTTTGCTCCATCAACTTATTATCACCTCTTTCTTACATTTTTTATCCTTTTCTTGCCATTGGCTTCTTTCCCTCGACTCTCAAACATATTAATACCTTTAAGGAAAACCACCCAAAAAAACTACTTCTTCAAGGTACATAATCTTTATCACCTTTCTTTCAAAGCTTAAAATCTTCATAGAATAATAACTATCCTGGCTTTTCCCTTTTTCCTCTTTTTTAACCACCTGAAACCTGGGTTCTGATTTCAACGCTATTTTTTATTATGTATGTTACAAATGATAGCAACTGATGGTTCAACCAGTTTCTCACTGAGGCTCATTTCACTGGCCGTCTCTGGAAACTTCACCTCTGACGGATCCCTCACTTCTTGACTCTCTCTCTCTCTCTTTTGTTGGCTGCTTGAACACTCATGGTTCATCCTCCATCTGCCTTGCAGATGGCTCCTGCATAGTCTCCCATGCAACTCTTTCTCAACCTGCTGCTTACAGGTAGGTATTCTCCAGAATTCTGCCTTTGTCTTCTTTCTTCTCTCCACATGCTATTTCTTGGCAATCTCACCCATTCCCAGAGCTTCATCTCTTTGAGAAGGATTCCCATAACTCTCTCTATTCCTGGCTGCTCTCCCTAGTTCCAGACATATGTTTCCAACTTATTTAATGAACACAGCTACAAGGATATCCTGAAGGGACCTCAAACACAGCAATATGAAACATAACTTGTCCTTAACCCAATCTAAAGCCGTCAATATCTTGCTAGTCACTGAGCTCCACACTGCAGTCATCTTTTACTTCTTGCCATACTCCATGACCAGGGCTATGGTGGGCCCAGAGAGACAGGAAGAGAAGAATTCATGAGTGGGCACACGAAGCTTTCCCTTATGGTAAAGGGGTAGATGCTTGAGAGCTGAGAGGTGTCTTTCCTCAGCTTAACATATGAAAGTCACAGAACCTATGGTTCTGATTGCCACGAATGTGGCATATTATTTCCTGCATGATGGCTATAATGACAACAGAATTTTGGATTTACTCTGTGAGAAACTAAGGCAAGAGAAAGCCTCATCCAGTCACTTGGGTCCTTAACTCATTACATACCCTTGGAATTGCTTGTTTGCTGGTTCAAAATAAACCTAAGTGACAGAAATCTTAAACAGAAATGTGATTCTTATCAGTCTTCAAGCCAGAATAAGCTTTATGGTGTTGCCTAACTCATTTCCTCCTTCTTAACCTCCCACTCCTAATTTTTTTTTTTTTTTTTTTTTTTTTTTTTTTTTTTGAGACGGGAGTCTCGTTCTGTTACCCAGGCTGGAGTGCAGTGGTGCAATCTCCGCTCACTGCAACCTCCACCTCCCTGGTCCAAGTAATTCCCCTGCCTCAGCCTCCCGAGTAGCTGGGATTACAGGGGCATGCCACCATGCCCGGCTAATTTTTTTGTATTTTTGGTAGAGAGTGGGTCTCACCATGTTGGCCAGACTGGTCTCAAACTCCTGACCTCAGGCAATCTGCCCGCCTCAGCCTCCCAAAGTGCTGGGATTACAGGCGTGAGTCACTGCACCCGGCCCCCACTCTTAATTTCATTCCAACCTCAGCAATGTCTCCCACATATAATCTCGTCATTTGAATTCCCATGAACAATCCTCGAATGCAGAGTGTTTCCACTTGTTTGGAAGGCTATACCACATGTCTAACATATTTCGCCCTTTCTTCTCCCCTATCCTTTTGCCCAGCAACACTTCCACCACAGGCAGTTTGGCTGTTCTCTACCCTCCACACCTGTCCTGTTATCAGCCCTCCCTCACCCCAGCACCCTAAGTTCTAGCAACATTAAGTTACTCAACATCCTAAAGTAGAACCCATGTTCTCCCATCGCGATACCTTTTCGATCCAGCTTTTCTCTCAAGATGGATGCCAGACACATTTCAAATCCCTATGCCCCTTGCAGCTCCGACACTTACTCTTCTAAGAAATTGTACCAGGTTTTCTCCTCATTCACCCCTATGGCCCAGTCCCATCTCCAGGGCCTGAATTACTCAGCCCTTTTGCACTTTGTGCTTCTATCTATATGCAGGTATCAGTCTTCTAACTAGAATTTAAGACCCAAGAGAGTTCAAGTTTTGAGGTTGCTTTGTAACCCCAGAAGCACTAATACAGCACTCACCACATAGAAGGCAGCACACTCTTGTGGAAAAACTCCAGAAGTGGAGTAACAAGAGTGACAAGTAGGGATCAAGTCACGATCTGCTCACGTATGTTGCAGCAGTGATTTCCATCCAGTTACTAAACTTTTTGATTCGCATTCCCCTCATCAATAAATGTTAAATAATAATTATTAACTTTGGATTTTTCTAAGGACCACATGAGATAACATACATAAAAGTTATTTGGAAAACCAGTACAATGCAAACAAATATAAGACAGTATTGTTATCAAGACATTTTGCACAATGTTTGTTGAAGATTGACCCAAACTTATCTTTCTACAAAAGAAAAATTGCTATAAATGATGAAGTACTTTTCTACAGGAACTAGAAGCAACAAAAACATGAAAGTGGTTTGCTCACTGGTAACAGCTGATCTCGTTAAGGTCACTGTATTGTTTTTCTTATACTAGAACATAAAGCGCTAATCAAAGTATTAAAACTAGATTTTAAAATGCAGTACTTTTTAGCCTTCCGTATAATTTTAGGCATTAATATGGGTAAACTAATCATTATATTCGATGATGATTACTCGGATGCCTAAATGCTAAGTTACATCTTCAATATCAATGTCAATTAAATGAAATACCTCTTGAAAAAGAATTTATATCATTTTTCTGATTCAACATTAACTATCTACACTCTGACTGACCAATGTAAATGAGCTTGTAAATTTTAAGTTCTGTAGGAAGAATGGGTTTGATGCTGCCTCCCCTCCCCCTACCCCGACACACACATTTAACCCCTGTCTGCATTACTTCTGAAAAGAAGAAATCCACTGTGCAGCAGGCAGTGGGAAATATAATGCAGCTTTACACTGCATCATGAAAGCAAGAAAACAGCCAGCTGTGAGTCAGAAATAGAACAAAATTTTGAGTTGCAAACCCAAGGGACCTTCAGGTAACATTGGAAGTGCTCCTGAATGATGAATAGTTTATTTTTTTTCAGACCCACTATGGACACTGCAGGATATATTTACCATATTAATTTTTAAGTTTCAAAAGCAATAAACCTGTTGGTCAGATGGAAGCCTGACACTCACAGCAGCTGATCTATCAATCAATCCAACATGGCCGGGCTCTGCCAGCAGCCCCTGACACCAATTAGGAAACTAAAATCGCGAACTGCTGCTACCAGGTTATAGTTTTGCCAATTAGAGCACATCCTGGGTGAGAGAGAGCAATGAACACTAGAACTCAGGGTCAGGAGAGAGAGGTGAAAAGAGCCTCATGTAATGTGACATGAAAAAGAAAGACTGCAGGAGGGACACAGAAAAGAATCAAGACAGTGTGGAATCAAACAGCACATTTTATTGTTCACTTGTCAAACACATGCAGACACTAAGACAAAGCAAAAACAAGGCGCTTCCCTAGGTCTTTACCCTGGAAGGCACTGCTTATTGGCCTACGCAACTTGCCAGCCAATCACTGCCATTCATGCACTCTGAGGCTGCCGTCTCCCACTGTTCCCTTTTAGTGAGGATTCACAAGTTAAGCTGCCGCACACAGGGCCTTCACGTCAAAGGCAGACCGCTGATAGACACATATCAAAGTGCTGGAAGGCCAATACTTCAAATCAGGCTCATTATTAGCACATAAACCTTTTTTGCTAAATTTCTCATTTTTACATCCTACAAAATTGTAGAGACCTCCTTTCAATTTTTCCACCTGAGCTCCTCTTCTAAACCATGACTCAGAGCCCTGACTTATCCAACTTCATAAAATCTAAGGACCTCAAAATCATTCCCCATGAGGCCCTTCATCTAACAACTATTTCCTGCCTCAGAATACCTTCTCTTAATTCCATTTAGAGCTGGCTTTGAAGGGCTCCCAGCTGATCTTGTCTGTTTTGTGTCATCTGAAAAAGAAAATGGCAAAAAGCAAGGCTGACACAAAAAGACCGTCCAGAGTATGAAGTTTTAAACAACAAGGGTCACTTTCAGATTCAGATGGAAAACCAAGGTCTTGACCAGTTTCATACATTTGTTAAGCAGATTCCATTCTGAGTTAGATGAAAACAACAGGCAAAAACATCCTGAACGTTAAACGGAACAGTTATTTTGCATCAAGGGCAAAATGCAATTTGCACTTATCAACTGAGTCATATTTGTTGCAACACATTTTCCACAGAATCTAATGGTAATCTCATTATGGTGACTCAAATTTAACTCTGGTTACTCTGCTCTGCTGCTCTCAGTTCTGCCATAGTTTTATGAGAAGGGGCCACGTGATTTCTGATGGTGTGCTCAGCATGCCATACACATCACGAGAAGTACGTATTTCAATGACGATGTGCAAAACATCAGCCAGACTTTATCATAAGGCTCTTCTAAAATGTTCTATGGCCGTAACAACATAAAACAGATTTTCCCTCTAGAATCTCAGCTGCCCTTTGGAATCACTGGAGAGTTTTGAAAAATACTAGGTCCCAATTTGCAGAGATGCTGATTTCACTGGTTGGGAGTGATGTCTGAGAACCAAGATTTCTGTTAAAGATGATCCATAGTCTGACTTAGCCCACACTTGGGTACCCCCAATCTCATAAATGTACTCGATTACCAAAAACACCATTAAAAAACTAGATGTCATCTGATCCAATGATAGTACATAACAGAAAACTTTATTACTCACTCAGGCACAGGAAAGGTGAAAAGAATCCCTGGGCAAAGGGGCCCACTGGCAAAAGGGCTCTCATGTCTGAGCAGAAGAAGAGACAGTGTGCCAGGTCCTGGGGACACACATACAGGACCAGAGTGTGCCAGTGGGATTTCTTAATAATGATGGGTGAAGGACTTGTTTCAGGTAGCCTATCTGGGTTGTGGGTGGATGTCAAAGGTACAGAATAAGTTGCCTTGCCTTCAGCCTAAACTTAATGGGTATTGCAGAAGTGAATAAAGCTGGGGTACCTGATGATTTCCACCCTGGCAGATTAAAGGTTTAGCTGAATAGCATTTCACTGGGAGGGACTTACTGGACCTAACTCTCCTTCTCTACAGCAGCCAAGGCTGAGAACCACTACTCAAACTTCTCAAACTTCTGATTTGCCTAAGGATTCACCTGGGGATCTTGTTAAATTGCAGATTCTGCTTCAGTAGGTCCAAGATAGGCTGGAAAGTCCCACTTGTGGTAAGTTTCCAGGTGATGCCAATGCTACTGCTCTACACACCGCATTTGGTTCTATTCCTTGAAACATCCTCTCACTGAGTTACAGGCCTTTCACAAATGAAAATCCTATCGTGGTCCTGGGCTCACACATTGAGGATCTCTGGAGGATTTCTATATCCTAGAGAAATTCACAGTCCATGGTGTGGGACACAGATAAGCGGAGAAATGCTGCAGTCCACAGTTCTCTATCATCTGACCCCACATCGCTGTTCTTCATATGCTTACCTGATTCTGAAACCAAATATATAGTTATATACCTAGTTGCTTTCGTATTTAATGACCGTCTTTCCCACTAGAATACACACTCCAAGAGAGCAGCAGCCTGTGTATCACATTCCCCATTATAACTCTAGAGCCTGAAACAGGGCCATCATGGAGTAGATACTCAACAAATGTTTGCTTCCTCAAAAAGGATTGAACGAGATGACATGGACACCTTATTTCAAAAGAGTGCTAGGTGATGCCGCTCCTACACTGATAGTTCATTCTAGGCAAAGACACATGGGGCAATAACCTTAGTCTAGCCTTTTAGCCAGTACTTTGGTAGGTCTGACAAGGGGTACAAGATGATAAAGATGAGACTCTTCTGCATCTTCTCAATTTCTATTTATAACACATTTCTTATACTATCTCCCGCACAACATGGAAAAGATACAAGTGGAGAAAGAATATTTTTGTACTTCAGTTTCCTTCAGTTGCCAACATGCCTGGAATAAAAGAGCTTTATAAAAAAAGGGAGGCAGCCTCTGGAAAGCCAAGTTCTGAGTATACTCGTGTAATCCAAACTCCACTGGACCCCCAAAGGACCACGATGAAATGGCAAGAGAGAAACTCTCACAGCCTCAGGAAAATTATTAATCCTGCCTCAGAATCCAATCACTCACAAATGCCTACTGGCAAAACTATTCAAGGCCTCACAAAATTAGAAAACTAACAAAATTAGAAGTACAAGTACCTGAGGCAGCACATGAGCAAAAGTAAAACTAGTGGAACACAGATTTCGCTCAGCCACATGAACCCTACAAGGCCAGCACTGACTCTCAGTGATTTTTCAGACTGGAGGTTGCTACCTATTATTGGACTATTATATCATTTTAGCATATCACACTAGCATTTTTAATATGAAAATACAATAAAATAGAAACTTTAAGAAGGCAGAAAACAATAAATCACAAGTAGTATTACTTCCTATGTATGAATTAAAATCTGTGTGTACTCTGGGTCAGGATGTAAAATATATTCTTGCAGGTTGTAATTTTAAAATGTTTGTAAATATCCATCTATACCAAGAAGGGTCATATTTCATATAGTGCCTATATCTGAACTGGTAATGTTCACAATTATACTAAGAGAACACATTTATACTAAAGAGATGGTTTGGCATAGTAGCCCAGAACATGAGTCTGGAGCCAAACTGACTGGTGACTCTAGACAAATCACTTCACTTTTCTAAGCCTCCTTTCTATCATAGGGTGTTTAGTCAATTTCTGCTGCTGTAACAGAATACCAAAGACTGGGTAATTTGTAAAGAAAAGAAGTTTGTTTAGCTCATGGTTCTGGAGGTTGCAAAGTCCAAGGGCATGGTGCCAGCATCTGCTTGGCATTTGGTGAGGAGTTTCTTGCTGCATTATCCTTTGGCAGAAGGCAGAAGAGCAAGTGAGCACACAAAACAGAGAGAGGATGGGGGCCAAACTTATCCTTTCAGGAGACCATTGCCTGGACAACTGCCTACACCTGAGATAACAGCAGTAATCCATTCACGAGTGCACTGAGAGGCCCACTCTCACAATGGCAATTAAATTTTGATGTGAGTTTTAGAAGGGACATTCTAAACATTGCATAGGCACAAGAATACAACCACCTCATGCTTTAACA
The DNA here is from genome assembly GCF_029281585.2 of Gorilla gorilla gorilla. Classification (NCBI taxonomy): domain Eukaryota; kingdom Metazoa; phylum Chordata; class Mammalia; order Primates; family Hominidae; genus Gorilla; species Gorilla gorilla. The sequence continues at coordinate 142,025,963 of NC_073230.2, forward strand.
ATTTAAGAACGTACGTGGAGTTAGTATAGTGCCCGGCATGAGTAAGGACCCAATAAATGACAGGCATTATTGTCCCCTCTTAAATGCAGGGACATAACATGCTTATTTTCCATTATTTCAATGATAAAGTACTAAAGAACAGGGGATAAGATCATTTTCAAGTGAGCAAAAGACTGTAGCTGCTACCAAAGTAAAAACTGAGAAATTCATCTAATTCTGGAAGAGTCCATTTGAAATCAAAAGCTTGCTGTTGCAAAAGGGCAAGAAGGAAGAGCAGTGTACTCATGGAAATGCCACAAAGTTAAGACACAGCAAGGTCAGGGAGCAGGTCAATAAAGGCACAAATTAAATTTTCACACCAGCACACCTGAATGTCTTCCTACAACTTGCTCTTCTTTTAAACTGCCTTTTCTATCAGGCCCATAAAAGTATGCAGGACCTTAAGCTTGCCCTATTTCCCAATCTTATTCAAACTGTGAGAAACCACATGCTGTGTTCTTAAGAACCAATTATTAATTAGAAACTCTGGAAAGCTGGACAGCACTCATTATTATTAAACCTAATATCCAAAAAGGATGTGGATAATTACTATATTTGCTTCTCCAACTGGTCTTGATAAAACATGCTAAAGTTATTCTTGACACAAGTGTCACCAGTGGCAAAGGGCTCATTTTGCTGGCATCTCATCAATAGCATGCTTGAAGCCCCCATTGCTTGCAGTTAAACTAACAGTCTATATTAGGCTAAACACAGTTTGGTAGCCATTGTCAAGAAAATTGGAGTTGCTCAGGCATAGCAGAGTTACTGATGTTATTTGTTTGGAAGCCTTGTGATTTAGTGAATCACTAGCAATTGTTAAGCAAGTAATTAAACTATAAAGCCAAGACCTGTGATTTTCAGTCTTTTCAAAGTGATAATCATCAAAATTCCAAGTACCATTTAACTGATTCCCTTCTTAAACATGCTGGCAACATTTATGTTGTTGTTGTCATTCATTCAGTTGTACAGTTTATAAAAACTAGATTATGGCCTTTATAGAAATTATATACCACTCAACAGCTTTGATAAATATGAGAGGTTTAAAGAAAAAACTCACAAAAAGTAGTGAATGAGAACTGGACATAGAAAGATTTGGATTTGCTCATGTATACAGCTATCTTAGGTTTAATAGCAACAAAAAATCCTATTTTTGGGACTGAAATACTAAAATAACTGGACTACTGTTCTTATAACCTTTTCCAAACATAAGAATGCATTATATAAATTTCACAATTCCCCTAAGTGCCTTTAAAATTATAAGCAATTTAGTCTATGATTCATGTACCATACTGACTGCATACAATTTTTTAAACTTCACATCTCAATTATATCTTAATATTATGGGGGCTGGAATGCATTAAATAAATCATATTTCAAAGAATCCTGGTAAAGTAATAATACTTATATGCATTTTAGAAGAAATTGGCCTGCATTATAAATGTATTCATAATGTCATTACCTGCCTTTCCTCACTGACTGAAATATTAGGCAGCAGTGCCTACTTCAAGCTACTAATGGAAGCTTTCAGAAAATCTTACACTTAGGCTGTGGCTGGCAATTAGCAGTGTTAGTTAATATAATCCAACGTTTACAAACAGCAATTTACCCAATATATAAACCAGCTCTTGTAATTAGTGAAACTTTGTTACTGATTAAGATTTAATATGATGGCTGGTATTTCAGCCTGTGCTACATAAAGAGACTGAACTGATCTTTCATTTGTTAAAAGACATTTCCTTTTCAAAGTACCTTATTACTGTAAGGTGTTTTACTTACAAACATACAGCCATTAAGAAAATTAATTCATTAAAAACCTGTATTACTTAAAAATAATACATGAAGTGTTTCTATAAAATGGCAGGAATTTTAAAATCCCAGCAAATGCCTTCAACAACTTATGAAAATTTATGATATTTTAGAGACCTGCCAAACACAGCTATTGTTCTAATTATTAAATATTACATAGTTGTATCTTTCGTTTACATCCCTTCCTAACAACTTACAAGGCACTTTCATCTACATTATACCATATAACGCTCAAAATCATGTTGTGTGGTACATATTGTAGCTATGAATCATTCCCTATTTAACAGATGGAAATACTAAGGCTCATTGAGGTTAAATGACTTGCTCAAAGTAAGGCAAATGAGAATAAGGATTCGTAGTCTAGTTTCTCGATTCCAAAGTCAATATTCTTTCCTCTGCATCCACATGAAGACGTAATACATCTATTCCCAAAAGCTGGGGTAAAAACCTTAAGTAACTCACCAAGAAAAGACTGAAACAGTACACAACTTGGAAATGGGTGGTTCCAGAGTCACTTGAAATTTAATTTTGGAAATCAACACAGGCAGCCTAGGCAAGTTCTTATTTAATTCAATACACAGCTAAAGTACATCACCATCAAAACTCAGGAGTCCCAGGTAAACTAACTACTCCTTATAATATTGTCTAAGGAAAAGTGCCTATCAAATGGAAATTGGAATGCAAGAAAGCTATCCCCATAAGCCACAGTCCAAACTGACAGCACTCCTCCACTGGGCTCACACTTTAAACCTGCAGTGTGTCCCCGACACCGGCAACAAGCAAACAGGAAAGAAGAAGGCTCCCAGGACGTTTAGATCTCTGAACCCTGGGGAGATGAGGAGAAGAGTGCCCCAAGAGGAGATGCGGCTGCGAGGTCTACACAACCCACTGACCCCACTGGGTGTGAAGTTGAGTGCATGTTTGGGAGCAGGGGACACTTGGTAGCAGCAGGTAGTCTATCCCTGGTGAGTGTCATTCTTGATCTCTTACAAGGAAACAGTACCTGCTAAGAAGGTGGAGAGAAAACAATAACCGAATGTACTGGCCCTTAATGAAATCAGTATTCTTTAAAAGAAGAAGATGGCTTTACACTTTTAAATGTAGTTACGCCATATATAACTGGTCTCGGTCAACGATGGAGCACATGTGTGACAGTGGTCCCAGATTACAATGGAGTTGAACATTTCCCATCACACAGTAACTCATAGCTGTTGCAGCACTGTAGCATAATATTTAAAATAAACTTAATTTAGCATAACTTAAGTATACAATGTTTACAAATTCTATAGTAATAGTATACAACAATGTCCTAGGCCTTCATGTTTACTCATCACTCACTGACTTGCCCAAAGCAACCTGCAGTCCTGCAAGCTCCATTCATGGTAAGTGCCCTATACAAGTATACCATTTTTATCTTTTATGCTATATTTTTACTGTACCTTTAAAAATATGTTTAGATACACAAAGAGTTACCATTGTGTTATAACTGTATTAAGTACAGGAATCTGCTACACAGGTTTGTAGCCTAGGAGCAACAGGCTATACTATTTAGCCTAGGTGTGTAGTAGCCGATGCCACCTAGGGTTGTGTAAGTACACTCTCTAGTATTCACACAATGATGCATTTTTCAGAATGTATCTTCTTTGTTATTTATGACTGTACCAAACGCTGTTCAGTGACTCTCTAAACATTAAGGAGTCCTTTGAACAAACGAAAATTTGGAAAGGAAGAATGAAGAGGGTGTGTTCAAGCGTCAAAGTAAACAGCCTAGGAAAGAACCTTCCAAGTTCAAATAAACTAGGGGGAAAATGCTGGAAAGACATTTAGGAACAAATGAGTATGTGCTATTCCATTTACACTAACTGCCATCACAATTTCTTCTGTGATTCAAACTGATTAATCCAAACTTGTTTTCCCCGGAGCCTATCAACTAATAAACAGTCCCTACGGACATATTCTTTTGAGTAAATCTGTTAAACACAGAGCTCCATAAATGTATCACAAGGAAAATTACCTCCTCTAAAAAGCTAGTTATCTAAAAGGTGTGAGTGATCGAAGGCAAAAACATAATACATTTGTCACTCCCATTAGCAATATTAGTGCTAATGAGAAAGTACATGAACAAGAACATACACCTCCTAATTTGAATGTGTTACAAATAAAGACTAGATTAGTCACAGCTACTCAGATGAAATTTTAGCACTTAAGATTGAAATACTACATGAGGCAATGCTTATAGTGGTTTTGCAGCACAATTTCAGCTATTTAATTACAGTTTCCAAACCATTTAACACCTCTCAGCACACAGAAGCTAGATGTGTATGCATGTGTGCTAGTCAGACAGTTCAAGATTTTAGGTATAACTCAATTATCTGGCATCCCTGGGAAATAAGGTGTTCCATTTAAGTGCATTTTCTATATAACCAAGGCCTATCCCTTGATACACTGTGAATCCCTGATTAAATTTTGTGGCCATCTGTAAGGGAAATCTTTCCGCAGAGTATTTCATTCCCTGCATCCTTACAGGCAATTGGATTGAAAGTGGTGGAGTGGTTCAGGGGTTTGGTTTTGTTGTAGGAATAAACCATGGCCGTCCTTAGGAATATTCACCACTGAAGCACTTTAATATAGTTTCTACTTTTTATATTTTCTCTCTTCCTTCAATGTCTGGCTTTCAGCAGTCATTTTTTCCACTACTGCTGTGATGGCTTCTAACAATCACAAGCCTCCATTATTCACTTCAGTCTAAGAGTTTATTCCATTGACTTGGGTGGAAATAAGTGAGCTTGTTAAGAAAGACATCCTTGACAGGTGTCAATAAAGCTAGGCATGGGGCATCAGGTGGAAAGTACATGGCTTTACTGAACAAGTTTTATTACCATGCAGGAGTGGATGAGTTAAGGTATTGTTCCACCCGCCCTGTCAGTTTTCATTTTTAGTAGAAGAGTCCAGGGGAAATCTTAGACCTTGGACTCTGCATCCAAGATCCAAATTCCAATATAACCCAAGAAGCCACTTTCTCAGTGGCCAGTTTCCTCTCAAAATACTGTAAAACTGATGCTTTCCGATCTTATATGTGCCTGTTTTTATTCATTCTTACACAATTCTACCCACTAAAGCATTATGATCTATGTGTTCAATTGTAACAAAAAGGTTATGGTGAGGCAACAGTTCTTTACATTTCTCTCCTCAAATTTGAGACTATATCCAATGTTAAGAAATAGCTAAATATTGATGATAACAGTTCTTGGATTCATAGTTATCCCTGAAGATAATACTTAAAACAAGGCACTTGATATCTTACAGCTTCATGACAGGGTAGTTCCCTGCAAGGGTGCAGTTACTGCCTAGGCCCCACATGGATGCTATAATCCTCAGGCCATCCTCAGCTACGTGACACTGAGGTGCTCCCTACTTCTCAACAGACCCACACTTCAGCTCACAACAATGGCTTTCCTTGTCCTCTTCAAAATACCCCCACTAAGACCATCGGCCATCCTACTAAGACCATCAGCCACCCACCATAACAGCCATGCCATTCTGACACTTCAAACACCACCACCTTATTTCTGATATTTTTATCCTCCTTTGCAGTCAATGTTTAATTCTCAAACCCTCCACATTTACCACTTCCTGGTTATACTGGGTTCCTTATATTACTGGCAACACCAAAAATGAGGAACACAATACCGTTGGGTTTTAATACCATCATCTCCCCTGCTTCTCCAACTGCTCCTCTGCTAAGAGCCTGGGATGGCTGAGTGATCTGATAGGGCAGGAGTGCAGTCAGGGAGGCACGGAGCCATTTCTGAAAAGCACAAGACAGGATGGGAGATCACCAACAACAGCTCTTGGGTTTCCAAGTCCACCTGTGGAATCTGTCTGTGGGTCTGCCAGTCCTGATTAAGACTGTCAAAAATAACCATAGCAATAGGAATTTAACATAATCATCACAGTTTCAAAGCACTTTCACATATCTCTTCAAACTCTCAAAACAGTTCTCTGAAGTAAGTACCTATGCTCATTTGAAAGATGAGAAAACTGAGATACAAAGACTGGACTGTGCCCAAAGGAATATATTCAGAAAGCAGTAGAGCTAGAAAGCAAATCACTCTAAGTCACGTGACTTCCTGAACTATCCCTGCTGGGTCCCTATACAATTCTAGGCCTATATTCATTGGCTGGAAACATTCAGGAGACAACACACTTCTAATAAGAAAGAGAGGTGGAGAGAGGGAAGGGGCAGAAAGTCACACGGGCAGGAGGAAAGGGGAATACTGTTACAGTCACTAGAAAAACTCTAGTGACTAGTTTATCACCCTTGATACAGACAAGAACACGGGTTGATGTAATTATTGATGATGTGTAACAGTTTAATGGAGTATAAAATACATTATTTTTTTCATAGTTAGTAAAAGTTGTGGAGTTCTTAATGTTGTCATATCCACACTGAGCATGTATCCTACCCATCCAGACTTTTGACAGAAGCATCAATTTTCTAAATTGTTCTCTAACAACTACAAGTTAAGAAAGAAGAAAATTACTCAGTGTTAATAATTGCAATTCTCTGAAGATTCTAACAGAACCCACTGTAATTTCACATTATTGAATCCTGCGGCTTTATACATTGGAAGAATTTTCTGTTTCTCCTGTGTTTTTATATTAAAAGAAGATATCCATAAGAAATACATTGAAGAGCTAAAAATAATATGATGGGATCTAGACTGGTATTACAGACATGAAGATGCTCTATGACAACATCTATAAAACATGAATGGAGAAAAACATATAACACAAATGTCCTCTGAAAAAGCACACAAGTAATTCTCTTTGTTCATAATGAAATGAGGAAGAGTTGGCTACAATAAGTTCAAAGGTGAATAAACTAATGTGGTTTGTTAATAAGAAAAGCTACATCCCATGTGCAGCCTACCACTAGGTATCTGGTTTGCTGCAAGAGGTCTCTATTGCTTACAACATGTCCAACCATGCACAAGTAATAAAGGGTCTGGTTGCAAACAGAGAGAAAGGAACCCAAGCCAACAATGAGAAGAAAAAATAAAGGATAAAAAATAAGCATGAAAAGATCCTATTTTTTGTCTTAACTTAAGCACACTCTAAGAAATAGACCTTTTCATGAATAAACTACCTACTATATCTAAATATTAGAAGCACAAAAATTTCAATTTATACATACATTCCAGATACTGCATAAAGGTATCTAAATGCACAAAGAACAACAAAGAGACTTGAGTATTTAAAATGCTTAATGAAAAGAGACTAATGTTCATTTTCAAGAACAGATAAATCATACTAGCAAAGAAATGTTGAAAATTAATAGTCATGACTGGGGAATTGCCTTGACAAATATTTTTTGAGTGTAAATATACAATAAATAATAATGTTGTGCTGGTTCAAGAACTGGTAAATATACCAATTGGACAGAATTCAAAGACCAGAAACAGCCTTAATTCTACATGAGAACTTAATATAAAATAGCCAAGACAACTCTAAAGAGAATAGATAAATTACTTATTCAAAAAGCTAACACTGGCAAAACTGTTTAGAAAAAGCTGGTGAGATACCACATGCCAAAATAAACACAAGACTGAATTAAAATTTCATTAGTAAAAAAATTGAAAACAAAAGTACAAATAAAGCAGTGATGACTTAAATAAATTTTAAAGGGAGACAAACCACTCTAAGCATATAGTTACTATAAAAGGAAAAGACTGACAGATTTGACTATCTAAAAGTAAAACTTATATATGCAAACAACGAGGGGGTCTTATAAAAAATATGTTAAGACATTACTGAAAAGGAAAGTTATGGATGAGCAATTCAGGTTAGCCACGTATGTCTGGCGATGTCTCTCTATTTCACTATCTGTCTCTTCATCTAAGAACCACAGATAAAAGTGAAATCTTTCTCACTTTCAAACTGATAAATAACAACAGAACTTGTAACACCCAATGCTAATAAGTAGGCAAGTAATTCCCACCACATATTGCTGGTAGGAATATAAACTGATAGAAACTTTCAAGAGAGAAAGTTTTCTCTGTGTGGGCATGAGCTCCTACTAGCATGCATGTACAGAAAGAAAACATTAAAATATACTCTTTAAACAGCAAATTTGCTTTTAGAAATTTATCAAAAACAGAAAATAAGTCATCAATATCAAGTCATTAATTGCACCTTAGCAATCAATGTACAATTCTCAAACCCTCCCCTTTAACCAATCAATTGCTGACTTCTTGGTGACACAGGGTGCCTTACACTGCTGGCAACCCAAAAATTAGGAACACAGTACTGTTGGTTTTAATATCATCATCTCCCTTGATTCTCCAACTGCTCCTCTACCAAGACTCTAGCAGGGCTGAGTGATCTGACAGAGCAGGAGTGCAGATTGGCTAAGATTTAGCCAAGAAGACATTCTTCTTAGCATTGTTGGGAATAGTAAAAAAGGATAAAGAAAAAAAAAAAGAAAACACCACAAATATCCAAAAATGGAAAAATGGTCAAATATCCAAAATATACATTAAAAGAATAGCTAGAATATTAGTAATATGAAAAAATAGTCACAATACATTGCTATAATAGAAATATTACATTTTTATTGCTGTAAAAAATATTGTTGTAATAAAATAATTACATTGTTGTAAAAAAAAGTATAAATAGTAGTAAAATATGAGCCGAAATTTGTACCTCCTCCATCCTATCCATACACTCCCCAAAAGTATATATGCATGGTAAAAACAGGAATCAAACAGCAAATACTAACACTAGTCGGAGTGGTAGGATTATGGATGTTTTATGTTTTCAAATCTACTGGTGCAAATTTTTGTATAATAAACATTCTGTATAATAAACATTTGCATTTGTTTTAATATAACTGTCAATATGTTACAAAACTATTATTCCAAAATGAAAGCCTACTCTAAACTTTCTTTGTTCTCGTTACTTATGAGTACATAAAGAACTTCTTTATTGACTTTATAGGCAGTTACCTAACTGAATTCTCTCAGCTTATAAAAGTTTGTCAGCTGGCTTTCTTCATTTTGCAGGTATACAATCTAAAAATAATGGAAATTTTACTTCCTCCTTTCCATGTTTTCCCTTCTACTTTTTTCTCTTGTCTAACGGCATTGGTTAGTACTTCCTGAAAAATATAAAGAATGCATATTTTAATCTGTTCCTGACATTAATGAGAGTGCTTTTTTAAAATTGCCATTAAAAATCATGAAGACTTCTTGGGTTTTCATTGTTTTAAAAATTCGACTTTCAAAAAGGTTCCCCTTAAGCCAGCACTACCTAACATTAAAACGATTAATTAAATAAATGTGAAAATACTCAGAAATAATGCTTTTCAAGTAAGGCGTGGTATTCCAGAACTTTATTTTTGTGGTAAATAAATATAAAAGAATGGATGAGATTTCTTTAATATTGTACATTATGTATAAACATATTCACACAAGTACATATCAATGGGGTTGCCAAGCACCAAAATGAATTCCTATTGTCTATTAAAAGTTAAAATGATTTAGATGTGATTAAATGACCTCAAACTTCTTTACAAGTGATAGGTAGGAAGCATGAGAATGGAAAAGACCAAAAGAGGGGTCTGAAGAAAACACATATGAGAGTAAGCTGATAAGGTAATATTACTATGAGTTAGTGGTCATCTGTGCAACCCATTTAATAACACTCATCTTGCTTTAATAAAAGTTTTAAAAGAACTTATAAAAAGAAAAACTAAGATACTTAGATAAATCTTGAAGCTCAACTAAAATGTAGGCATTGACACTAGGCACACAGGAGATGCTCACAAGATTTTCTCAATTAAATTTGAAAAGAAAATGGTATAATGTCCTTTTTTCTTCCTAAAGATTGTTCAATGCAATCTACATAAACACCAGTTAGCAATTATGCTCATGAACATTAGAAATTCTATGAAGCATAATCTTCAGAGGACAGAGTTACAAAAGTTCAGATAAACATTTTTATTGAAAATGATAACCAGAACCATCTGTATGCACACTGTTGAAAGATACATTCAATAATTATAAAATGCATAAAATTAGACACATTCTCATTACATCAAACATAAAAAATCATACTGATGATTACTATATTTAGACTTGATAAGATATTCTCATGTAACCATTAAGGAATAATTCAATTTAACTAAAAATTTACTTGGCCTTTATATATGTGCGTGTGTGTGTGTGTGTGTATACACACACATATACATATAATGTACACACATTTCTCACTGTTATATACAGAGAGAGAGAAAGAGAAAGAGAACAGTGAAAAATTCAAAATTATTTTAATACCTTTGAAATGTACCTGATATATAAAAATAAGCACCAAGCAGTGCCTGGTCCATAGTAGGTACTCTATAAATACTATAGAATAAAAATCAGCCAGTTTTAAACTACTAGGGCAGGAACATAACTGAGAGCTCCTCTATGGTGTTGCTCAGTTTGCTCAAGATCTGAGTTAAAACTGGAATTTCATGTCATTTGGAGCTCCACTCAGTAGGGAATGGCAAACATTAAACTTTCATTGTTACAGGTCATTAAGAATTAACTCCAAAAATTTATATGCAAAAATGATGAGTCTCCTAGTCTAATTTTATAAAAATATATTCCATTTTTAATTAGAGTATAAATATATTGGTTTATAATTTTATAAATATGGAGTAAAACCTGGTATATATCAGACTGAGCTCCACAGTGATGGATTCTATTTTGATGCAAACTTGCATCTTTATTACTGAGATTATACCCTGAAATATGTGATAGTTTACCAAATGAATGGATGAATAAATGAGCGAATTATAATGTGTTTAGATAATGTTTTTAATCAGAAGAAATATCTAAATTTTATATTTATTCTTATTGTTTCTTAATGTTCAAATCCACAGTAACTTTTATACCACCCTAAAACATTTGCCAAGCTGCTGAGCTTCGACAGTTGTCTCTTCTACCAGAAAATGTACATAAACCACCATACTTTTCTGCTAAACAGTTATAAACCTTTCCTCTTCCTCAAAAAGTGGACTAATGAGTACTTATTTACAAGACAGATACTAGAAAATCTAATGAAGATTACTGCTTTTTACAGAAAATAAATGGTTATTTTTAAAGCAAGTAGACAATTAGATATCTTAATAAAATAACTTTCTTATATATAGCTAATCACTACTGTTAATGCTTTAAATTTATTATTATCGTAGTTGAAGGCATAATTTTATTAAACAAAAATTGAATGAAATAAGCCATGGTTAGAAATAACCAGAAACAGGAGGCACTTTATCTCAATATCTAAGCATACCTATTTAGCTTTTGTACTAATTTCTTTTCCTTCCTTCCTTCCTTTCAAAACAAATTCACTAACATATTCACTTTATTTTAAAACTTTACACATGAAGTTGGAGTAAAGAAAAAAAAACTCTTCTGATGGCCAGTAAGCATGTAAAATAAAAAGTTTCTAAATTATAGCCTGAAAAAAATGAGATACCATACAAATTCAAAGGAAATACAGAAATGAAAACCACTGTTTTTCTAAGTTTAAAATTCTTTTAATAAATATCAAGTTTTAGATCTAACAGACATTGAAAGACTCAAATGTTTAGTATAACTGCTGAATATCTCTATTTTTAAAAGTTACACTTTGAAAACAATATAAATTGATGGCACTACATATAACATTTGATAATGTTATAATTAGTAATATCATTGCATTTGATAGTACAGATCTAGATGATGACTATGTTTAAAACAAGCATTAAAATCTTCCTGCCAATTTTCAAATGTTAAACTCCAAATTAAAAAAAAAATCTATCAGGTAGTCAATTTATGTAATCAAACATTAAATGAAATTTGATTTCCTCCTATGTTGTGCCACTTTAATTACTGTATTTCAATATGACATACAGATATCATTTAAAATGCCAAAAGGATTATCAACATAAAATAAAAGTGTGACAAGGATCCCACAGTCAGTTGAAAGACACAACCATTGGGGGGAAAAAGTCACAAATACAAAAATAAATAAATAATATACAAAACTTGCAATGTCATTATCAAACAAGACTAGTTTTTTGTTTTGTTTTCTTTTGTTTTTAACAAATATACACAATAAACTGAGATTTCCTGTTTTGGGATATCCTTCTTTGCCTTCCAAAAACTCAAGAAAAATGGGCTCACTACTTTACAGTCACTCCCCATCTCTAACTCAAAATGTTACTACAGTTTTATTACCCACTGACCTTGACTCTGACTGCTGGCTGTTTCCAAAAATCAAATTTATTCTCAGCTGATGAAGATTTATCACCTTGGAGGCTGGTCAAAGAGATGTGCTTTTTCATGCAACTCTTGATAGACAGAAAGAAAAGAAAGAGGGGAAGAAAATGGTGGAAGAGTGAGGGACGGAGAAGGAGAAGGGAGGGTAGAACCGAAACTTCGATAAGGGCAGCTCTAGTAGAAAACGTAACAGCTTCCCAAGGAGATTCCTTTGGGAGAGGGAATATATAATGTGTAATTTTGGTTTATTTTTAAACAATTCATGTGAAATCGCAGTCAGTTCTGCAGGGATGTTTATTACCAACAACGATACCCAAACTCAAGAGGAAAAAGTTTCTATGGAAAATCAACTACTAGTGTTCAAGTAACACGTGTCTACTGAACATACTATATCAATGGCTTTTTAAGATATTTTTTCCACCATTACACACTGACAATTGACTTTTTCACAGCCAAAACTTTAAAATGGCAAAACAGATTTTGAAGACATTTTCTGTAATTAAAACGGCTGCTTAGATGCTGAGAGAGAAATTCTCAAGGATAATGTTGCTTTTCACTTTTCTCTTAAAAGATTCAAATGAAAGAGAAATGTGTTGAAATCAAGTAATTAGAATTCCATTTGGTCCGTCATCCCTTTTCAAAATTTATTTAAAGATTCTAGATCTTACTGACAACTCTTTAGCACCACAATAACTAGGAAAATAATAGTATTTGGTGCTTTCAAATGAATACATATAATCAAAACGTCAATGTGATTTACAATCGCAAAGGAGTTGTCAAGAAATGTTAAATATCTAAATACTTTTGAAAATTGGCTTTGCATCAGAAAGCTCAAATATCATTTTTGAAGACCATATAACTGTGGCAGATATTAACTCTTCATATATCCATCTATATATAACAGGGCCTCTGAATTTTTGCATGGCTCATATCATCCTAGGGAAAAACAAGATATTTCCTAGCTTCCCTTGATGCTGGATATGTATGGGCAACTAAGTTCTGACCAATAGAATGTGAAGGAAAGTGACAAGCATGCCTCCCAGGACTCATCTTAAAAGAGAGAGGACAAACGCCTATTTCCTGCTCCCCTACTCAATCCCACTGCCTGGAACAAGAAGATACTGAGCTTTCTTGGACCCCGAGGATGAGAAATGAACAAAAATACATACTAATGAAGTTTAAAATCACAAGTTCCATCTTCTAATGAGCCTATGTTTATTTGCCTAAGTAGCATAACAGTAATTGTTCCAGAATGCAAAAATGTACGAGATGTACTCTGGAAATGGAAAAATACTTTTCTTCAATTCAATGAACAGATTCTGAATTTTAAACAACCCAATAATTTTTAAAAGTAACACACCCAGCAAAGAATAAATGCCCTCATATAGTGTCAGTATTTCAAACAAATAAGAGAAACCAATATTCAGACCCTAAAGTTAATAAAATATGTCTTAAGACTTGTGAAAATCAAATTATTTGCTTTCTAACCACCAAGAAAAAAATATAGAAAAAAATACCATCTCTCCACAAAGGAGTTAGGAGTGCAGTATGAAAATTATAATATTGGTAAGGCTACAAAGATCATTGTAGAGTAGCACAGAATGGCTAGTCTAGACACAAAAAGTAGACACAAGTTAGAAGCTCTGGCCCTTCCAATGGTCAGCTGTATAAACCTGACCACATCAGCTTTCCTCCAGGAGGTTCTCAGTTGTGTTTAGGAATATGGGATACTTTGTGTTCTGCCCTCTTCATAATTCTGTTGTAAAACATTAAATATGAAAAAATATATCAGTAGATATTAAAAAAGAGCATCCTTAGTAAATATAACTATTATTCAAATAACTATGAGAAAAGTATACATTGATTTGCATGTTTCAAAAGTAAAGAGGTCATTTGGCTTTTTTAAAGAAATAAGTCATAGTGAAAAACTAACTATTGGGTACTACATTCACTACCTGGGTGACGGGATCGACTACATGCTAAACCTCAGCATCATGCAATATACCCACTTAACAAACATGTACAGTGTACCCCCCAGTCCAAAATATAGTAAATGCATTATAAAAAATCTAATAGAGACCTTCTCTCACTCAACTTCGACATTTTAGGAAAAAGATGTGGCTTAATTTGCTTCTCTGAAGATCTCCCCCTCACAACTAAATGAATAACGAGCCTAATATTTACCAGTACTAGTAAAAATGGCATATACCTTACAAAACATTTGTCATCTTATAAGATGCAAATCACATTGATTCCCTGATTGATCATAAGACAGAGTGTGTAAGACAGCCAACGGGCCATCCACACACACCAGGAGGAAGACTGTTGTGGAGTTAAGGGTACTGGCAAACAGCAACTTTAAACATTTTTTTACATTAAATTTGTTATTTTTTAAAGAAGGTTTTTTTCATTAACTATTTTAGAAAGCCTGAAAAAGTAATTCCCAGATAGCACATTAAATGCTGTGAATTATGTTATACTCCATAGTAGGTTGCTATGTGGTTTCTTGATTTTATCAAAATTACATCCAAGGGAATGAAAACCATTTGTCTACATTTAAAATTCCTCATCTCTACAACTCAATATTTTTCCTTGATGCATTCTAAATGCCCTAGTAGAAATTATTTTGAAAAGAAACCATTAAAGGTATGCTAATGACTCTGAATTGTGACAGATGCTAGGGAAACAGGCCTGTTGGCTGAGGCACAGCACCATTAACCATCTATCATAAAGTACTCTGGACCTGCTCATTCATTACTGCTGTGTTGCTCAAGGGGAGAGAAAAACAGCAAGAGTTTCTCTTTCTGAGGCAAAAATCATAAGCCACTCACTAATTCTAATGTCATGATCCCCCACTGTTTGTCTGCATGATAATTAGGAAAATCAGAAGTAGTGAAATATTGTTTTAAGAACGTGATCAGAATTAAACTGTTGAAAAGGCCAAGGCGGAAACTCCACACATCAACTAGTGGGTCTCCAAAACTAGATACTAACTGTAGGCAAAAGAAATCCTATTTCCTAGGAATGAATCAAGAAATAGAGTCCCTAGCTTTACAGGGAGGGGTGCAAGGAGAAGGGAAGTATTTAGAAAGAAGCAATAGAAACACATCATTACTCTGAGAATCTTCTTTCTATAACCTGTTGGGAATATCTGTTGATCAACCATTTGGATGAGGTGCACTGATCCAGCCACTGTGGGAAACACATATACGAAGCCATATAACTACACTTTGGTCAGTGACAGACTGCATACTGAACGGTGACTGTGCATGGTTATACCATATAGCCTAGGTATGTAGGGTATGTAGTAGGATATACCATCTAGGTTTGTGTAAGTACATTATATGATGTTGACACAACAACAAAATTGCCTAATGATGCATTTCCCAGAACATATCCCTGTCGCTAAGCTATAGGACTGGATATCAAAAATATATTTATTAAGAAATATAGAATTTGCAGTTTTACAAAGTGCTTGCTTATATTAATACATTGCCTCATTTGATCCTACCAAGAAAGCTATGATGAAAATGCCATCTTGACTTCAGAGGAGAGGAAACTGAAGCTCAGGTAAGTGAGGTGACTAGCTAAACATCACAAGCTCATTAGTTGAAGAGCCCATAAATCATGTCTTTTGTCTCTAAAGCCAGTGCTCTCTTCTCTAAGACCTAATAGGAAGGAGGTGGCATCAAGGGAGAGGCCCAAGAGGAAAGATGAATAGAAATATTTCCCTTAAAAACATGAAGAGCATGACTGCTACATACATGCTTAACACAGATTTCACTGTCATACAATGTGGAGGAAGCTTGAAAGTGCATATGGGCACAGAGGCCTTGGCACCGACCAGCAGGTTTGCTAGGCAAGACCAAAGCCAACCCAACTACTGGGCTGCCAACCAGCAGCAAGAGGAGAATGACATCTTGCCTCTTTCATGTCCTTAATCCATTTTTCACATCGAGGGTTAAGCATTAGAATGGTGTATTTTAAAAATACACATGCCTAGGTCCCACCCTGTAAGTCTGAATCCACTGGGGCATTTATACTCTCTAATAGTTTGGCAGAGGGACTTTAATGACCAGCCAGACTTGAGCCTCTCGATGCTAGAACTGCACAGCTCTTTCTTTTCCACCTGCATCCACAATTGATGGAGAAAATGAGGTTGGCACAAAATTCGCAACTTTAAAAGTTGGCTACAGATTTCACAAGAGCCAGTGAAGGACAAGAAGTGTATGAAAGAATCAAATGGTAAACAATCTTGTCTAAGGAACTAATATCAAGCCTGAGTTATTTTAACTAAAGAAAGGAAAGTACTCAAACCAGTCTTGAATAGAGAGATGAGAAGTTCACTTTCATACCAAATACTATAAACATAGGCCATATAGAGTTTGCTGATCATACGTGTCTGATAAAAAGTGTTATAGTATTGTAGGCTCAAAAGTTTGTACTAACAGCTTTCCACTGGAGTCCAAATTATTGGCTGCAGTAAAACCAAATGCTCATTACCTACAAAAGGATTTTAAGTGTCCACCTTTCCAATGGGAGTTGGCCCCAAGGCACTAAAGAATTATGACAACAGGGAAGATGGCAGTAAAATACTGTACTTTTCAAAAGACCTCTGAAGTGTTCTAAAGAGGTCTCTCACAGCCATCTATAAAGTAGAAATAAATGTATCCATTATTTACTTATTTCAGAACCATGTGGTAATAAACTCAATATTATATTCAATACCTCACTTCATTATGCCAATAGCTGCCTACTCTGGCCAGCGAAAGGACTGTTTAAATGGCAAGTCCTTCATTTATATGTAAAAGTCCATGAACTAATGTCATCCAGACTCTTCATCAAGGAAATTCCTCAGTGATAGCTAGTCTATAAAATGAGCCTTATAGAGTCCTTCACTCCACGTAACTTTCCGCGGCCTTACTAAGTGATTATAACCTTCTCCAATGCTGTGAATTTAATATATTGCCAGGAGGTATTGAGATGTAATGAAGACTCTGAAGGTGCCGCCACAGCATGGAGAAACAGAGCCTGTCACCTGTCTACCTTCGGGGAGGCTCTATTTCTCCCCACAACGAGGCTCCTATGTCTACTCAGGAACCACAGCTCCACCACCTTCCAGACTGCCCTGAGGGACATCCTGACTTCATGCTCACATAACAGAACAGATCTGACCTTAGGTTGACCAAATGCAGCCCAGCATGGGACCAAATTGCCATTATACCAAGACTGGACTACTGGACAACTCAAAGGAGCCAGTCCACAGCTGAGCCTCCCTGACCCCAGCTCTGCCTATTCAGACTGATTCTCTTCTCCCTGCCAGCTATCCTGGAGGTCCCAGCAGGTCTGCTCAACTTAGGACATGTATGGTGAACTGCATAAATTCCATTCAGGAAGTGTTAGTGAGCTCCTGTTGCACGTAAATCCCAGTATGGAAATGCAAGTATAAATAACTTCTGCCTCTCCCACCCCAAGGACGGACTTCACATTTGAACATGGCCATACTTGAACAGACTGTATTTTACTCAAACAGGAGTAAAGGTCATAAGTAGGGTGACCATATGTCTTGGTTTGCCTGGAGCATCCCAGTTTATGTGTGTTGTCTCCGTATAATTAACAGTGCCTCCTTTCACTTTCCCAGTTTGGATGATAAATTATCGGGTTGCCCTAGCCATAAAAGAGTCATAAAAGAGTCTGGAAATATGGAGAAGATTGTGATCATTTCTGTGTTAGGAAATCAGGAAGGCTTCTTGAAGAATGAGATATTTATGCTATGGGATGAAATGAAAGGCAAAGTTTAAAAGAGGGCTGAGAGGTGTGGTAGAAAGCAGGGGAGGATGTCCCAGGCAGAGGGACAGGCAGGAGGAGGGTTAGGGCAGCAGCAGGCCTGCCATGTGCTTCCAAGGCACATGGGGGTCCGTCTTGCTCTGGTGTATATGGCAGCCACTCTAAGCTTCTTGAGAGCAAGGATTCTGCTCCATCTTGTGTCCCTATCTCCTGACACAGCACCTGGTGCAGAGGAGCACAAAACCCATGGGCTGCTATTCTACTGAATGAATCGAGGCATGGCAACATTTTGTCACCTATGTCTGATTACATGGCTCTGTTACAAGAGGAAGCTCATGGCCACGACACTAGACATTTTGCTGGCCTGATAGTTTAGGAGAATGTGGAAGAAACTGTCAGGGCTGGCAGAACCCACGTCCTTTGTGGACACAGGGTCAGGGATTATCCTCAGGCAACCATCCAGAGACAAATTTTGGAGCAGTGGTTGAGAGGTGAAGGCATGTGACAATGCCAACATGGGGCCACCACAGCCCTCAACCTGGGCTGTCTTCAGCATCTCAACAAAAGACGGACTCTACAATGTTCAGAGACAAGGGGAGCCCACAGCAGCAGGCCCAGTTCCTCAGAGGGTACGATTCCCAACATTCCACAAAATCCTGCCCAGAAAAGCCGCCAGGACAGCAGCAGTCCCACTGAGGGGCCAAGTAGAGCAGAAATCTCCATTCTGTATGCACTCGACGTCCCTTGCCATCTGCCTGTACCTGTAGACGTCCATACAGCTTGCCCTGACGGAGGCTCATTGTGGTCCTACTCAGATAAAGCATAAGCCTGATCACAGACTGCATGTGTCTCAAGCTCCATGACCTTGTCCTCCACAAAATTCCTCAAAAATGGAGGCCATACCATGTACCGCAGAGATGGGTTTCCTCTCTGAGCAAAAACATCAAGGAATTGCAAAGTGGGAAGCCATCAAAAACGGTAACTGCAACTGGGGAAGAGTCAGCATAGGCCCTTCTCTAAATGGGCCTTAGCCCAGGGAAGTCATAGGGTCCCAAACTATCACAGTGTGTGGCAGGGCACATCACCAACAACGTCAAGGTAGAAAGGAGGCTTTTTCCCTCAGAGGGAGGGTGTGTGTGTGTGTGTGTGTGTGTGTGTGTGTGTGTGTGTTGCGGGGTGGGCTGGAAGACATTCCTCAATCAACTATTGTTCTTCCCTACCTATGTAGAAAAGACCCACAACCATGGTCGTGAACAAAGCAAACACCTCTACACTCTACAGCCATTGGTGTGCATATTACAAACATGATTGCCTAGCTTTCTACATCATTTGGAATGCAGGGCAAAAAGTACTTGTTAGTTTTTTTCATCTAGAAAGTGGAGGCAATTGCTTTCACAGTTAATTTAATGTCCATCAACTAGACTATGATATCCAGATGTTTGGTCAAACACCAGTCTAGCTGGGGTTTTTTGTTTGTTTGTTTTTTGGGTTTTTTTTTTTTAATGTGATTAACATTTAAATCTTCAGACTTTGAATAAAACATTACCTTTTATAATATGGATGGGCCTGTTAAAGAAAAAGTTGTTCATCATACTTGTCAAGACGGCAGAGCAGACTTTATTCAAGAGGGCCCATGGCAATAGGTGGAGGAACTAATGCAATGAGGTCTTGGAGTGAGGGGAAGAGATTGGCTCAATTCTGATTCTAACAAGGAAGAGCAGAGATTTATAACCAAGGAGCAAGGTGGGGGGTCAGCGAATAGAAAAGTATCAAGAGGAAACATCAAGGATAAGGAGCTGACTGAATAGGATCATTGCTGAAGCCAATGCCAGGGTGATAATACCCAGGGTGGTCAGATAACAAGGGTGGGGGATTTTCCGAAAACTGACTTAGTGGGATTCTTGCTCAAAGTGGATTCTACAAGAGGGAAACCTAAGATCAGTCTATTCAGAAAGGATTTAACAGAGCCTGACTAAAGTTTTGCTCAAAAAAGAGAATCTTTGTCAGGCTTCATCCAGTCAGTTGAATCCATAAGAGAGAAAGGCTGAGGCTCTCTAAGGAAGAGGGAATTCTACCTCCAGATTGCATTCAGACACAAGACTGCAACATTAAGGCTTCCCTGAATCTGAAGCCTGTTGGCCTGCCCTGAAGATTACAGACTTGACAGTCCCAACAATCACATAAGCCAATTTCTTAAAATCCATCAAGCATGGTGTACACCAATTCCTCTTACTGAAACGTGAGCTCTATTAAGGCAAAGATTTTTTATACATATATTTTGATGTATACCCAGCATACAGACCACAATGCCTAGCATATAGTAGGTCCTATACAAATAATTCTTCAATCAATGGAAATGTAAGTCAAATACATACACAAACACACATCAGTACAGACATAAAGAAGAGCGAGAAGAAAAAGTCCACTCTTGCTAAAACAATGGGCATTGGTTATGATAGGCAAGTCATGTTATAAATTGTAAAAGCTTTATTATAATTCCACATAAGTACAATATAATGTCATTATAATCACAGAATGAGGTCTATCAATGATCATCATTCTCTGTATTCAGTGACCATATTTCTGCCTCTTTGTTTCAAGTAAGAACACAAAGAGGCTGGAGATATTTACTCACTATCTCACTCATTATAACAGTGGTCTTGAAGATAACTGATAGTCTAGGCCTTTTCCTCATCATTCAAGAGAGATTACAGCATAAGACACCAGTTTCACTATCTAGGAAGTTATGACATTAATCTTTGCCCAGCCACTTAGGCTGAGGAGGTAGGTAAATGGTGGAAAGGGCTGCTAAGAAAACTGCAACATATTAGGCAGAAAATAGGAGAGAATACAAAAACAAATATACATCTCCATGCCTCTTCTGAAGAGCGATCTACCCCAAATGCCCTCTGTGTGTCTGGCTTACCCAGCAGAGGGAGAGAGCTTCCCCACCCTCAGTGTAACTGCTAATCCCAAGCCAGCCCAAATGTGCAGAAAGATCCCTGCCTTCTTGTTCTCTGTTCAGCAATCCTGAGAGCCTCTCTGAAAACCACCACAAAGACTGAAATATACCCTAGACAGGGAACCTGGAGACCTGGAGGCTGGTTCTGACTCTTTCGGTTTATTCCCAAAACCCCTGGGCCTCTTTCTTCATGAAGAAAAGGTAGAGATTAGACAGGGTGATTACTAAGATTTCTTCAAGGTCTAAAAAGAAGTACAGTGATTGTGCAAGGTAAGTTGACCCCATCTACTCGAAAGGTGCCCAGAAAAGGGTCCAATAAAAGGGAAAGTAGGAGGTAGGGCCCTAAAATAGCAATAGAATGGTGGGGCCAAACTGGGAAATGGCTACGCCACTCCAATCTGATGAGGGTCTCACCTCACTGGGCATCCCTGGGCACACACCCTCTGGGGCACACCCTTCTTAAGTTTCTTTCTTTTTTCTTTTTTCTTTTCTTTTTGAGACAGAGTCTCACTCTGTCACCCAGGCTGCAGTGCGGTGCCACGATCTCAGCTCACTGCAACCTCTGCTTCCTGAGTTCAAGCGATTCTCCTGCCTCAGCCTCCAAGTAGCTGGGATTACAGGCTGCGCCACCGCACCTGGCTAATTTTTGTATTTTTAGTAGAGATGGGGTTTCGCCATGTTGGTCAGGCTGTCTCAAGCTCCTGACCTCAGGTGATCCACCCACCTCAGCCTCCCAAAGCGCTGGGATTACAGACGTGAGCCACTGTGCCCAGCCCTCAATTTTCTTTCTTCAATAAACTTTTGAAAATGAAAAGCCCAGTTGGCACATGGTACAGGAGCTATTACTAGAAACAACTTCAGGCCACCTATCAAAAGGTAAAGAATTACTCTGGATGAACTTAGTATTGCACATTTGGAAGACTAGTTTGTCAACAGGCTGAGAAATTTACACAGACTTATGAATCAACCAATGGGCCAAATTATTGCTTTAAAATAAAATAAAATCTGGCCAAAGGAACACATATGTGGGACCTCCTGCTAAGACATACTCTTTCTGCAGACCAAGTACCTGGAAAGCTAAATCATAACAGGATGACTATTTGATAAGCTTTACGGCCTGAATGTATGACGGGCATGAGGCTAAGAGGGCTTATTATAAACATCTCCACAAAAGGCAGAGACCTACAAGGGCCAGAGTTGTTACACCAGGGCAGAGGAGAAGAACACAACCATTGCTTGTCTTTTACAATCTCTTCTTTCTTTCTATACATGTATTCTTTTCTAAATAATAATTAATGGCTGAAATGTATTTTGTAAATTAATACTTACTCATTTCAGAGACTTTAGCAATCACAGAAAAGCATTTTTCAAGTATAAGAAAAAAATTCTCACATCTTGCTGTGATAATAAAAAAAATAGAAGTATGAGAAAAAAAAGGAAAAGAAAAAACAATCTTACTATGAAGGTTTCCATCCATGGAGATGTACAGGTATTAAAGAGTATCCTGATTTTTATTCTATTAAACAGCACATTGTAAACATGTCTCATGATATTAAATACTCTGGAGATACATTTGTTACTTGGTTTTTATTTAAAGCCATGTTTTTAAAGACTGAAAAATAAAGATTGGCACATCTTTTCCTTAGAGGTATTAATATAGTCCATCAGCAACAGGCCATTCTTGTTCTGAAGCTACTCAGTACATTTCAAGCTTTATCCCAAGACCACTATTTCTCTCTTACTTCTAAGTTATTTAAGAATTAAGTGTCTTACTATAATCTGTGAGCACAGGTAAGTCCTCCCAAAATAACAGTGCCCTGGCCAGTTAGAAGCTTAGGTCTTATGAAATTTCCACAGTGACAAGGTAGCAAAATAGTATCTGACAAACTGACAGGTATCACCGCAACTGGGAGAGGAAGAAAACATGTACCCTTCTCACCCAAGTATTAACCAGCATCTTTTTTGCCCAGGCAACATATGTGTCTATCAATGGTGGTCTTGCCAAATTGAATGCTTCCAGCACACTTGCCCTTAATTCTATCTTGAGAGAGAGGGAAATTAAGAATTTCAGGCCAAATAGAGAAGAAAGGGGAGGCCATGCCAAATGAGTGAAAAGTCTATTTTTGAAAAGGCATAACCTGGCAGTAGCCTCAAATCACAATGTTATTCTACCTACACCTAACTCCCAAATGAGCTCTAACTCCCAAATGAGGCTATACTGACATTCCAGAAACTTTCACCTGCAAAGTATGTATTACAAATCTAGAGAAACAGCCCCACAGCCATATATCAAACTGTGAGCACTGTAAGAGCATACCCTTAATACACAGTTGTCTGACTGTCACTTGCTTCTGTCCTATCTTCAGTGATGTGGGGACAAAAATGTTTTATGTACAGTTTCTCAAGGATAGCAGACATTAATAGAAATGCATGGATGGGGCTGGGCATGGTGGCTCACGCCTGTAATCCCAACACTTTGGGAGGCTGAGGCGGGTACATCATTTGAGGTCAGGAGTTCAAGACCAGCCCGGCCAACATGGTGAAACTCTGTCTCCAATGAAAATACAAAAATTAGCAAGGCATGGTGGCAGGAACCTGTAATCCCAGCTACTCAGGAGGTTGAGGCGGGAGAATCACTTGAACCCTGGAGACAGAGGTTGCAGTGAGCCAAGATCGTGCCACTGTACTCCAGCCTGGGCGACACGGCAAAACTCCGTCTCAAAAAAAAAAAAAAAAAAAAAGAAAAAGAAAAAGAAAAAATAAATGCATGGATGGGTTTACAGCTGGCATAGATCAATTTCTAGTTATTTTACAATTATTGATTAGGGAACTCAAACAGCCTTTGCTATTTGCCAGACAAAAAGCTAAATACCCCCTTTCATAAATCTTGAGAAAAGGCCAAAGAAAAATGAAAACTGGTGTATTCTGGAAAGAGAACAAGCCAAGACAAGATTATAACCAAGTCAAAGCTGAGAACCAAGTAACAAATGTATCTCCAGAATAGAGCTTGAAAAACTTGCAGTCTTGGCAAGTCCCTCTCACTAGCAGCAGCAACCTTTGTTGCAATCAGAATTGATGGAGGCTTTTTCACTTCAACTAAAAGATTTCTGTCAGGGTGAACATATTTTAATCCACCACATGCATTTGTACCATGTCATTTACAAGGACAAAACCTGACTACACCAAGAGCCTGCTTTTGTTGTGTCACTCTACGGGACCAGTGTACATGTTCCTAAGGCTCACAAAAAAAAATATTCAAAGAGAGGAGAGAGGAGAAGAGAGGACGGGGAAAGCAGTATTATCATACACACAGAGAGCATATGTACAGTTCGAGATGGAGCTTGGAAGTGGTGATGTGCAAGATGGAGAGACGCAGTTAAAATATGCTGCATTCTAAAGGAGGATGTTATTTAGAACTTGTTCTTTTTGATGCCTCCAGGGTTGAAACTGAGCCACTCTCTTAATAATATATTGAGTTCATCAAGGAGGTAAAAAGTAATAATCAGTTTGAAGCACCAATACATTCTTCTATCACCTGTGCATGACAGGGAATGATGGGAAACTTTCTAATGATGCCACTGTCCGTATGCTTAAAATTCAACATGGAGCAAGGAGGTGTTTAGAAAGGAGAAAAACAACGTCAGAAATTAGCAAAACGGAAGATCCAATGGTCACATTAAAAATTAACAAATGGGGCCAGGCATGGTGGCTCATGCCTGTAATCCTAGCACTTTGGGAAGCCAAGGCATGCAGAACACTGAGGTCAGGGGTTCAAGACCAGCCTGGCCAACATGGTGAAACCCCATCTCTACTAAAAATACAAAAAATTCACCAGGTATGGTGGCATGCATCCATAGTCCCAGCTACTCAGGAGGCAGCACAAGAATTGCTTGAACACCAGAAGCGGAGGTAGCAGTGAGCGAATATGGTGCCACTGCACTCCAGCCTGTGTGACAGACTCTATCGCCAAAACAAAAAAAGGGGCTCAGGTGCAGCATCTCACACCTGTCATCCCAGCACTTTGGGAGGCCTAGAAAGGAGGCTCGATTGAGCCCACGAGTTCAAAATCAGCCTAGACATCATAGTGAGACCTCATCTCTACAAAAGATAAAAAATAAATTAGCCAGGTGTGGTAGTACACACCTGTAATCCCAGCTGTTTGGGAGGCTGAAGCAGGAGGATCACTTGAGCCCAGGAGGTCGAGGCTACAGTGAGCTATGATTGCACCACTGTACTCCAGCCTGGGTAACAGAGAAAGACCCTGTCTCACAAATATATTAAGTTTTAATGAGTTGAAGAAAGAAATGGAAAATAAGCAGCCATTCAAAAAGATGAATCTTTGTTTAAGCTTAGAGAGAGCAAAGGGGTTTCATCCACTATGATACAAAAATTTGGGTCACTTAATTATTTTTTCCCACCGGTTCTTTATTTTTCCCCAGTTTTACTGGGGTGTAACTGACAAGTAAAAATTACATATGTTTTAGGTATGCAGCATGATGACTTTATATACATATACAATATAAAATGACTACCACAATCAAGTTAATTAACACATCTATCATCTCACACCTGTGCGTGTGCATGCACACAATGCATGCGTGCGGTTAAGAACATTTAAGATCCATTCCCTTGACAAATTTCAAGTATACAATAGAGTATTATTAAAAATACTGTAGAACTATAGTTACAATGCTGTACATTCGATCCACAGAACTTATTCATCTATCTTATAACTGAAACTTTTTACCCTTTAACCAAATCTCCCCACTTCTCCCAGTCCCCTGCCTCTGGCAACCACCTTTCTATTCTTTGCTTCTGTGAGTTCAACTTTTCTAGATTCCACATATAAGTGAGAACATACAGTGTTTGTTTTTCTGTATCTCATTTATTTCACTTAGCATAATGCCCTCCAGGTTCACACTCACCATGTTGCCAATTTAAGTTTATTTTCCTAACAAAGCTCTGAGTCTTCATTCTAAGCCAACAAACACGTATTAGCAGAAAGATCCCATGCTCCCATTTCCAAGAAAAGGATCCCTCTCTCATGTT
Organism: Gorilla gorilla gorilla; assembly: GCF_029281585.2. NCBI lineage: Eukaryota > Metazoa > Chordata > Mammalia > Primates > Hominidae > Gorilla > Gorilla gorilla. The sequence continues at coordinate 142,051,916 of NC_073230.2, forward strand.
GACACTTTCAATTCAGTGACTGTCTAAAAGCATTTATGCCTGGCCTGTGACTAAACCACTTTTACTAATCAGAATAAGTAATCAATAACAAAATTCCAATTTAACCAAGAATATAGAGGCTTTCAACTTTAACTGTTTTTCTTTTTCTAAAATGGACTTTTTTAATAACCAAAGAAAATTAAAATAAATGTGACTCTTGGAATTGGTAACCTATTCATAAAACAAAATTACTTTATAAAAACTCAATTTATACGTATATAGAACTTTGAATTCTGTAAGAACTCCTATATTTAGATATTTATTCATCAAGGCAAGAGACTTGAAAGAGAACTACATTAACAACCTTGTCCTCATTTTAAAAAGACGGAAACAAAGGGCATAAAGAAAAGGAAGCAATTTGCCTAAAATTACATGGAGTTGTACCTGGAAGGGAAGGGCGGAGGGACAGATAGAAGGCTATTTCAGATGAAATTATTGTTCAAAAATTGTCAAAAAATAGGAAGAGTTTATTCTCTAACAGTTTTTAATGATGCAAGTTGGATGCCTGCTGCATTTTGAAGATACGGGATCTATACAGATGCTGAAAGCATTTTTAGTTCATGAAAAGAAAATTTCCAAAACAATGGTTTTTTCTCAACTCACCCACAATATAGAATATTAATCTATAGGTCTGAATGAAATTCTTCACCTCTTTTTTGCCCATTCCACTTTCTTCTTACTAAAACTCTAGCAATGACAGCAGTAATTCATAAATTGAAGTTAACAGTATTCATCTTAATACTATTGTTTGCAAATTATGTTTAAAATGGAATTTTAAGACACATCAACTATAATAGTTCCCAATATATGATCCTAGAATACATCCTGTATCCAGAGGAACAGTTGCTATAAAGAACATTATTGAGAAAATTGACAAAATTGAAATCTGGGCTAAATATTACAATAGTCATCAATGTTAAATTTATTGATTTTGACAACTGTACTTGATTATGTAAGAAACACTGATTTCTAAGAGGCAGAAGTATTAAGAGGTAAATGAGCATGTCTTCTACCCATGCTCAAATGATCCCCTCCCCCAGATAAAAAAAAAAAATATATATATATATATATAATATGTAGGCAGAAATAGAATGATAAGGTGTGGTAAATGCCTAAAAACAGATGAATCAGAGTCAAGCTCTTTGTACTATTCTTACAACTTTACCGTAAGCTAAAAATATTTCAAAGTAAAAAGTTTAAGAAAGGAATTTTAAAATTGTAATTTTTTTTTTTTTTGTCAGGCACTGTGGCTCACGCCTATAATCCCAGCACTTTGGGAGGCCAAGGCGGGCGGATCACGAGGTCAGGAGATCGAGACCATCCTGGCTAACACGGTGAAACCCCGTCTCTACTAAAAATACAAAAAAATTAGCCAGGCATGGTAATGGGCGCCTGTAGTCCCAGCTACTCGCGAGGCTGAGGCAGAATGGAGTGAACCCAGGAGGTGGAGCTTGCAGTGAGCGGAGATTGCACCACTGCATTCTAGCCTGGGCGATACAGTGAGACTCTGCCTCAAAAAAAAAAAAAAAAAAAAAATTGTAATTTCCTAGTGTCTCTACCTTTACCCTATGCAACACAAACGATTATACACACACACACACACACACACACACACACACACACACATAATCTAGCAATGTTAATACTCAGTTGTTAGTTTTTGCAATAGTAGACATACAGTAAAATCAGTTACCAGCTCTTTCCTATCATTCTATCAGAGCTATGAGAAAAGAGCTTATTTTTTGGAAATAAACTAATTTTTAATACATTAGTTAACCTGCTGTTGAGATAATTATTCTTGGAAGTGGAAAGTATAATTGAAAAATACATTAACAATTATACAACTACATCCCCAATTTTTTGTTTCCTTTTTTGTTTGTTTAAACTTAACAAATCTCCAAAATGGTCAATGGCATAGTTTTTCAAACTCTATTCAGAGCTTGGCTTTACAAACAAACTGTAGAATATCTTCCTTTAAATTTCTCATAAAATTCAATGAAAATACAAAAGTGACTGAATTCACCACGAGTAGACACTGCTAACGTATATCACAGTTATTCCTAAAAATACTCTATTGCAGCAAGCCCATCTCTACTCTCAACAAGCATTCTCCCAGATTAATGCTTCTTTATTATCCAAAGTGACAAAAATAATTGAATCATCTCTTACCTCCCCCACAAATGAAGACTTTATGTTAGACATAAAAAAGAGTCGGCCGGGCACAGTGGCTCATGCCTGTAATCCCAGCACTTTGGGAGGCCGAGGCGGGCAGATCACAAGGTCAGGAGTTCGAGACTAGCCTGACCAACATGGTGAAACCCCGTCTCTACTAAAAATACAAAAATTAGCCAGGTGTGGAGGCATGCACCTGTAATCCCAGTTAATCAGGAGGCTGAGGCAGGAGAATCACTTGAACCTGGGAGGCGGAAGGTTGCAGTGAGCCAAGATCACGCCACTGCACTCCAGCCTAGACAACAGGGTGAGACTCAGTCTCAAAAGAAAAAGAGAAAGTTTCTGCCTTTATATATTAGTATTCCTTTGAGGCCAAGGGAATGGATAATTGCTACAAACCAGGTCGTTTTGTGTCTATACCAACCACTTCTCCCAAAGTATGACAGGCCATGGCAAACTTTCTTTAAATAAGAACATTCAAAAATGACTTGACGAAAGTGTACAAATAGCACTTCCTTTGACCAGTATCTTTTGCAATACAGGGATTCACATAAGAGAATGTTTTTAAATACTGAAATTTACAGTTTGACATGCCAGAACTTTTTAAATGCAAAATGGTTTAGATGGAAATGGTAGTGCTAATATTTCTTACCCACGCTGGTAAACAAATTATTCTCAATCCCTGACAGCATTATGATTGTGCATACATTATTTCACTAAGCAAGAACACACAAGGCCTATTCGAGCAGTTAAGGCTGCCTGCCTCTATGCTAAGTAGGCTCATAATGCTATGGGTTTTGTGTGTGTGTGTGTGTGTGTTTTACTTCCTGTGAGTGTGCATCACATGCATGACGATTAGTTGCCTTTTCTACTTTTAGCTGCAGTAATTTCTGCTTTGACCATGTGCCTAAAAGTCCATTTCCCTTTCTAATGTAATAAGTCAAATCCATTACACGTTAAAAACAAACAACAACAACAAAACTAAATTTGCTAAATTGTGCCCAAAATAAGATCACCTCAGCACAGAAGATCAGAGTTGTAACCCTGGCTCTATCTCTGTGCAACATTTAGTTTCACAGTCTCTTTGAATGTTTGCTTTATCATCTCTAATAGGAATCAATGATAGATGTCCTGCCCATATCAAACACCCAAGAAGATAGTAGAGTTGAAGGCTCTTAGTTAAATGAAAAAAAAAAAAACTAAATCTAAAAACAAATATTGCTTTTACTGTGATGCTGCTTATCAGCAAAGCTCATAAGCTTCAAGACACTAACTAGAATCACTTTGTGATGCCTTTGGGGCTCAGAGCTATGGTTCCAGGCAATAAGTTACCTGTGTTCCTGAGAGTCAAATATGTAACCTATGGATAGGTAAGATAGGATTTAAATTATGTGCATACACTGGGCTAAAGAAACTGTAAATGGATGAAGTTTAATTTCTAAGCAGAAAATGTGTATGAGTAGGTTTTATCATCTCCAATAAAATTGGCCCATGACAGTGACTAGTGTTATTTCTTATCAAGAAAATATTAAACACAAATCTGGAATTAAATTTACAGTCAGTGTTTGAAACAGGCAGAGGGTAAGTATGGAACTTTGTAACCATTTGTCATAAAAGATGGAAGAAGGGGGAAAAGCTAGCTAGAAAACTCTAAATGCTTTATCTAATCAACAAATTTCTATGACAATGAAGACATTTGATAAGTTTACCACAAGTAATCATAAATTATTGGTGCTGATCATTCCACTGTATTTTTTTCAAAATAGCATGGTGCTATCTGCGTAAATCATATTCTGCCTGCAGCAATGTAGCTTACCTCGAATTATTTCAGAATCATCTAAAATGACTCATTTTTCTATTAAAATGATGAATGGGCTAAATGAGGTATGTAACAAATACTGCAGGTTTGTAAACAGATTCTGCTCTTGAGAGAACGGAAGCCTTACTTCATTTGGTAATTGTGCCATTTGGTATTTTCAAGAAAAGTCATCCTTAAACTACAGTTAGTAAAGAAAAGAGTGAGCAGGAAAATGTCCAATGTCTTTATGGGTAAGGGAATAGTTACAAGATACATGAAGATAGCTGCCACCTGCCCCCACCCCCAAATAAGGACACAGGTCAGAACATCAAGAAACACAGAAAAAGCATAACTCAGTGCCATTTAGGAATCATATCAAAGCAATAAAAGCACGGATACAGAAAAGGAATACAGAACTGTGATATTCAACACTGTGAAAAATTTAACATCCAATAAACGAAAATGAAGCAGGCATCATTGCACATGGTATATCACATAGTTTATCACATGGTAAATAATATTGCTGTTCAATTTAATACTGAATTCACTAAACCTCAGGTCCATGCACAATAGGTTGAAAACAAGTCACAAGAACTGTATCAGAACTGACAGTTGTGTGACTTGCCATGAAGACAATCTGGAAAGATTGCTGTAAGAATATAAGGAGCTCATCTGCCTTACATTCTCATTCAAAACATAATGTGCAAAACATGTACTTGGGGTTGTTAAGGACTGACAGACTTGATTATGCTTCACTTTTAATTTGTTGCAGGTTAAAGCAAATACCAAGGGCTGTATTTCTTAGCCTCTTTAGTAGGAAATGAGATTATGATGTCAGTTCAATAAAATTCCAACAGACCAGGCAATGAAGTAAATATGTTCACAATGAATGCCAGGTCATCATAAAGTGATAGAATTATAACCAGCCCTTTGCACCTTAATTGCCTATGGACTTTTACGCAGTGCTCTCCATATCTCACCTGGACACCCATAATGACCCAAGTGATAGGATGTCAATAAGTTATTACGGCTAACACATAGGACACCACTCAACAAGAACTGCCCTGAACCAACTGGTTTGCAAGTAACTTGATGAATTTTCAAAATCACACTTAGAAAATATGAGAACACATTCTAAGCAGAGTTATTCCCCCTAGCTGTCCTTAAATATGACTAATTGTTGCCAAGAACATCAATAGCATTCTACTCAACTGTGCTGTCTTCTTTTCTAATCACTGTCCAAAAGGCCACACAGTCTGACACAGTTCCTTGGAGAATGGCGACACCGTGTTGACTGGATAGGCCCCCCGAGTCTTGGCAGTGAGATCTCCAGGACCAGAACACTCCACTGCTCTCCACCTCCAGGTTCCTCAGTATCTAGTCAGCATAATATTGAGCTTCTCAGAGGCTATTTGGTGATGTTAAGATCCTAGGTATTTCTGGCCGGGTGCTGTGGCTGACGCCTGTAATCCCAGAACTTTGGGAGGCGAAGGAGGGAGGATCTCCTGAGCACAGGAGTTTGAGACCAGCCTGGGCAACGTGGCAAAACGCTGTTTCTTAAATAAATAAATAAATAAAATAAAACAAAATTAGCCAGACATGGTGGAATGTGCCTCCAGTCCCAGCTACTCAGGAGGTTGAGGTGGGAGGATCACTTGAGCCTGGGAGGTCAAGGCTGCAATGAGCCGTGATCATGCACTGCACTCCAGCCTGGGCAACAAGTAAGACCCCGTCTCAAAAAAAAAAAAAAAGAACATAGGCATTTCTGCCGACCTAGATGAGGAAAGGGGGTCTGACAATGTACATTTCAGAAATATATTAATCTGGGCAAGTTTTCAGGATACAAGCAAACTTTAAATCTGTAATCGCAGTCCTATTCATTCTTTGGGATCTTAACGTGCAGCCTAGGCGGGCAAACTGAAACAAAACACGTTTCTCCTTTTTCACTGCAGTAGCAAACATACCTAAAGCTGCCCTGCTACTCCACAGAAAACTTGGTTCACAGTCTCTTCATAAGGTTGTGTATGCATTCCAGCTGATAATAATAATGCTGCCATAACACACTGGAAGTAGAGGCCACACGTGATAACAAAGAACACAAAGGAGAAAACAGAATCTGGATACTTTATCCCAGAAGCCCTAATACCCTGCTAAATCCAAATGCACAGGAGGCTCCCACCTGTCGTGAGGGATGCTTCCCTTTGAATTTCCTGGTAAGCTATTAAGAGAGAAGAGTCAGAAAGAATGGGACTTGCAGATGGATTCCAGAGCCCATTCTCACCAATAACACTGAGAAAAATGTCTAACACCTAAATGGCCCAAATCCTTCCAATACAACGTGGAAATGCCATATTTCAATAGTTGTCAAAAGCAAAAGCTCGAATTCATTAACTTCATTTTTGGAATTCAAAGCAAACTAATACTCTACACATATCCAAATAATTGGAGGTTAGTGTCTAGGGCAAGAAAACCAGTACACAACATACATAACCAGAGAGAGTTTTAACAGAGGTTATAATCCAAGTCTAAATTGCACCCAAAAACAACAGATTTCTAAAATTATCTTTAAATGCCCAATAAAAGAACCCGGGAAACCACTGCTTACACTGCAATTTCGTTCACCTGGCTAATTTCAGTGATACTAAAAACCCCAAGTGATCACTCTTACTCTTCTCTTACACAGAACTTTTGAGTATAAACCATGTCGATCATTTCAAAATTACAACCCCAGTTGTTTCCCTTCCTCGTTGGATAGAACCTCACTTGGACAGCAGTAGTGTTCTTATCTGCTTCCTTTAATTTAGTCATTTTTCTCTATATCCCAAATTCAAAACCGTTTTCTTTTTTACCATGAAATTTCAACTGTCACAGTTTGAAGCACAAACAAAATACAGAACTGAAAGGCATACAGCACAAAATTAATCAATTCTTCTTCTTGATTGCTTCACTGGTGCATTTCAGACAAAAGGCAAACTGGGGATGAAAAGTGACATTTTGGAGAAACAGTCGCTTAAATTTTCAAAAACTAAATTTATGCATTCACCCACCCTTTTTTTTTTTTTTACTGTTTTTTTTTTCTAAACAGTATAAGGTTTTACAAATTCAAAAATTATAGCTTAAGTTGGGACAAAATACACAAGGCAAGAATAACCTTCCCCACAAACCTGACACTTAACTGCAGACTCTGAAGAAAAGCAACCAGATCTAATTCATCTTTGCATCCCTGGGAAATAGTGCCTAGGATACAGTAGGTGTTTAATAAATATATGACGAAGGACAATGCAGAAAGGGACAAAAATACCTAATGATCTGACTAATGTTCTTGCCCAGAGCTGAACAAACAACTGGTGCAGTATCTGAGGCCAGGACCCTCCTCAATGCTACACTGAAGTCAGACTTCATGCTATGCTTAGCCCAGGACGTTTTTTACATTGATTGCTAATTTTTGTATTTCAAATGATATGAAGTTACTGATACTAGAAACCTTGCTTGTAGTTAGGCTTGACATTTCTCTCAACCCTTCAAAGCTAAAATCCTAGTAATACTACCTCCCAAATAGTTCCTACTCCTCTTCTTTTCTCTGCATCCCTGCTACCATGCCCTAATTTGGGTACTACCCGTTCTCACCTGGATTAACACAGGGCTTTCTAACTGGTCTCTGGGCTTCCAGCCATTTCCTCCTCTGCTCTTCCCTTCATACTTCATTAGAGTGTAAGCTAAAAATCAAACCCTAAACCCCATGACTGACTAAATGGACCCCCTCTTGGCCAAGGGGACCTCAGAGAAACTTAAAAACTGAGGTCTCGACCATAAAGGGATAGGAGGTTGGACATGTCTCTTTATACACCCTCTCTTTTACAGTTTAGACACAACCATTGACCAGCATTAACGTTAAAACAGAGACCACAAGACTGACAAAGCAGGCTTTTTGTGGCAATCAGGTACCAATTATAAACAGGACCTAGGGCCAGGCCAGGCAAGGGTTAAGTCGTGAATCCCCTGCACACACACACCCACTTAAAGAATAGACTATGTTCTAACTGCCACAATGATTCCCACTCAGCAACTTCTAGTAGTGTCCCCCTATCCCCACGTTTCCATGCTTTTGCCTGCAATACCTAAGGCTGTTTCATCCCACTCCTCAACCTTGGGAGCAAATCCTACTCATACTTCAAGAGTCAGCTCAGGGGTCCTTTCCCCAGAAAATCTTTTCTATTCTTCCCCATTTCCTCTCCTCCTATTTCCAGGGCTTCAGTAGATGCAATCAGTCATTTATTCAATCAACAAATATGTATTGACTGCTTACTGTTTGCTCAGCACTGGCATATATTAGGCACTCAATTACGTGTTGAATAAATAAATGCAAACATAGCAATTAGTTAAAAGAAAGACAAAGTCCTGGCTTTCCCAAAAGTGAGAATCCTCACAAGACTATAAGTAGCATGGCTCTATAACAGACTTAGCATTTTTAAACATTATTTTTAGTGTATCTTTTACCTTTTATTCCTCAAGGACAAGATTTTGTCTTTTATTCATAGATCATTAGTACCTAACATAGTAAATTTTATACAGTAAGCACTCAATAAAACATCTGTCCAAAGAGTAATGGAAGAATTTTGAAGTAAATATTGCCTTAAGTAAGTAAATTGAGACTTCTTTTTAACATTTAGATTTAAAAAAAAAAGAAAAGAAAAGAAAATACTACATAGTTCTGTGATGATAACAAGAAATATGTGGCTGGGCATGGTGGCTCACATCTATAATCCCAACACCCTGGGAGACCAAGGCAGAAGGATCACTTGAGCCAGGAGTTCAAGATCCACAGCAAGACTCTGTCTCTACTTAAATTTTTAAAAATAATTAAAATTTAAAAAATCTAACATTAAACCAGCATAATGTAGTAAGACATAAAAAAGAGTGAGTCAAAATTTTAACTGGAATTTTAAAAAGAAAATATAACTGCAAAGTCAAAAAAACCAACTCACTACTCTTCAATTTCAAAAAAGAATCTAATGATAGCAAATATTAGATCACGTATATAAGATCTTTACAATACACATATCAAGTTGCATTAACTTTACAAATTCCCTGGTCCTGTCCTTCTAGTCAGTCTTCATCCTCTACAGAGGTGCTTTCCTGATCCTAAGAAGCATATTTTGAACGTGAGTTGCTTTTAACATTTTCATGCAGGTAAAATCATTATCAGTAGACAGCCTCTTCCAAAGCCTCTGGATAAAGTCAACTGATTAAAATGCTGGCATCACTCAGTGCTGAGTAGAGGAAGGGGCTGGTATACTCTTCCAGAATCTAGAGTGGGATTAACAGCTTCCCCAGCTAAAGCAATTCTTCCAAAGGGGAAAGTTTTGATCTGATCCTATTTTAAAACTTCAACAACAGGGCCATCATGACTTTGCCCTTCAAAGAGCTTCAATAAAGCTAGCTGCTAAAACAACTGTGGGAAGAAAAAGCCTGGACTCACATCTAAGGAGACAGAAACCTAAATGTCAGCTGTTAGTGAGCCAGAAAGATGTGGGGGGTGTGGCGTAAGGGGTGGGAATCATTTTATTTCACAGTCCCAACATCACATCAGCTCCCGTGCTTTCACCCTCGCTCTCCTGAAAGACAACTTTTTAATTACTTCACATGTGTGAAACACAATCTTTACTTTCCTGCAGACTGCAACATTTGAGTTCTAAATAAAGAGGAACAAAGCAATGCTTGGCCATCACTCAAAGAGTCCCACACACTAGAATTAAGAATGGCAGCAATAGGGGCCCTCCAAACACAGCAGGAGCAATGCTAACCTTTCTGGGGTGACTCCCACATCAGTTATGGGTTCTGAAGATGCCCACCTCTCCAGCTGGGGATCAAGGAACTAACATACAACAGCAGGCTTGCGATCACTGTCCACACCACACAGTACTGGTTTGGAGGGTGGTGGGATGCATAATCTGAGACCCTAAAGCATGTATAAAATAAATACATATGGGGAAGGCAGAACTTTATACCTCTAAACATTAATGATAGATGACAGAATTATAACAATACTGATTTTCTTTGTAATTTTTTGTTTTCCAAGTGTTCTATAATATTCTTGTATTAATTTAGTAATTAGTGGAAAACTCAGTGAAACACAACCATTAAAATGTGACCACACAAAAACGTATTTATCAGTATAAAAACTTTTACCACATGGCCTAAATGTTTTAATGTGAAGGTTATTGTAACAGTTATACAAAAGAGTGTATACTATTATCTATGTTTGGAGAAATACCGTTATACACATAAAATCAAATGTTTTATACCAACTCAGTGGGAAGTAAAAAGGAATATAAACACAATAAACCAAAATGTTAACAGTAACTATCTCTGAATTGTAGTACATTGAGTGATTTTAGTATCTCTTTGTATTTATTTTCTAATCTTGATCCAATGAATATGTATGTCTTCCATAATAATAAATAACAACAATAAAGGGAGAAATCTGGTAAATAAACTGGGAATTGCCCAATAACTAAATGTCACTGGCAGCCATGTTGCTGTGGCCATGGCAGACCATGCAAATGTCTGACAACACTCTGGGAAGGAAGGGACTCTCTCAATCAGCTGTCATCCTATGGCATAAATTCTACTTTTATTCCCTAAGTGCTTTGAGGGCTCTATTTGGCAAATATTATAACAGATGCTCAAATACAGGAGTTGTGAGTACTACAATTTGTCATCTATACCACACAACCAGAATCTGTAAAGAAGAGATCTACAAATCAGAATGTACGAGGCCAGTTTCTCATGCTTCACCAGCTACACAAAGCAGTAAAGACAGACAATAGACAAGATTCATTAGGTAAAACAGAACAGACTGCAGATATGCTATTCCAATCAAAACATGTTGCTTAATATTTTAGTTATGCTGAGTAACAAATCTTTTGATACTTTCACATTTTTTTGTGAAATCTCTTTTTATGTCTTGCTGAGTGTGTGTATATATTTAATGAGTTTTTTGAGTTTTTGAATCTTGCTGGTCTCCATAAACTAAGAGAGTAAGACAGTATGTCCAAATTCAGGCAAAAAGAGGTAGAGAAAGAGTGCTTCAAAGATAAGATTCAGAAGAGTAAAAGCTGGGAGGCAAAGAGAAATGCCAACCAAGGTATTCTTCTGCCCGCTGGAAACTAAGAGTTTTGCTCTCGTACCTTCCTCAAACATGAGCACTATTAACCTCCTCCACTACACATCCTTAGCTTCCAAATTTGGAGACTTTAATATACATAGAAATGACTTTTCAACCCACTGACCCGATATTTTTTCAGCTTCCTCAAAAAATCCTTCAGCTTAGACGTACAACAAATTTAATTTTCAGTTGAGTTACTCAAAACTTACTGTCTTTAATTCTGAAATTATTCCCCTTTCACAATGACTGACTTTGCTTCCACCTCTCTTATTCCCTTTGTTCCACTCAACACATGTACTGTTCTCAGGGCAGCTGCCAGTCAGTCCACTGACATTTCTTTCTTGGTCTACCACCTCTATTCTGGCTTCACTATTTGCCCATGCAACCGGGACCCCAGATTTGTCACTGAAGAAACTGATTCATTACTCATGGACTTCCTTTCATGTTCTCTGTTTGCAGCTGGTCATGGGTTGGTCTTTCAGAGAAGTGACTAAGGTAAAGAATGGGAGAGACTAGAAATTAGCCTTCTTCTTAGAAAGTTTTAGTGTTTCCCAATTGCCTAGTGAACTAGAAAAATCCCCCTCACTCTTCAGTTCAAAGTTCTCCATTCCATGGTCCCATTTTCCCTGTCCAGTGAGTTCCCAACTGTGCTCCAATGAGGACTAAAGGTTCCGAGGAGTAACATCTGGGTTTCTAGGAAGGCCGAAGTGGAGGCTAAGCAGTCAACACTCCAGGTTTCACCCAGAGCAGCTCCACTTTTATCTATCAAATAACAATAAGAAATTGCTTAATAAATTATGTTGAATACAAAAGGCAGAACATTATTCAGCCATTAAAAACTACATTTCAGAAAAATGTTCAGTGACAGGAAAATGTTCATGAGGCTTAACACCATCTATAGCATTAGCTAAATGTTTCAATATGTTAAAAAGCCTAGAAAAAAATAATCTCGAGGAAAACACACACTGGTGTAAACCATGGTTATATCAGAAAGACAGATTGATGGGTGTCTTTTAAACCTTCTTCTGTCTGTTAGTAATACTTTTAAAGACAACAACAAAAACATGTCTATGTAATCTTTTAAAAGATTAAAAAATATTTTCTTTTAAAAAAAATTATCTTAGAAAAGACTGTTCCCCAAGGCCCTGACTCTACATTTTCTCTTCCCTAAACCCCAGGCAATGATTGATCAAACCTTACTCACCTTTGCCAGAGTCTTCCAGACTAACATCTGGTAGTTGCCAGCCACGAGAGAAAGAAGCCTAGATTGCTGACCCCTGAGGTTTCAAAGACAATAAAACCAAAGGCAAAGGAGAAAAAAAGAAGACAGGCCGGGCTCGGTGGCTCACGCCTGTAATCCCAGCAGTTTGGGAAGCCAAGGCGGGTGGATCACATGGTCAGGAGTTCAAGACCACCCTGGCCAAGACAGTGAAACCCCGTCTCTACTAAAAATACAAAAATTAGCTGGGCACGATGGCAGGTGCCTATAATCTCAGCTACTCGGGAGGCTGAGGCTGGAGAATCACTTGAACCCCGGAGGCGGAGGTTGCAGTGAGCTGAGATCGCACCACTGCACTCTAGCCTAGGCGACAGAGCAAGACTCCGTCTCAAAAAAAAAAGGAAAGAAAGAAAAAGAAAAAAAAGCAGACAACAATCCTTCAGGCGTGAAACATGTACACATGTCTGCATGTTGGTCTTCAATACTTCCAGAGTTACCTGCCTTTAAAGTCCTTAATGGTTAAACCTAAACTGTAAGCTACTTATAAAAGGCAAAAATCAAAATCTGAGCAAAGAGAACATGAATAATATTATCAACACTAAAAGCTGGCACAGAGTACTTAGCTCTTCCCAAACATCAGAGATTTCCTTGTAGGCAAGAAAATTTCTCCTACATTTTTAATACTCACCAGGTGCTTTGCCTTAGCGCGTTCGTCCTCGCTAGATATCCTCTCCCGAAGGATGGCTCTGGTTAACTGCTCATTGGCAGCAGCCCTCTCTCGGTCCAGCTCTTTGGCTTGCTTTAGTCTAAAATGACAAGAATTGTCTAAGTTAGAAAAAATATTTTATTAGTTGACATTATTTTCTATCAAATGAAATAATTTAAAAATAGAAACACATAGCCAAAAAGGTCAACAGCTGAAATCATCTTGGCCCATAATCTATCAGAAAAGCAGGTATAGAGGTAAATCCCCATGCAGCCTCTACCCAAGCATTTAAAATAACCAAATTCAAATACATGAAGAAGCTTATTAATTTGGCTGCCAAATATAACTAAGTTTTACAAAGTTCTTCTTATGTAAAATTAAAATCTGCCCACCAAAAAAATTCCATCCCTGGTGCTTCCATCTGGCCTCTGAAAATTTAAGTAATTAACAAACCATCTAGGCCAGGCGTGGTGGCAGCTCACGCCTGTAATCCCAGCACTTTGGGAGGCCAAGGCGAGTGGACCACTTGAGGTCAGGAGTTCGAGACCAGCCTGGCCAACATGGTGAAACCCCGTCTCTACTAAAAATACAAAACTTCGCTGGGCGTGGTGGTACGTGCCTGTAATCCCAGCTACCTGGGAGGCTGAGGCAGGAGAACTGCTTGAGCCTGGGAGACAGAGGATGCAGTGACCTGAGATCATGCCACTGCATTCTAGCCTGGGCGAATGAGACTCCGTTTCAAAAAAAAAAAAAAAAAAAAGCCATCTACATGACAAATATTTGAAGGTAACCATCATCTCTTTCTCCAAACTTACTCAACTCGTCCATTTACTGAATGCACACCAGGCACTGTGCTAGGCATTGAGGACACAGCGATAAACAAGATGGACAGGTTACTGTCATTGTGGATGTTACAGCACAGCAGAGAAGCCAGACATTATGGAACTAATGAGGACATCTTTCCTCCCAGTATATTACCCCTATTTTCCAACAATCCTCATATGCAAATATGACCACACTTTTCAACTGCAGGGCTCCTCACTTCTGGAATGACTCCAATCGATCTGTTAGCTCCAAACTAAACCTAACCCTCCAGACATGCTCTAGCAAACTAAGACAGGAGAATCTTACTTCCCTGGATCTGTACACAATACTAATTCTATTAATGAAGCATAAGATTGCATTAGATTTCTCAGTAGCCTCATCACACAATTAGATCATATTAAGTTACAACCCACTAAAACCCCTCATTGTACATGATAAAGATAAATTACTTTGGCACTGATTTTTGCCATAGTGCCTGGCACATAGAGGCATTCAGTAATCACTGAATCACTGAAGATTTCAGTCTAATCTCGTGGACAAAGATTTTCTGACTGCCTTTTCTTCTTTGAGAGAATAACCCTACTACACCATCATATCCCTGAAGGTATAGCTATGCTTTAAAAAGGAAAAGTAAAATTGTTATGTTGGTGTAAGTGAAATTCTGAGTGAAATCTACTTTATACGTGTGAATGATGAGCACCAAATTCTACTCAGTACTAGCTCATCAAATTTTAGTTTTAAAAAGATTTTTGAAAAAAACTAGAGATAAAATTTTGTGTTACTATTTTTAAATTGCTACATCATCCTGATACTCTGGAATTCTCAGAAATCAACTACAACAGAAAAAAAAAGTTACCTTGTGAGATATATTCCAAAGTTATCATTCTTTTCCCCTAAAAATCAAAGCTGTGTAGTTTTGTGTCTTAAATAAAAAAAGAGGACTAGAAACAAGTTAAAATCTGTATTTCGAAATTCTCTAATGCAAAAGTAACCTTTGGGAAACTTCCTAAGCAATAAGCACAATGACACTCATACAAACCAAATTTCTCTAAATTATTTCACAAGGACCATACAATAAATTCAGCAACATCAATGATATCAACACATTAACACCACTGGATATGTGTAATTGTAAGAGAATAGCAATAATTAGAAGTCACACCAACTTCCTAGAACAGCAGTTCTAAAACTACAGTCCAAACCAGCTGCAGTAGCATCAACTGGGAGTCTGCTAGAAATGCAGCTTCTCTGATACCATCCCACACTTGCTGAATCAGAAACTCTAGGGATAGTGCCTAGCAAACTGTCTTTTCATAAGCCCTCTAGAATTCTGATGCATGCTAAAGTTTAAGACTACAGCCCTTAATTACCAAAATACACTTGTACTCAAATAAATCCTGGAGGTAAATGAAAGTAACATCAAAAATGAAGTGCTCCCCATGAGAATATTGTGCAAATAACTGCTGAGGTTATCATATCAGATTACAATACTGTATTTAAAGCATTTGTATGGACATCTTACCCCTAAGTAAAAAAGCATTAGCTATTTTTACCAGTGAGGTGGAAACTAAAATAAAATAATAAAATTACTATCATTTATGGATCAACTACTAAGCACTGTGCTAGGCACTTTACAAACATATATAAAATGTTTATTCAAATGCTATTATTAGTTCATGAACATAAAATGAATTCTGTACAACTGAATTATCACATCTACCACATTTTGTGTATCTAATTTTAAAGTACTGTTTAAAAATTACTACTTTTTTTTTCCATTTTAGTTTACTTATGTGTGGCTTAGATTTTAATTAGATATGGAGTTCTACATGGTTCAACTTTAAGAAATACAGGATCATAAGGATTTTGGCAAGTTAATGAAAAAGAAGCAAAACATGAGCACAAAAGCCTTCAATGTGGTAATAAAAATAAACATATTTAGCTTGCCATGACTGGTACAGATATGCAAACTCTGGGTCCAAATCAAGGCTCTAAACTTCCTATCTGAATAAGTACTTTATTTAATCTCCGGTGAGTCCTGTTATTCTCATGGGTAAAATGAAATAGTGTAATACCTACCTTACAGGGTTCTATATAAACAAGGCACTCAGCACAATGCCCATAACATAATATACACTCAATAAATGTTAGGTAAGTAGCAGTAATAATAATAGTACCCACTATGCGGGTAGGAATACAGAGAAAGCAGTGATTTTCCGAAATGAAGAAGACAATCTCCAAATTCACTAACTACAGTGCCGTCTCCATCATCTTTTCCAATTTTTCACCAATAAGTTCTGCTTTATTTTTATGATCTCTAAGGACTTCTAAAATCACAAATTGACTCTACTAACTCCAGCAGCTAGACCCTTTCACAAGCTGCTTCCTTTCCCTCTTGTCCATAGCTCCATAAGGACAAGGATTTGCCCTATTTTTGTTCACTGCTATATCCCCCGTACTTATAAAAGTGCCTGCCACATACTAAACATGCAAGAAAAAGTTGTTGATGTATGCATGTGTGAATGAATGAATGAATAAATAAATAAATGGCATATTTCTAACCACAAACAAAACAAGGAAAACAAACTGCAAAAGAACACAAGGCGATGGTATATAAGAAACAACTAACGAGACAAACTGTACCCTCCAAGGGCCTAGCCACCATGTTAGATGTGGCACATCTGTGATATACTGAAGGCTATGGTATATAAGAAACTAGAGAGGCAAACTGTATCCTCCAAGGGCCTAGCCACCATGTTAGATGTGGCACATCTGTGATATAATCCCAGGCTACATTAAATAGCCTACAACAGGAGGTGCCACAACAGTCCAGAGCCCCTCCAACAACAACACCTAGTTAGAGGTGTTGACACCTGGATTGAAAGAGGATTGGCAGTGGTGCAAACTGACTAAAAAGAATATTATTTTCCTTTCTTAATAAATTCTTATACTTTCATTCATCCTTACAAATAGAACTGCACAAATTCTCAAATGTTTTTAAAGGAATGTCTATAAATTTTAAAAAAACTTTTTTTAAGGTCTGTACGGTGACTGTTTAAGAAACCAAATTTTTTGTCATCAGGGAGTTTGGCAGTAGGACTCTGAACAAATTCTCATTTCCTATCAACATCTTAGCTGTACAATCTAATAAGCCTCAGTTTCCTCAGTTTTAAAATTTGAAGGTTGAACTACTATATAATCTTATGGTCCTTTGCATATAAACATTCTAAAAAGTCTATACCTTAAACATATTATTCCTCATTCCATAAAAAATCTTGAAAAAGGTGGTGGCAGGGGATAAATAAAACAGAGGGGCATTATATTATCTCCCAGGTTGATACTGTTATAATTTCTACTCGATGGGCACATATACTTCCACTGTAATCCTGAGATTTCTCACTACAGTATTCAACAAAAACTACACACTGGAATTCATAAATTTATTCAGTATATAATTACTAGGTGAGAGGGACTACTCTGGTTACTGAGAATGAAGTAGTGAGCAAGAGACACAGTCCCTACTTTCATGAGCCATGATTACAAATAACAGATGCATTATTTTTAAAAAGTTAGGTAGGTATCTATGACACTGCATGGGTGGGACTGATATTTAACTTGAGCTCTACAGGACATTAACTGAGCAACATGGGGAATGAGAAAGTGTCTTAGGCAGAGGAAACATCAGTTGGGTCCAGAAGCACCAAGAAAGGATTTCCTTCAGTTAGATGCCTGTGACACCCTTAGAAGGGTCTCTAAGGCATGAAATCACCTTTGCAAAGAATTTTACTTGCTTTCAGATTCTCTTGGAGGACAGAGTTTCAATGGTATACTGACTGAGGTTCAGTTTTGACCAGTGCCCAAAGATGAGAAGCTTCTAAGTTGTACCATTTCCCATTGAAAAGCAATAGATTTGAAACTTTAAAATTGTACCATTCTCCATTTCCCCAACCCTCCCCTCCAAAATATTGCATGGCAATTATTTTCTTCTAAGTTTCCTCTTTCAACGGTTTCTGTAAATTCTTTACTGAGCCAAAACCACTTTGCAAAGAAAAACTGCTTATGTTTTCAGAAACCCCCAATTATTTTCAAAGCTTCCTCTCTGGCCCCTTGGTTTTATACTGCATGGAGCTATACTATTCAACGGCCATCTGCAAAAGGTAGATGAGTTGTCAACCAATTTTTCTCTTTTTGAACCAAATGAGACAGCCCTGCCATCTGGGCCTCTCTGAAAACTACTGCCCAGATAGTGGAGCTATAAAATCAGAAGCCATGTTGTTTTGGGAACACTTCACTAAGGAGAGAAGATCCAGGCTCTCACTGACCAAGGGAAGGCAGGACTTTATATGTAAAGGCAGGAGATAAAATAAGTCTCTCATTATTAACTTGGGTTTCCAAAGATTTAAGAATTATCTCAAAACAAAACTAAACATGCCAAGTATCTTAGAGAATACATTCCTTTTTTATTTATTGGCATTTCCCACTTAATATTTTAGATCTCCTGCTCTAATATATTCTACATTGAGTCCCTGATTTAAGTTTCATTTAAATTTCTTTCTTTTAAATACATATCTCTCCTCATTTAAATTCTCTAGAGTTTCAAGCAAAGAAGTAGGAGTTTAGTGTAAACTTTTCTTGTTTGCATTAAGTAATTGGATAGCTTGCCTAAGCTTAATGAAACAAATACCAGTCAGTGCTGCCCTTAGACCTCAAGCCCTAGCAACTTAGCTCTTTTCCTCAGTATATTGTCAATCAGGCGAGGGACTTAAGGTACACCAGCAAAATGAATTCCTAAAAGCCAGCCAAATCTCCTATAATGAATATTATTACTTGTCCTTTTAAATGGGAAAAAAATTAACTACTTATAAAACATTCAACTTTCATGGACAGCAGGTATAAAATCTAGTTTTCTGTATTTCAGTCCCAGGGTAAAAACTAGCCAGTTTGACTTTACTCTGAAGAACCTCAAGTTTTTAAGAAAGTAGAAAGAGAATTTTAAAGATAACTTTAGCAAGGCATTAACATATTGAACTTCATTCACCTCCATAAGGGAGGCATTACTAGCTCTAGTTTTTTTGTTTTTTGTTTTTTTGAAACATGGTCTTGCTCTCTTGCCCAGGCTGGAGTGCAGTGGCATGATCTCGGCTCACTGCAACCTCTGCCTCCCAGGCTCAAGCAATCCTCTCGCCTTAGCCTCCCAAGCAGTTGGGACCACAGTTGCATGCCACCAAGCCTGGCTGATTTTTGGGTTGTTTTTTTTTTTTTTGTGGAGACGAGGTTTCAGCATGTTGTCCACGTGGTCTTGAACTGGGCTCAAGTGATCTGCCCACCTCAGCCTCCCAAAGTGCTGAGATTACAAGCACAAGTCACCACACCAGCTACTATCTCCATTTTTAACATGAGAAAAACTGAGAAGTACAACAGAGGTGTGAAAGATGGTGATCTGACTTCCAAAGTCATGCTTCTTAAACATCCTAAAGAGTAAACTTTCCTATAGGAATTAGTTTCCATTATACTACTCACCTTTGTGGTCATGTAAGGACAGTTTTTAAATCTTACATTAATCACAGTTATTTTAAAATAGGCTCTTTTAAAATTTGTGTATACTACACTAAGTCAGAGTTTGCCAGAGTCTAAATTATTACCACCCCTTTCCCAAAGTGGTTTGGCTTTTAATGGCCCTAAATGTTTTTCTGAATTTGGATACTGCTCACTTGGCCATTCACAAATACTCAGATTTATCTTCATGTAGGTTGACACATAAGTAATTCTATACAATTCTAGCTTAGAAAATTACTTTATAATTTAATACATAAGGCCATTACACTATGGAGAGAAAGTTGATAAGAACTTCAGATAATGGGTAAGAATAAATGGGAAACGGAGATTGCTAGAGATAAAGTGATTTGACTAAATGACTTATCTAAAGTTGAACCGTGACCGTTATACATAGGCAATATCTACGAGATACTGCAATGCACTTGATGCAGAAAGGCTGTTTCAAACACTGAAAGAGAAAAATGAGTGACGACAACCTCAAAGGTCATTTTAATGCTAACAATGAATTTTATTGTAATGCATCATATTTTGTCAGAACCTGCCGAACCAGCATTCAAGATACTGTTTACCATCCATTTTTAAACAGAAGAGCTGAGCTGGGTAATTCAATGAAGTAATTATTAGACTATTAAAAATAATGACAAAACAAGTATACAGTTTTTGATTAATAAAACTTGACAAAAATAAGGGAACAGAGAAGCTTAACACTTCTCAGCTCAAATCGTTTCAAATCCTGGAAGAAAATATATGCGGATTGAGATTCCAAAATAAATACATAAACATGAATATGGCATCTTAATTTTTCTTTTTTTTTGAGACGGAGTCTCACTCTGTCTCCCAGGCTAGAGTGCAGTCGTGTGATCTTGGCTCACTGGAACCTCCACCTCCGGGATTCAAGCGATTCTCCTGCCTCAGTCTCCCAAGTAGCTGGGATTACAGGCATGTGCCACCATGCCTGGCTAATTTTTGTATTTTTAGTAAAGACAAGGTTTCACCATGTTGGCCAGGCTGGTCTTGAACTCCTGACCTCAGGTGATACACCCACCTCAGCCTCCCAGAGTGCTAGGATTACAGGCGAAAGCCACCACACCCAGCCTAAATTCATATATAATATCTGCATGTGTGACAGAAAAAGAGTTAGCATTTATTATGCTTACTCGTACCAGGTACAACTGTAAGCATTTGATGGGTGTAACTCATTTAATCCTCACAACAACCCTATTAAATCAATTATATTTCGGATGAAAAGCTGAGGCACAGAGAAATTATGTAAAATTGAGGCCTACAGAACTTTTAAGTACAGCTGAACCTTCAATAACACAGGTTTGGACTGTGTAGAACCACATATGTGCATTTTTTTTCAATAAATATATTGAACATTTTTTTGAAGACTTGTAGCAATTTGATAAAACTCACAGATGAACCACATATCTATAAATATAAATAAATTTTTAAAGTATGTCATGAATGCATAAAATATGTTGATTCTGGTCAGTTTTATCATTCAGTATCATAAAATATATACAAATCTATTATTAAAAAGTTAAAATCGGCCAGGCGCGGCAGCTCACGCCTGTAATCCCAGCACTTTGGGAGGCAAGGCAGGTGGATTACCTGAGGTCAGGAGTTCGAGACCAGCCTAGCCAACATGGCAAAACCCCATCTCCACTAAAAAATACAAAAAACTAGCCAGGCATGGTGGTAGCGCCTGTAATCCCAGCTACTCGGGAGGCTGAGGCAAGGAGAATTGCTTAAACCCAGGAGGCAGAGGTTGCAGTGAGCTGGGATCACGCCATTGCACTCCAGCCTGGGTGACAGACTGAGACTCTATCTCATACAAAAAGTTAAAATGTATCAAAATGTATGCACACAAACAGACTGTACATGGCACCATCTGCAGTGGACAGAAACGTAAACAGAGGTAAAGATGCAGTATTAAGTCATAACTGCATAAAATTAACTATAGTACATACCGTATTGCTATAATTCAGTAGGCACCTCCTGTTGCTATTGTGGCGAGCTCAGGAGTTACGAGTATCTGCTTAACACACTATGTGATGCTAATCATCAAGTGAGCAGTTAGTCTCTCCAGTAAATTGCATACTGCAGTAAAAAGTGATCTCTTGAGGTTCTCGTGTATTTTTCATTGTGTTTATTACAATACCATAACTTTGCATCACATCATGGGACCCATACAAAGTGTCACCAGTGATGCTAGAAGTGCTCCCAAGAAGCAGAGAAAACTCATGACATTAGAGGAAAAAAAGTTGAATTGCTTGGTAAGTACCATAGATTGAGGTCTGCAGCTGCAGTTTCCTGCCACTTTGAGATAAGTGAATCCAGCATAAGGACTGTTGTAGAAAAAGAAAAGAAAATTCACAAAGCCTTCAATGCAGCTATGCCAGCAGGTGCAAAAACCCTGCATGTTTTGAGAAATGCCTTTTAATCTTGTATTGAAAATACAACTTCTATATGAGTGCTGGATTGCTAAGAAAGGCTTACCTATAGACTCTAATGCGATTTGAGGAAAAGTCAAGTCTCCATTATGTGATAGATTAAAGACGAATTTAATACCAGCAAAGGATGGTTTGATAATTTGAGAAAGAGGTTTTACTTAAAAATGTCAAGATAATAGGAGAAGCAGCTTCTGCTGACCAGGAAACAGCAAACCAGTTCCCAGATGCCATTAAGAAAATCACTGAGAAGAAAGGATAACTGCCTGAACAGATTTTTAATGCAGACAAAAGTGCCCTACTCTAGAAAATAAATGGCATGAAAGACATATATTAGTAAAGAAGAGAAGCAAGTACCAAGATTTAAGATAGGAAGGGATAGGCTATCTCTACTAGTTTTGTGCAAATGCAGTTGAGTTTATGGCACAATTGTCCTTATCTATAGAGCTGCTAACCCCTGAGCCTCATAGGGAAAAGATAAACACGAGCTGCCAGTCTTTTGGTTGTACAAGAAGGTCTACACAATAAGAACCTATTTTCTAGATAGGTTCCATCAATGATTTGTCCCTGAAATCAGAAAATACCTTGCCAGTAAAGGACTACCCTTTAAAGTTCTTCTGATATTGGACAATGCCTCTAGCCACACAGAACCCCATGAGTTCAATATTGAACACATCAAAGTGGTGACTTACCCCCAAACAGAATGTTTTTATTTCAGCCTATAGATTAGGGGATCATAAGGACCTCTCTTCATCAGACATGATAATCTATGAAAAGGACTGTCAACACTATGGAAGAGAACCCAGACAGAGAGAACATCATGAAGTCTGAAAGGATTACCTCATTGAAGATGCCACTGTTGTTACAGAAAAAGCCATGAAAGTCATCAAGCCCAAAACAACAAACTCCTCCTGGAGGAAACTGTGTCCAGATATTGCACATGATTTACAACAGAGTCAACCAGGGAAATCATGAAAGAGATTGCGAATATAACCAAAAAAGGTGGGAGATGAAGGGTTTCAAGATGGACCTTGGAGAATTTCCAGAACTAACAGACACCACACCAGAGGAATTAACAGAAGATGGACGACATGATGGTGATGAGTGCTTTCAAAACAGCGCCAGACGACGAGAAGATGTAGAAGAAGCAGTGCCAGAACACAACTGACATTAGACAATCTGGCACAAGGGTTCAGATTATCCAAGACTACAAATGACTTATTTTATGACAGGGACCCATCTAAGATATAGTCACTGAAACTAAAGCAAACAGTGGGAGGAGAACTGGTACCATGTAGAAACATTTTTAGAGAAACTAAAAAAAGCAAAAAAAGTCAGACAGAAATTATAAGGCATTTCCATAATATGTCTGCCTGTCCTTTCATCTTTTCTGCCTCTACCACCAGAGACAGCAAGACTAACCAACCCTCCAGCCTGAAGACAAGGAGGATGAAGACCTTTATGATTATCTACTTACACTTAATAAATAATAAATATATTTTTTCTTGCTTATGATTTTCTTACTAACATTTTCTATACTCTAGCTTACTTTATCGTAAGAATACAGTATGTAATACATATAACATACAAAATATGTGTTAATCTACTCTGCTATTGGTAAGGCTTCCGGTCAGTAGATGACTATTAGTAGTTCAGTTTTTAGAGAGCCAAAAGTTATATACAGATTTTCAACTGCACAAGGGATCAGTGTTCCTAACGCTCAGGTCATTCAAGGGTCATAAGAAACTTACCCATAGTCAAATTTACCCAAAATAAAACCAGTGAGAGGTATAGCCAGAATTAAACTCAGCCCAACTTCAGAGCCTGCATTCTTACAGAAAATACACACACCCACCCACCCACCCACCCACACACACACACACACACACACACAAATATACAGATACCATTAAAATAAGTGGCATGGGGGTAGAACTTTGTCTTATATACCATTGTAATCCCCACACGAAATAATACCTGGCACTTGGTAAGCATTCAAAATATATTTTGAAAGAATGAATACAGAGTGTGAGCATATTTTTATAAATATTATGGAACATAGGTACTCTTTATATAATGATTATTTCGCAATATATATTTTACATAATGGTAATTTAGCAATAACTTAAATAAAATGGGTTCCTCATCCACAGGTTTAACCAAATGGGAATCAAAAATTTTTAGGGAAAAATAAATAATAAAAGCCAGGCTCAGTGGCTCACGCCTGCAATCCCAGCTGCTCAGGAGGATGAGGTGGGAGGATCACTTGAAGCCAGGAGTTCAGAACCAGTCTGGGCAACATAGTGAGCCCCCATCTCTAACAAAAAAAAAATTTTTTATCAGTCAGGTGTGGTGGCACCTGCTTGTAAGTCCAAGCTACTAGGGAGGCTACAGCAGGAGAATCACTTGACTGCAGGATTTGGAGGCTGCACTGAGCTATGATCACAGCACTGTACTCCAGCCTGGGCAACAGAATGAAACCCTGTCTCTAAAAAAATAAAGAAAATAAAAAAATAATAACACAATTTTTAAAAATACAAATTTTTAATATAAAGTACAACAACTATTTACATAGTGCTTACATTGTATTGTAAGTACATCTAGAGATGATGCAAAGTATACGGGAGGAAGTACACCAGTTATATGCAAGTACTATACTATTTTATATAAGGAACTTGAGCATCTGAGGGTTTTGGAATCCTTAGGGATCCTGGAACCAATCCTCCATGCATATCAAGGGAGGACTGTATTTAACCAGCATTAAGTCCTGGTTCTGAATAAAACCAAGAGGACATTTATTTTGGTCATCTACATTTCTGTGTAAATAGCATTGAAAATGGCACTCAGAATTTAAGTCAAGGTTTCCTTCCTTTCCAAAGGAACATAGACAAGGTGATTTTATTTTAATTCACAATAAAATTTTGTCGCAATCTGGAAATATGCCTGCATAGCTTCAAAATGATGCAAGAAAAAAAAAAAAACTCAGCCCATAACTGAAAGCCTAGGACTATAATTATGGATTACCTACAGCCATAATCCTAACTAGCTTTCATCTCCCCCTTCCAGATGATTGCCTCCCATTTACACATTGTATATTACTTTATACCTAAAGTCCCTATTTCAGTTCTCATTTGGGAACAAGTACCACCTGTCCTGGATGCTCTTGGACCTTCTTAAATATTTTCTCCTACTGCACTGAAAAATACATTTATATTTGAAAAGTATTCTGATTTTAGTTCATAAGTTAATGTTCCTATATCCATGGCTCCTGCACCCACTCTCTCTCAGAAATTCACAACCAAAACTACCTAGGAGGAAATTACACAACACCACAAAGTATCCTTGTCTTCCTCTACTGAAATGACCTATGGCCACTTCTTTGTCTAACTTGAACTGAATATTTAGAGGCATCTTAAACCGAGATCATCAGCTTTTTATCTTAAAGTACACATCAAATGTCATAATATTCAATATACGGGTGAATAATGGTGGGAATGGGGAGGTAAAGACACCACCATTAAACTGTGTCTTATCAGCAGGGCTTAATGGCCAATGTGGTGAAACCCCAACTCTACTAAAAATAGAAAAATTAGCCGGGCGTGGTGGTGGGTGCCTGTAATCCCAGCTACTGGAGAGGCTGAGGCAGAAGAATCTCTTGAACCCAGGAGGCGGAGGTTGCAGTGAGCCGAGATCGCGCCATTGCACTCCAACCTGGGAGACAAGAGCGAAACTCCATCTCAAAAAACAAATAAATAAATAACCTGTTTTACAGAAGTTATGGGAGGAAATGCTCATGCTTGACCTGTTACTATTGTTTAGAAAATATCTATACTCCTCCCCATGCATCCTCCCCTGTAGCATCCTTCACTGGAATGGGCACTGCTGCTATGTATTTACTAAGATGCTGGAGATAGACAATCATGAAGTCAGCTGGAAGAAAAAGGAACCTAAGGTCAAATGCAGACATCTCTGGGCAAATCCCTTTCATAAGCCAACTATCAACTCCTCCTGCAAGCAGCGGCCCCATCCAAGATGGGCAGCTTGAGCCCTGGACAGATGACAATGTGAAATGGCTTCCTCCTGAAGACAGAAACTAGGGCAATAATCCTGGTTCCGTGACCTGAGAGACATGGGTGGGGTCTCATAAAGAGGACCGTAAGCTACGAAATAATGTGAGAATCTCAGTACACTTCTATAGACAAAACATACATCAACTCTTTTACATTGTTTTGCACTTACGTTTCTTTTTCATAAGGGACACATTTTTGCCAGGACTCAAATTTTGAAATTATGTTCATTGATAAGGCTAGGGAAACCTTAGGCCAGACAAAGAGATGACATTACCATTGTAAGCCCTATGGAGGAAAACAATCAATAATTCTCCTCTTCTTTTTGATTTCAGAAGACCTTCCAACTTGAACCAAAATGCAACCTCTCACCCTATACCTGCATTTAGCTTCTCAGATGTGGAGCTGAGAGGTGGATGTGAGTGGCCTTTCTGCTCCCCTACACAGACACACACATACACACACACACACACACACACAACCTAACTCATTCTGTCTCTTTTTATACTAGATGTGCTAAATGTTAAAGCTTAGCATGCTCCTCCATGAAGCCAGAGTAAACATTTTTAAGGAAAAAATAATTATACAAAGTCCCTTATTATTTTTGTAAATCAACTAGACTTTGAATTTCTAATCATTTTTGATTCATACATTGAGCTGCTAATTTGATTGATGCATAAAGGTTAGTGGCTGCTGTCTTTATAAAGTGTGCTTGTTATCATTACATAATTTGCTTCTTTATTCTGTTTAGTGTTTATAAGCTTTGATTGTACCTTTTTTCATATTTCTTTCTGTTTGGCACAACTTTGCCAATCCATTAATTTTTAACCTTTATTAAGGTTAAAACAAATTACTTTGTTTTAACTGCAGTTCATATAAATACATAGCTCTTATTGTGTATGTGGCAGCCTTGATCTTTAAATGGGTAATTGTGCCCAGTCCCAATTATTAACAGTACAACTGATATACTTATTTCTTCCATTTTATATCATCTTTAATATTAATTTTACTTTTTTCCTTTTCCTCATTTTCCTGGTTGTATCAAGTTACCATACCCTCCCCCAACTCCCATCAAAAAATCTCACACTCTTTTCCCTACTGTTGTTTAAAAACACAGTTCCAACTATTTCCTCAAACACTACTCCAGCGAACCCAGTAAGATGAAATCGTTTGAATGCTTTGACTTTCCCCCAACCCAATTCTGAGCTAAGAGTTCAGTACTTTGAAACTCATAAAACTCTTAGTTTTTTTTTCCTCGAGGATTTTTCTTCAATTTCGAGAATCTTTATTAGCACTTTATGAGACAATCCCGGTCTATCATTTATGTACACAAGGCAAAGACTGATCCTCAGGGGTGCTTCCCCTCCTCTCCATCTTCCCCTACATGGAAGTCTCTGTTGTAATTAATTTGGTTAGAATTATTTTTTAAGTATTATCCTAAGATGGACTACTGTGTTCAACATTTGGCTACGACTCTCAGCTTCTCACCCCTCTTCTGCTCTCTGCTTCATGATGTAGAGCTGGCGGGGAGGGCAAGGTCTCTAAACACATTTCTGCTTCATAGCTGGGTCCCTACTAGGACCCATCAAGGGAAGCCAGAGGGAAACTGCAAGGCTGGTGGAAGAACAAGGAGCTGTTTCCCATTTGCTTCCTATCACGTCACTCGGGCCTCACTGCTTCCCAGCAGCAGCAGCACTTGCTCCTGCAGCAGCAGCAGTTGAGTCTGCACTTTGTTCGAGCTAAGTCTGCTTGCAAAATCAGCCTCAGTGCACCCCATTCTGGAGACACTGACCCTACCTACTGGCACACTCTTGAAAATCTCAGTCCCAGACCCACAGGTCTCTCCTCAGAGCTCCATGACAGCAGTCTACCAGCTAGGAAATGCCCCTTCCTCAGAGGTCTGAGCTACATCCCACAGAGCCTCTCCTCCAAGCTTTAATGTTTTAACAACTACCTCTTCCCATTGCTCCCCCAGTGCTACATCTGAGATACCTTGGAGCTGCAACGTCCAATAGAGTCCCCATTAGCCACATGCGGCTACTGAGCCCAGAAATGTGGCTAGTCCAATCCAAGACTTGCTTAATCATAAAATATACACTGGATCTTGAACACTTGGTATGAAAATAAATTTTATACTCCTTATGTTATTATTTTAGATATACTGAGAAAAAACAGAATTATTTCTACCTTTTTTACTTGTGACAGAACTAGTAGAAAATTAACTACAATGATTGCTCACATAATATTTCTGTTAAACAGTACTGCTTTAGAGTTACTTTTTTTTGTTTGTTTTTGCCTTTTCAGCTCTTAAGTGCCTCATTAACAATTCTTACATTAAATTCTCTCTATAAAAATAACTGGTGTGTTTGATCTCCTTAATGGACTCTGCCTGCTAGAATTAAAATTAATAAATTTTCTAAATACTTGCATATCAATGGTCCTCTTTTTCACCGTAACAGCCGAGTAAGAGCTCAACAGAGAATTGTGGGCTTGCAGTCCTTTTAGGTGTCATTCCATCTTCTAGCTTCCAGTCTGGCAGAAGAAAAGCCTAAACCCAGGCTGATCCCATTTCCTTTATAAATTAGTGTTCTTTCTCTCTGGAAGTTCATAAGGCTTTCTCTTTATCCTTAGAGTTCTGAAATTTTAGCTTTCTATGACTAGGTGTGCATGTTTTCTCATCAGTGCCTCCTAGAATAAAGAGTCCTTTCAATTTGCAGACTCCAGTTTTCTTCAGCTCAGTGAAATGTTTTATATCACATAATTATCACCTCCTCTCAAACTCTTCCCTTTATCTCCTTCTGGAATCTAGTCTAATTCATCAAATATAACATGCATGAAGTTACTTTCTTCTACTCTTCACTATCTATGAAATCAAAATGCAACTTAAAATTGAGGGTGTATTAAAATCAAGTAGTAATCGTTGTCAATGCTACAAACATCAAAGCACCACTGAACTATTCCAAGAGTTCTTCCAAGACACACCTCTTCTAAGTTCTCATTTGTCTCTTTCTCTCTGCCTACTGTGCCCCATAGATGACCCCTTCTTTTTCATCTGCCTACGCACCAGAGCTCAGGTCCCACTGTTGGGCTGCCTTAAGTGGAAGGATCCACTAAGTGGTGGGAGATGAGGCAGCCTCTGCTGCTGAGGCCCAGTGGTATGCCACCAGCTGATGAGTTTGCAGCCCCCTCTTAAGAAAACCTGGAGAAAGTCTCTCCCCATCCCTCACCCACCCAAACCAGTTGACAGGGACATGAAAACCAAAAGATTATCTCAGGAACAGTCATAGAGACTGGGGCCAACACTGTTGATCCCTGCACTTTGCCAGAAGTAGCCCAATGGCTCACATCTGTCATCAGATGTGCTTCTGAGAAACAGCAGCTAGTGGCGAGACTGAAATTGATAGCAGAAGGTGCAGAGATGCTTCAAGTCTCCAACTCCCTAGAATCCTCTCCATTTTTAAAATGTCTATTTCATCTTAATGTTTTAACATTAAAGGGTTACTTAAAGAATTTTAGGGCAGAGTTAATAAGTAAAAAGTGCAAGATAGGGCAATCTGGGGCACTGTACATTAGTTCCTATGGAAATAATTTCCTTGTACCATCTTTTCACTATAGGCTACATTTTTCTAAAAAGACACCTTGAGGTTTAACATAGCCCCCTCCCCCACTCACTGTAAGTACTATATGAAGTCTTTCTATATATGTAGGATGAAAACTGTGAACACCAAAACAATCAAATAAGAGAAATTTGATATAGAGAGACAGAACAACATGGTCCAGTTTTGTAGCTCACTAATAATAATCGAACGTAATGAAAAGACAGGTCTTAGACAATCAAGAAATAAATGGATTGCCTATATTTCAGAGCACGGCTTTGAGTAAACATTACACAGAAGTAAGTTCAAGATTAAACTTCATGGCCAGCACCTATTCTATGATGTTAGAGAAAGACACCGCCAATTGCTGTAAAGGTCAGCCAATCTGAGGGAAGAGTGATACCCGTTTTTGAAAGCTAGGAGTCTAATGAAGTTGTATGAGAAAACAGAACAACCCCTCTCCAAAGGAATATATGCTGCAAAACCAATTTTATTCTGAAAAACTATTTGAAACCCACTCCAGCAAAAGGATAAACCGCCTCTTAAGAATCAAATTTTATATCATTGAACACAATCACAACAATTGTTATTATGAGCTAGTTAAACATAGGCCTTAGAAAACAATTTCCAACAGTCTTACTTCTGAATAAAGATGGCCCTATATTTTTTACCTCAACTCCTTACAACCTCAAAAGAAATATCAAGAGTTGAAGGGGCCTTATCCCCTAGACCAAGCTCATCTTTCTGTTGAAAGTCACCTTGGTATACACAGAGAGACCAACAGACAACATCAGCACCCACCATGCCTGCTCCACAGCGCATTCTCCTTAGATCACAGCAATCAATTTCATGCCTCTCTGACGCTACTCATCTGCAAAAAATTCATTCCTTGACAGATGTTTTATTTCTAGTATTCCCTATGAAATCACGCTAAAAAAATTCAAAAACAAATACATTGATTTTAAAGCCACACTAAGCAGTATACTAGATTTTTAAATTTTCACCTCAAAATGGTAGAAACATGTATAGAAAGAGAAAAAATGTGAAATTCAGTAGGATTTTCTTTACTGTCATTTTAGGATAACTCCTGTTCATTCCCTTACTTGGTATTTTCTTTTTTTAAAACCATTTTATTGAGGTATGATTGACACACAGAAAGCTGCACATACTTAATGTACACATCTTGATGAGTCTAGGAGTAAGTAAACACCCATGAAGCCATCACTACTATCAAGGCCATTAACAAGTCCATCACCTCCCAGAGTTTCCTTCAGCTCCCTTAAGACCACTTAATATATAGTCCACCCTCCTAAAATTTAAGCCTATAATACAATATTGTTAGCTGTAGGCACTATGCTGTATCCTCACTTGATATTTTCCATCTTTGACTCAGAAGTGAAATCATAGACATACTTCAAGAAGAATTACCATTCAGAATTCACATCCAAGACAAAAACAATAAACAAATGAAGTAACCTGAAATTGAAGTGCATTTAAAAGCACTTTTTGTGAATCTAATGTGCAGGCCATAGTGTGAAGCTGCGGAATTGGCCGGTAGGAGACAGAGCGTAAAACCTAGGACTTGCTCTTAAGGTGTCTACAATAACATACAATTCCAACTCATCCTAACAAAAGGCATCAGGCCTATGTGCTCCTTCATTTTCTCACTCCATTCATTTTTTTATTTTTAGTATTAACAATTTTAACATACAAATTATACCATTTAAACTAAAAACTATGCATAATATTCCACTACCAATAATATTATAATAGCTACCATTTGTGAAGTACCTCCTTGTGCCAGGCATTTTAACAGGTGTTTTATGTATGTTATTTCATTTACTCCACACAAAAATCCCACATAGTAGTTGTTAGTCCCCATTCAGAGCTAAAGAAACCACAGCTTAGAGAAGTTCAATAGATTACTCAAAATCACATAGGAAAACATGTGCTGGAATGTGTATTCTAGATTTATGGTGAAAAAACCAAATAGCTAGTCACTATGCTCTATCTTGATTATGTGAACCGAAACGCTTAGCTCAAGACCCTCAAAGTAAAATGCTCTATGTTCTGATTCAAACATTCATGTACATGTCTCGTCTTTCTTCTTTCCCCTAATGAAGCCCACCCTTCTGTGGACCTTTATGCAGGGCACTGTTACGTGCTCTGCCATCCAGCTGGCCCTAAAGCAACTGCAAAAGCACACGCAGTTACTGACATCACAAGGCAACAAGTGGCTACCAGGTGACCCAGAACGTGTTTCCACTCTGTTTTTCCCTATTCGCAGAGTCCTGAGCTTCAAAAATACTGCTAAAAAGTTATCCCAAAGTTACAAATATGCATGTAAAATTACATTCCGTGAAGAAGCATAAAACAAAATAGTCCAATTGACTATGAAATACTGTGTGTAAGATTATATCATACAAAAATGAAAAGAGGTTTATGTTAGGTCTCTTTCCCTTCAGAGTTGCTAAAATTGAGAAGGTAATAAACTAATGTCAGCGTTGCTTTGTGAAGGTATCAGTGCCTATGCAGTCCCCCAAATTGAATCGTTACAGAGGTGGCAATCCTTCCAAGCCCTGTCGCTAATCAGCAACCTGATGTGGAAGAGATAAGCAAAGGGAAGAGGCAGCGGTGCGATGCTGAGGGAGTGTGCTCACCAGGCTTTCGAAACGGACCATTTACTACAGAGCAGCCTTTCAAGAAGAAAAACACCGTGGGGTGGGACGCAAAGCAAGGGGAAGGAACTGCAAGATTAACTATCGTTAAAAACATCTTCGGCATACTGCCTACATGCTACACAAATGTTTCATAAAGTCAAAACTTCAAAACGGCTAGGTAAACAGCATCTACTTATACAAATAAAACTATATTTCCACAATGTTAACAACCATTTCTAAATTCCAGCTACATTCTAAGCCCAAGGAACTGAGGCTTTTTAATTATGCAATATTAGTCACTGACATAGTGCTCAAATCCCACGCAGCATGAACCATGTTAGCTAAACTAACAAAATGAATAATTTAACTCTCTGCCAGCAGGAATTCACTATGCCACCTTCATTATTTACTTTACAATATCCATTTCTATCATTTTTGAAAGAACCGCTGTAGGTGTTCAAGATGAGCCCACTGGCTGCCTATACAGTTTTTGATCCACATATCACAGGAAGATTAATCTGTCCTCCATTCCAAAAAAATCTATGTAATCAAGGATGTTTTAAAATCAAACTACCTCCCCCTCATTAAGTTCTAATCCATTGTGTCAATGATAGCTCAAGTAAAATACAATCAGTATTTTACCTACTTCAGATAAAGCTCATAAGCTATATTACTGTCACTGTACCAAAGAAAAGTATGCTATCACCTCATCAGTTATGAATTTTTACACTTTCTACTATTTGCATTTGCTATTTCAATTTTTTGTTACCACACCAGAAAAAGATTCTTCTTTTTTTTTAAGAGAGAACAATTTTAGACACAAAAAATGCTTCTACCATTTTCCTGCATAGGAAGAATTTTATGGCTTCTCACTGTAACTAACAGGGTTGTAAAAAAAAAAAAAAAAAAAAAAAAACAGCAAGAGACCAAATGTGTTCACAGCAATCCAGAACAAATTTTGTCAGAGACCAATGCTTGAACTCATCACTCTCTTACACTCTGCGAATATCAAAAGTTTCCCAGTTACTCTATGGTTCACAGGAGGTCTACGTTCAATTCTGTGGAGATGATGGCTATCATGGAGAACTGAAAAATGGTCCCTGCATCCGATACTGTCATTTTATATGCAGCTAGAATGGTATCAACTCATATTCAACTCCCAGTTAAAATAATTTTAAAAATAAATAAATACTGTCAAGGAAGAAAAATTTCAGGGATAACTATAAATTTCATTAAGATGTATAGCAGATGTTACACAGAAGATGAATATTCATTATATCTGGCTTCCTCTGCAATCCATTTTATCTTTACGGTAATTTCCAAATATCCCAACACAAAATGCTTCCTATACAAAAATTCAACTTGTGTGATGCAGTCTGTCATTTTTTGCTTAGTTCAGCATGACTTAAGTTTGTTAACGTACTTTGACAGAGTTGCATAACATCCTAAAATGTTTTGAACAATGCAGTTTAGGCTGCAATGCAATATTAATGAGTGAATAATGTTCCTGAATATAAGGTTTAATATTTAATGATTCCGAGTGCTGCCTGGATTTGATGCAGAAGAAAAATGTAGTTTGGAATGACTGCACTTATCAAGGGACCTGAGAAAAAGACTGCGGACGCCAGGCAAACCTTTAACCTAAACTTGGAACTGGGGTCTCAGGTGTGAAATTGATGCTTCACCAACTGAATTTCGAGTGCTTATCAGTATTCACAGGATCACACCACTTATCAAATGTCATTCATCAGAAATTTTAGAATTACTAGAAGCTCACGTTATGCCAAAGGTGGAAAAAATAATAATAAGGTTAGTGCAAAAAATAACAATGGGTAGTCTAGCTTCAAGTGCATTTAGGAATCAACCCTGCCAGTTACATCAACATGTCATTTTGATTACTCCTCTTTTTAAAAATGCATGAAACTGTAATAAAGTAGCAAGTTCAGATCAAATAATGACTTGTCTCCGCATCTTCTACTAAGGGAAGTACCTAATCTAAAATATCACACAGCAAAGTTGGTCAATGAGTCAATTTAATCAAATCAGTGGGTAATCTGCACAGATTATTGGATTTGTCTCATTTGCAAACAATCCTGTCTTAAAAATTAGCATTAAAACAGCAAGGAGAATAGGATTTACTGACAAATCAGTTAACTAATAGCCAAAATCACAGTGCTCTGAAGAAAGGACTTTAAAGTGTTCCTAACTGGAATGTTAGGAATGTTAGCATTTTAAAAATAAAACACTATTCATGCTTGAGCCCAGGAGGTTGAGGCTGCAGTGCACCATGATCACCACTGCACTCCAGCCTGGGATACAGAGAGAGACCCTGTCTCAAAACAAACAACACTATTCAAAGAATAAGGCCCAATTTCCAGTATTTATCTGCATTTCCAGTTCGCAATGGCCATTTCAACAATCACTAAAATATAATCTAGAGTTAGAATATCTGGGTTTTAGACTCTATTTTGCCACATACTGAATTTAGCATTGTAACATCTCCAAACCATTGGTTTTCTCACATGAAGATGGTTAATAGTACACTCTATGTCAAATGATTATTGTGGAATCCAATTAACGATACTGTTAAGTATATTGGTTAAGCATTAACCAATATGAACAAAGAAAAGTCTGTTTATTGAGCACCTACAATGTTTCAGGAAGGTACTGCTTTAGTTATATTTTCTTTACTGAAATTTCCATTATGGTTATTATAATAAAAGGAAATGGCACTTTGTATATTGCCTTATTCTGTTTCTATAAAGGAGGAAAATAAGCACAAATATGTGGTTTAAACATTTTCTAATGTCTAAACTTTCATTAATGTCATATTTTGATAGTTCATAAAGTATCTTAATTTAGAAAAGGAAATTGTCAGTGACAATGATCTATTATTCAATTTGATATTACATGTTTTAAGCATTGATTAAAGTATTTAAAAATAAGCACAAATACGTGGGTTAAACATTTTCTAATGTCTAAACTTTCATTAATGTCATATTTTGATAGTTCACAAAGTATCTTAATTTAGAAAAGGAAATTGTCAGTGACACTCAATGATCTATTATTCAATTTGATATCACATATTTTAAGCATTGATTAAAGTATTTATTGAGCATTTATTATGTGCTTACAACATTATACAAAGCATTATGTTTAAAAAATCAGATGGATTTTACCATCAAATATAGTATCATTCCTTTTTTATATCATGACATTATATAATGCTACTAAATTCACCTATCTCACTTTTATCAGATCAGCAATTTTATCAACAATTATTTCAAAAAGTGACAAAGAGAAACAAAACTGCTTAAAAATTTACACTGCAGAAAACTTGATACATTTGCCAATGACAGGTAATACTCTTCGTTCAATATGAGACCTTAATTGCCACCAGAGTCACTGAGAGTCAATTTCTTCTGTTAAACCATTTAAAAGAATTGATGCTACAATTTCAATGAAAAATCATTCATCCTGAGCACCAGTCCTAATCCTATCAGGTAACAGTGGTATCTCTGTAAAGGTACACAGACTCAGTAATTAGACTTTTCTCAAGTATGAGTAACTGAGACAAAAAGGCATATAGATGTTCATTTAGAACATTTTTACCGAGCACAATCCAGAAATCTCTATTAAATTACGGTGGCTTTTATGATTATTCTATAATCTACAACGTACTTAAGGGAAGAAGAGAATACCTAGAAAAATGTCTACAAGGACACAAAAAAAAATTAATGATGGTTACCATTGGGGAGTGAGATAGGGTACTGGGATTTAGCTTTTTTCACTTATGTGATGTTGTCACTTTCATGAAATTGTCTTATGTTTAAATATATTAGAGAAACACTGACTAATGCAAATATAATGCAGACTACATCTAGAAGCCACATTAGAAAACTAAAAAGAATCAGGCCAAATTAATTTTAACCATGTATTTTATTTAGCCCAATACATCCAAAATATTATCAACATGTAATCAATACAATAAACTAGTAAAAAGATTGCTATATTTGTCACACTGAGTCTCTGGAATTTGGTATACACTTTAGAGCATATTTCTGTTTGGACCAACCACACTTCAAGTGTTTAATAGTCACCTGTGACCACAGGACAGCACAGAGCTACAGTAAGTCTCAAAATCATAGCTAGGCACAACTTAGGTATTTCTATTCCAAAACTTCAAAGCAATACAGAGGTACATGTTACAACTTCTCATCAGTTCTCGCCTCATAACATACAGCTATGTGACTGTTAATTTCTAAGATCTTTATCAAGGCAAAGCTTTAGATGGCATCTCCCTGACCAAAAATGATTTAATTTCTCTCTGCAAAGCCTGTGTTTAACCTACTATTCAATGCCCTCAATCCTTGCATGTTACTTTCTGGCATATAAATGAGAATTCTTAAAATTACATATTTGTGTGCAAAGCCACTGACTACCTTCATTTCAGGGCATTAACTACATTAGCAGAGTCAGGTACTGCTAACCCTCTGGATCTCCTTTCAGAATGTCTTTTTTAAAAGCCAAACACAATGTTATCCCTTTCTCTCACATCTAACACTGCAACATTCCAGCAGCAGAGATCCTTGGATTTTTACAGAGGGCCTCCAAGCCCTTGAAAATGATTATCTGAACAAGCAAAAAAGCAATATACAACAATCAACGACTTAGCACCAATAGCAAAGTGAAAACTTATGTCAACTAAAAGGAGTATTTTTCAAACTAAAAACTAAGTTTTTTTTTTTAATTACTTGTTAATCTGATAAGAAAAAAGGTCTTCTTATTTCTCTCACTTAGCACTTTTGGAATTACACATGGCATAGCTTTCCAGAAAGGAGCAATGGCTCCTACAAAAGAGAAAAAGGTCATCTAGCTTCACTTAGCTAGTTTTTCTTCCATTTTCATCAATAAAGAGATCTTTTACAATCTTCAGAAACTATAAAGGCAAGAAGAAATGAAAAAGGGCAAATGTAGAAGAGAGCAGACAGATTTTTAACACTATACAACTAGGAAACGATTCTCTGAAATGAATGAATACACAGATGGATGCGATAGATAATCATTTTTACAGAGCGTTTACTTTGATTCTGTGTGAGTCGCTGTGCTGTACTAAGATCTGTACCTGGAATGAACCATCTGATCCTCAAAACAACGCTGAAGGTAACCCTGAGGTAAGAGTTATTATTGTCCTCCGTCTTACAGATGAGGCATCTAGAGTTATTATTGTCCTCCACCTGACAGAGGAGGTATCTGAGCCCTCAAGAAGTTAAGTAATTTACTAAGTGGTCTCAGAACTAGTAACCCTTGAAGCTGGAATTCAAACCCAAGTGGTCTGACTCCTAGGACCATATTCTTAACCATACACTCTAGTGATCTTCACTTCAAAGAGAGAAAAGAGTAATCTGTAAGAATAAGCATTTTGTATCAAAAGTTTAATATGTGCCAGGTGCTTTATATATGTTATCTTATTTAATCTTCATTTGAAAAACATGCTTATCTGGTAGGTATTCTTATTAACTTGGCTTCCTAACTGAAGAAAGTGAAGCCTGGAAGGGTAAATCACTGACTTGAGATCACAGATTACTAAGAGACAAAGCTGGCATTCAAATCAGATCTCTCCAACTCCAAAAGACATTAACTTTTGGCCCCTGGGTTTTTTCCTGAGATTTAGGTGGATTTGATATTTGCTAATGGTAGAAATCCATGATATTAGGCTTTCATAGTACAAAAATAATTGTATTTGTAGTTTCTAACAGTTCACAAACAGCATTCCTTATAGAGATAACTTAGGTGAAGGTAAGCACTATTAAAAAAAAAAAACACTCACATAAAAAGACAATTTGAGGCTACAACATAGCTTCAATTTCTAATTCATTTGTTCCTTTAATAGAATTAACTCAGAGTGGGAGTACTATTTAAATAGTAACACATTTACAAATTCTTTTTCTTATCAAATATCTATAGAACCCTTACTAAAATTGCTCTTCCATTTAATGTCACACAATAATGACCACCTCCTGAAACCTTCATATACAATACACTCATATTACAGTAAACGTTGCAATGATACTAACTTTCCATTGGTTTAAATAGCAATTGAGCAAAAATAAAAATGAAAATGAATGACACTTATGTAGTTTGATTACATTTTCCAGGGTGAAATGAAATGCCCAAGTTATTGAAAAATAAAACATGTATTTGAATGTCTAGGAGTTGCAGTATGTATACATGCCTATGAGGAAGGAAATGGGGTGGAAAACAATGTAAGCAGCCAAGGAGGTCAATTCGGATAGTTTATGAAAAATAAATCCTGAAAGCATTAAGGATCTATATACATATATATAATTAATCAAGATGAACCTCAGAAGGCAGTGTCTCAGATAAATGTTTCAGAGACAATGTGAAACACGACTTGCAGAAGACTGCTAGCAGAATGTGAAACTCCCACTATTGTCAATTCTTAAAAATTCCCTTAAGACTCATGTTTACAGGGCTAAAGCAGCACAGAGTTGGCAAACATGCTCTTAAAATAAATTGAGGCCTGTGTGCTGTAAAAATGGGCTTCCAATAGTAAATTAACCTTTCTGGGTTTGGGGTCAATCCCAGGAGAAGACAAGAAGATAGACAACTAGTTTTAAAAGCAAACAAGAATAACAAATGCCACAATCAAGCCTTTATTTTTATCTGTATGAGACACAGAAAACTTAAAGATCTGGCATGACTCAAAAGTGTGATAGCTGAGATGATAATTTTGTCACTGTCCATCATATATGACAGTGGAAAAGCACCATTTGGCTGTAAATACCAATTTTACTTCTTTTTTCTTACTATGACAATGCATTGCAATTTACAGTTGCCATGTTCAAATTTACACAGTCTTCTGTTTTACACTTGCCGAGGCCCAATGCTGACTCAAGCTCTTGCCCAAAGTGATCTGCCACCTTTCACTGGCTACTTCCTAACCCACCTGTTCTATTACTACAAACATAGCTGCTGAGATAAAAATACATGGAGGATAAAAATACATTGAAAAGAAACATATGACATCATCTTTATAAATCAATTTAACCCTAACATTAACCCTTTTTAAAACTTCAAAGGGTCCTGATGAAAATAATTTCCATTAGAAAGTCAACACTTAGAATTTTGAACCTGAAAGATATCTTAAAGATTTTTTTTTTGTTTTTTTTTGAGACGGAGTTTTGCTCTTGTCACCCAGGCGGCAGTACAATGGCGCAATCTCGGTTCACTGCAACCTCCACCGTGGAGCAATTCTCCTGCCTCAGCCTCCCAAGTAGCTGGGATTACCGGTGCCCGCCACGATACCCAGCTAATTTTTGTTTTTGTTTTCGTTTTTCAGTAGAGACGGGGTTTCACCATATTGGCCAGGTTGGTCTTGAACTCCTGACCTCAGGTGATCTGCCTGCCTCAGCCTCCCAAAGTGCTGGGATTACAGGCATGAGCCATTACACCCAGCAGGCCTTAAAGATTTAATATGAGAATTAATGTGTACCTGGGTAAGAATTACCAAAACAAAACCAGATCCATCAGTTTTTCCATATATCTTACCAGTCATCTATCCAAGGAGGAGCATACCAGAGTGGCTTCAGAGTTCACAAAAGATAGGACTGACTGCAAAGGTGAGCTGTAAAAGCAAAAGGTAAGTGACAGCACAGCTAGCTTGTAAGTAAAGGTAAAATTCAAATACAAGAGGGATTTAAAACCATCTAGCCTAGAGGTCAGGTTAACTAATGCCATGGTAGAAACTCAGCTTTCTGAGAGGCCAGAGCAGGAGGACCACTGAAGCCCAGAAGTTGTATATCCAAAGAGAATGAGAACAGGACACTAACTAAAGACACTGAAACAATTAAGTAGCAGATGAAAGATAAGAGAGGAGAAAGGCAACGTGAAGGGGAAACTGCAGTAGGCAAGGAGAGTGGGCAAACTTTTTTAAATAACATAACACTTTGCAATGAAGACAATTTTCAAATGTTGGTACATTTTATTTGAGTTCAATGACCTGATTACCATGGCACGGCAAACTGAAAAAAAAGTGTGTTTGGGATACTGCTGATTTAACATTTGTATCAAACCACTGCTGTCATATTTGTAATAATGAGGGAGTTTATTCCAGAGATTATAGTATAAGTATTTATGGTAATAATAATCATTCTTATTTTTGTTATTAAAAATACATTATAAAAGTGCATGGGTTCAATGCAATTTCGATATATTATTTCAATATATTGATCTTTACAAAAAAGTAGAATAGAAGCAGTATTTAGTGCTTTTAAAATTGTTTCCATTTTTAAATATGAGAAAACTGAGCTTAAAGAAACTGTGATTAATCTCTGCTCAGTTAATAAGCAGAGAGGCAGGACCAGACTCTGGTCTTCTGATTCCCAATTCTGGGTTATTTTTGTTATCAAACAAACAAAAAACAAACCTAAAATCTCTTCCATCTCTAAACCACTTAGGTGTATTCATTATATTAAGTCAGCATATGTGGTTTAAGGGTGAAGCGCATGTGTCTCTCTAGGCTCATCCTCACTCGAGGGTGAACCTGAACAAGGAACTAGACCTATGCATCTCTTATTAGTGTGGGATCAAGAAAAGATCCAACAAACATATTTACTTATTTTCTCAGAATTAAGATCAACATTCATTTTGTTTAATGTGCTCATTTTTAAAAAGGAATTTGAAAATCAGGTCAGCATACAGAATCAAGAAACAAAAATCACAAAAGTATACGCTATATAATTTTTTAAGCCCAAAGCTCAGTCACTGATTTTCGCTTCTCATGGAGTTTTCATTTCAATCTACAAATTTATTTGATTTTCCTTTTTTTGTATGTAACTAGCAAAAGGCAAACATCAAGTTATCCTTCAAGAAAATGAAGGAATGGTCAAATTCAATAAACAACAAGTATTTATTTAGTATCTACTATATAGAGGGTATTGTTTTACTTATAAAGCTAGAAATGTCACAAAGCTGTTTTATTCCTTCTGTGACATTTGATCTTATGGCACAATTATACATTTATAGATATGGTGTAATACTCACCAGTTAACTAAATCACATTTATGCCAGATCTGCTGTGGCAATTTTAGAAATACTGAGTCCACTCCAGGGCAATTAGAGTATTCCCAGCTATATCATATTTCACCTATTGCATATCTGTTGTATCTCGCCAGCTACATATAGGTCTCAGTGACAGGATTTTGTATGTACAGACAACTAACAAAGAACATTATTAAGTTACAGATTTCTTAAACTATATTAACTTAACATTAACCTAAAATGATCTGGCAAGAATTAAAGTATCTAAACTCCCATAGTACTAACACAAAAAGACTATTCCATCCCACCAGTAACCACCCATCTAAAATAAATGAAAATAGGCCGGGCACAGTGGCTCACGCCTGTAATCCCAGCAGTTTGCAAGGCCAAGGCAGGCGGATCACCTGAGGTCCGGAGTTAGAGACCAGCCTGACCAACATGATGAAACCCTGTCTCTACTAAAAATACAAAAATTAGCCAGGCATGGTGGCACACACCTGTAATCCCAGCTACTTGGGAGCCTGAGGCACAAGAATCGCTTGAACCTGGGAAGGTAGAGGTTGCAGTGAGCTGAGATCGCGCCGCTGCACTCCAGCCTGGGCAACAGAGCAAGACTCCGTCTCATAAATAAATAAATAAATAAATAAATAAATAAATAAATAAAATTAATGAAAATACTAGCCAAATAAACAGATATGAGCAGCCATGGTCATATGGGCATAACACAACACTGGTTTAACTACTATGTTCCCAAAGTTTGCAACAGTGAGAAAAAAGCAAGGATTCATACTGGTGGTGAATTAAGTAACACAATTTCTTGAGGGCAATTTGACAATAATAATATTTAGTATAACCTTTGACCTAGTAATTTCATTTCTAGGGATTTACCCTAAGGAAATAACACTGGATATGTGTAAATTTAATAATAAGGATATCCAATGCAGAGTGTTCATAAAAGTGAAACATTCTGAACCATTTATTTGAAACCGTAAATGTCTAATAGTGAACTACAATTAAGTTATTTATATATGTACTGACAAAATATTTTTATGATATATTATGAGCAAAAATAAAGTAGCTCATAAAAATAGTAAGGACACTATAATACCAGTTCTGTTTTTTTTTTCTCCTGTGTGTATAAGCCTGTGTACCAAAATATTTACCGTGGTTTTGTGTGAATAGTGAGATTATGGATGATTTTCATTTTCTTAACTTTGTTTGGCCGCATTTCTCTAATTTTCTAAACAGTGTGAGTTATTTTTGTAACTAGAAAAAAATACTTATTACTATCATGTGCCTTGTGATTTTCACTTTGATCTATATTGATAGGTACTAGGAAGCTGTTACAGGTGGGGTAATGATAAAACACGGAAGAGCAGACCAGGCTAATAAAGAATTGACAATGGCACAAGGTAAGAGAGAGAAGCAAGCAGGGGCAGACCTAGAAGAGACCCACTTGATTGTGCCCGTGTCTTTAGTTATTGTCTCGTTCTCATTCTCTTTTTGGACATATACCATAACTCAGTTCCACCGTGGGATTAGTTAACCTGACTTCTAAGTTGGACAGTTTTAAATCTTAGTTTTATTTGAATTTTACCTTTACTTATAAGCTAGCTTTTCTGACACTCACCTTTTGAGA
This sequence comes from Gorilla gorilla gorilla, assembly GCF_029281585.2. Lineage (NCBI taxonomy): Eukaryota > Metazoa > Chordata > Mammalia > Primates > Hominidae > Gorilla > Gorilla gorilla. Next base: position 142,094,877 of record NC_073230.2, read on the forward strand.
CCCTAGCAAGCAGGTCAGTGTCCAGAAACCAATCCTAACGGAATGGCTGGCCCTGCACCAGCAGTGTGCAGAATGGCAGCAGTATCATCACTATGGCTGCTCACTCCAAGTCCCTCCAACATTTAAAGACACAAGGGTAGAGAGAAACTAGCCACTCTCTGGACCTCCTTAGGGATGCCCTGCTACATCTCTGCTGAGCCTCCCTGTCTCCTCCCATGCTACAATACACGTGTCCCAACTTTCTGATTTTTAGCTTTTTGATTAATTTACATGCCCTTTGAAAATGTCCTCTAATTCATTACAGCCTTCCTGGAATTACTGTCTGGCTTCTCAACATCTGATATTAGATGTCCCATAAACAACAGGACTATTATATTAAAACCATGAATTAGATCCAAGCATCCTATTTCTCCCCAAGCCTATTAACAAGATGTTCTACAGGTTGAATCTCATTTAATTTGCCATTTACAGGATAACCTTTCCAGGTATGTCTCTCAAGTCCTTCCTGTTATTCTGGATACCTCTTAATATCTGTTATGTTGGGGGAAATCATCTGAATGAAGTAAGAAAATTGATTCTGTTTCTTTCCTAATGGAAAAAAAACCTGAGGAGATAAGAATAGTGCAACCAATTCATGACTGGACAACACCCTTAAGATGACTATCTTCCTAAGTGAAATGTGCATGGCCCCACACGGTGAAAAGCAATAAATATCTCTGTCTTTGAAATGACAAGATTGAGTGATCAAAGGGATCAGGTAAGAAGATTTCCTATTCTTCGACATTTTGCCATTAGTCATACAGTAAAAGACAGCTGTCTTTATGCATAGAACTGTCACCAAATGTTCCCAGACTCGGCAGATTAAGCTATCGATGGTTTTTAAGAGAAGGAAAAAAAACCAATCAAAATGAGACTTTTCTGTATTCTACACACATGCAGAAAAGCAAAAAGAAAAAGAAAAAAAAAGCAATTTCATGGTGAACGAAGGAGATATATTTATATGTCACAGCAAGGCCAAGAGTATTTCCAACAAAAATAAAAATCCCCTTTGCCACCTTCATAACATCTCAAAGTCTTACAATGCATAAGAATATGTTACATACATACATATATAACATTAGCCATATGAAATGTCTGAGACAAATTTAAATGACCACCATAATAAAGAATTTGATCTTTTCTTTTTGTATTCCCTGTAGGCTTATGTCAGTAAACTAGAATAAACATGTTATTAAAAGAGAATCAATAGGAGGCTTTAAAATATACACTACCACAAAAGGTCAAGCCCTGGTATCGATTTTAATATAACATTTTTTGTGCAGCTTCCCAAAGGATTCTTTTCTAATATTGTTCTTCATTTTTCTCTCACTTTGTTCCCTGACTGGTGAATTTGTTGTTCTTGTCTGCAAAAAGCTGTCTAAAGCTGACTCTGCTGAGTATGTGTCATTCCTATGACAAGCTGCTGGCAAATGAAAAAACAAAAAAGACCAAAAAAAAAAAAAACAACAACAAAAACCAGAACACACAGGTAGTGAGTGGGAGGACAGATACAAGAGGCCAAGAAGCAAGAGATAATCTTCAACTCAAAATGCACAAGGGCTGGCCACGGTGGCTCACACCTGTAATCCCAGCACTTTGGGAGGCCAAGGCAGGTGGATCACCTGAGGTCAGGAGCTTGAGACCAGCCTGGCCAACATGTGAAACCCCATCTCTATTAAAAAATACAGAAATTGGCCAGGCACGGTGGTGTGCGCCTGTAAGCCCAGCTAATCAGGAGGCTGAGGCAGGAGAATCGCTTGAACCCAGGAGGCAGAGGTTGCAGTGAGCGAAGATCGCGCCACTGCACTCCAGCCTGGGTGACAGTGCGAGACTCTGTCTCAAAAGAAAGTACAGGAACACACTGAAACTCAGAATAATTTGCCATCCCAGGAAGCTCCGGGCTTTTGCCTTCTCTGGTGCCTGGACAGAGCCCTGATTCCCAGAAGCCAGGGAGGCTGAGGGGGGCACGAGGAGAGAAGAGATGATTTCTCAGGTTACGACAAAAAAAAAAAAAAAACTGTCACGAAACCAGGGAAAGAATGCAATGTTTCAAGATACAAATCCATGTTACGCCATGCACCTCTTGAATCTAAGGCACCAAATGTTCCAAGGACATCTGGAATCCCTTTGACAGGGTTCATGGGGGCAAAAGTATATGCTCAGAGACACAAGAGACTTCTTGACTTCTGTCCCAACAGACAAGGCTTAGAGACTTACACAACACACACTCTGGTTCAGTCTCATGTAAAATGTAAGTGCAAACTATAGTACATGTTGTTCATGTCGTTTCAAATTTTGATTATGTTGTTAGCCAACAATAAAAATACTCTGAAAGCTTAGATGATATTCATATACTGTCAAGTTTCCACTTTTAGACAATGCTCATTAAAAATGAAGGAAACTGAGCAACTGTCTCAGGACAGGACCTGAAACCAAAAAAACACTGCTCCTGGAGTTATAACGCAGTCCTCATATCAGAAAATGAAAGCCAATTAAGCCTACTCAACAGGAAGACATGAATCACAGTCACTTCCTAAACACTATGAAAATCTGAAATGTTGGGAACGGGCTTGGAGTAAAAGAGAACTGGATTTGAACCTGATGCTGCCTGTTGTCAGGTCAAGGTACTTACCCACTCCAAGCTACTTTTGTAAAATAAACCTGTAGAAAGCAGAGCTACCACATCCAATTGCTCCTCAGTTTGATGGCAGAGTGGGGGTCACCTAGCCGTGGATCCTGGAGGGGAATATGAGGAGCATCATCTTACAGGCCACAATACAGGCCAAAGCAGGCTTCATCACAGGGCTCTCGGGGAGTTCAGAGCTAATATATACAAATATATGCACAGCGCACAGTACACAGTGGACAATCATTAAATGGCAGTTGCTATTGTCATACAATGATTCTCCTGTCTCTTTTGACTTTTGGACAAATTCTATCCCATTTTAATGTATTTAGCCACAACAGTAAAATATTATCGTAATTTAATATAAAATCCCTTTTTGGTACCCACTATATGACAGACAATGAATTTTTCCCTCATAGACTTTCTTTTATTTTGAGACAGGGTCTCACTCTTGTCACCCAGGCTAAAGTGCAGTGGCGTGATCTCGGCTTACTACAACCTCTGGCTCCCAGGTTCAAGCGATTCTCGTGCCTCAGCCTCCTGAGTAGCTGGGACTACGGATGCCTGCCACCATACCTGGCTAATTTTTGTATTTTTAGTAGAGATAGGGTTTCGTCATGTTGGCCAGGCTGGTCTTGAACTCCTGACCTCAGGTGATCCGCCCGCCTCGGCCTCCCAAAGTGCTGGGATTACAGGCATGCCCAGCCCTCATAGACTTTTATATTCCAGTGCAGGAGACAGACAAGAAACAGAAAAAAAAATACTATAAAGAAACATAAAGCAGGAAAAGGACAGCTAGGATGAGAGAACAGGAAAGAAAGAAGAGTTATTTTAGACAAAATGACCAGGGAAATCCTCTCTGTAGGGTTATTTGGGAAACACTGTGATAGTAAGAGGGAGTCAGCCATGCAAAATATGAAGTGCAAATATTCTGGACAAGGAGCTATAGGCACAAACAGGTTTGGCAGCCGATGTGGCTGAAGTGTTCAATGAGAGGGTGGTAAGATAGGAGATCCAAGTATCAGAGGGTGTAAATGTGTAACAATAGGTAGAGGACTTGAAGGTCAAAGAAAAGGACTTGGACTTTATGCTAAACCTAATGAAGCCATTAGAGGGTTTTAAGCAAAGAAAGTGACATGATTCAAAATGCATTTTTTAAAGCCAACTAATGCTGCTTTGTGAAAAACAGAATGTGGCAGACAAGAATAGCCCAATGGAGGTGACTTTGTAATATTACAAATGAGAAATGGTAATGGCTTACACCAGGGTTTCTCGGCCTCGGAGCTATATCAACATTTTGAACTGAACAATTCTTTGTTGTAGAGGGGCTGTCCAGTGCACTGTAGGATGTTTAACAGCATTGCTGGCCTCTACCTATCAGATGCCAGTGGTACCCCCAATGTTAGGACAACCTAAAAGGTCTCCAGGTATGGCCAGAAGTCCCATGGGGAAGGGAGCAAAATCTCCTGCAGCTGAGAACCACTGGCTTAGCCTAAGGCAGGGGTGGCAAAGGTGAGAGGTAATTCATTTCTAATATATTTTAAAAGCAGAGACATTAGGGCCAATTCACTGGAAATGGGAAAACAGGGACATAAAGGCAGGAAGAATGAATTTGGAATCGTCAATAATAAAAATTCTTTAAAAAATTATTTTATCTTAGGACCAAGCTCTCTTGAGAATCTGTCTTTACAGTTAATATTCTTTCTGTTATGAAGAAACACTGACATTTACTTATTTATTTATTTATGCCTGACATTTATTGAATGGTTGATTGATTAATTGAGACAGAGTATTGCTCTGCCACCCAGGCTGGAGTGCAATGGCGCAATCTCGGCTCACTGCAACCTCAGAAAGTTGATAAGGGTTACAGAAAGTTGATGTTACCCTCAACTTTCTGTTACCCTCAATTTTCTGTTACCCTCAATTTTCTGTTAGACTAGCATTATCCACATTTTCAGTACTATGAGGAGAGAGCTTTTCTAAGGCAAACTATGTAAGGCAAACCTATGTAGGGATAAATAACATAAATTATAGAAACCCACTTGGGCTCCTTTTCTTTAATTCTATAAAAACTGAATTGTACAGCTGACAGATATATTCATAATGAAATGCACAATTTCCAACCTATTACAGCTAAATCTACAGTAATATTAATTTTTACCCACCATTTGACAGTATTTTGACAGTTTTATTTCAAAACATAGTCATGTGAGTTAAAAAACAAAACACAAAAAGTCCTTTCATTTGTGAAATTCTTTTCAATCTAAATTTCTTATTTATTGAGCTCCATAATTAAGGCATAGTTTACTGGTAAAACCTATAAAACATAAATCTTCAGGCCACGCACAGTGGCTCACGCCTGTAATCCTAACACTTTGGGAAGCCAAGGCAGGCAGATGGCTTAAGCCTAAGAGTTCGAGACCAGCCTGGGCAACAAGGTGAATCCCTGCCTCTAACAAAAATACAAAAATTAGGCAGACATGGTGGCATGCACCTGTAGTCCCAGCTACTTGGGAGGTTAAGGTGAGAGGATGGCTTGAGTCTGGGAGACAGAGGGTGCAATGGGCTGAGATTGCACCACTGCACTCCACCATGGGCGACAGAGCCAAATCCTGTCTCAAAACTAAGAAAGAAAAGGAGGAGAGGGGAGGGGAGGGGAAGAGAGGGGAGGGGAAGAGAGGGGAGGAGAAGAGAGGGGAGGGGAAGGGAGGGGAGGGGAGGGGAGGTGAGGCCAAACCTTCAAACTGACATCAAAAGGTCAGGGCTGGGCGTGGTGTCTAACGCTTGTAATCCCACCACTTTGGGAGGTCAAGGTGGGTGGATCACCTGGGGTCAGGAGTTTGAGACCAGCCTGGCCAACATGATGAAACCCCATCTCTACTAAAAATACAAAAATCATCTGGATATGGTGGTGGGTGCCTGTAATCCCAGCTACTTGGGAGGCTGAGGCAGGAGAATCGCTTGAACCCAGGAGGCAGAGGTTGCAGTAAGCTGAGATCACGCCACTGCACTCCAGCCTGGGCAACAGAGCAAGACTCCGTCTCAAAAAAAAAAAAAAAAAAAGAGCATTCAGACAGACATATAATAGGTAACATTACTGCTGGATCAGAAAATAATTTAGCCTCTGAAACACAGTCTGATCGAGTGATGGTAAGTATGGGTGACTCCAGATGCCGACTGCCTGCATTCAAATTCCAACTCCTCTGCTTTCTGGCTATGTGGCTATAAGCAAGTGACCTCTGTGTTTCAGCTACTTCATCTACAAAGTGAGGAGACTAGCAGGTCAGAACCTGCCCCATAGGGCTGCTATGAAGGTTAAATAATCACATGTGCAAAGGGCTTGGACCAGTGCTTAGGACAAAGGAAGTATTCAAAACTGTTAGCTATTACTATTACAAATGATTACTTACTATTACATATTATTAGTAGTAGTAATATTGCTTTTCTTAGGCAAAGTCTTCTTAAATGGCATTTATTATCAGATAGACGGTCTACTTGAATCTATATATGCTGACATGGGAAGAGAGATCACAATATATGACTGAGTAGAAAAAAGCACGTTATATAACATGCTCATTTTGTTTTAAAAAAACAAAATGATAAATAATCTAGGGTAAGAATGTATAAATGATTTTGTAGGGAGTAAGAATAAGGGAAAGGAGGGAGACAGAAAACTATTCATCTGTATTTACTGAATTCCTTTTATAGGTATGTATTTCCCTGGTAATTTTCTTTTTTTTTTTGTTAAAGAAACAAACACAATATCCATGTTTTCAGTTGTTTGAGGAATGAATTTTCTATGTCAAACCTACCTGGTTCTGTAGAAATAATGGAAGAATTGCAGAAACTCTGTTGGATAAGGGTTTCTTAACTAGTAGACACTTGTCACATTAGTGGTTTCAGTTGACTTTGTGGGGTACTTTTTTGGTATCATTTGGTTTTAATCCAACAACCCCATCAGGAAGTCAAAATGCCCTGTAATTTACGGATTTTTATGAGATTTTTGTTGTAATCTAAATCAACCTTGACAAAATGGCACCAAGAAACAAGGAATTTAAAAGATCCATTCTGAGAAGTTGTGAAGAAACTTGAATTTAAATCAAGAATTGAAACATTTACATGGTTAATCTGTGTTTTAATGCTTTATACCTGACACCTAAATCACACTAAAATTGTTTGGGGGATAACTCAAAAAAAAAAAAACCTTTCAAATGAAATGGTTGCAGCCTCAAGGATTCAGATTGTTTATATGTAAGGAAGCAATTGTAAATAGCATATAACTAACAATTGCTCCCATCGTGGCTGAATATTTTGACAGATAAATTCAATATTCTAGTTCCAACGGCAAATTGTCCCAGCAGCTAAGTTTTTAATTGATTTCAAAACATCTAAGTTTGTAGACTAAATGTGATGACTTTGACTATCATACAAAAGGCAAATAAATACTAACAACAGACACTGCAAGCCAAAAACCCAGCATATCAAGCAACACAAATATATAAAATAACAGAATAAGCCAGTCTTCCATTTAAAAAAAAACAAAAGTCTAAGAATGAATATAGGGAGAAACGTAAATATTTTTCCCCTCTGCAATCATTAATTAAAGTAATTCCTGCACTTCTTTATTGCTTCCTAACTCCAAGAAAGAAGTTAACAAATTCCCCCACGGTGAAAGGTGCCCAATTTGCTCTACTGAACTCAGGAAATCGCTAGTGAGCACACATGTGCCTCACTGACCAGCAGCAGATCCTCATCTCTAAAGTTCATGAGGCAGGGTACCAGCTGCTTCCACATACTCCCCGCTGTACTATTAAGAAAAATGTCCCAATCTTAAGCTAACAAGAACTGAACTCATGAGAAATTTAAACTGCCATTGTCACTGAAAATGTATAGAGCCAGGCACAGTGGCTCACGCCTGTAATCCCAACACTTTTGGAGGCTGAGGCAGGTGGATCACTCGAGGTCAGGAGTTTGAGACCAGCCTGTCCAACATGGCGAAACCCTGTCTCTATTAAAAATACAAAAAATTAGCTGGGTGTGGTGGTGCACACCTGTAATCCCAGCTACTTGGGAGGCTGAGGTAGGAAAATCACTTGAACCCAGGAGGCAGAGGTTGCAGTGAGCCTAGATTGTGCCACTGCACTCCAACCTGGGCGACAGAGCCAGACAACGTCTCAAAAATTAAATAAATAAATAAATAAATAAATAAATGTCAGGTATAGCCTACATAACAAAAAGAATATTAACTGTAAAGACAGGTTCTCAAGACAGCTTGGGCCTAAGATAAAAGAATTTTTTTAAATACTGTACAGAGTAGCTATCTAGATCTAATAACCAGTAGCACAAAACAGAGGTCATTTTTAAGAGACCTAAGAGACCTGTTATTTACTAAAGGTTTATAAGAGAAAATCCAAGTAACTGTTTGATACTTCTTCCCACAATTGTAAATGAAAGACTTTAAAGAAGGTATTCCCTGTCCACACAGAAAGTAATACTGTAGGGTGTTTAAATGCAGACTTGGATTCAAATCCAAGCCCCACCACTTACTTGATAGATATGACCTTGGTGTATTAGTCTGTTCTTGCATCACTATAAAGAAATATCTGAGACTGTGTAATTTATAAAGAAAAGGCGTTTAATTAGCTCACAGTTCTACAGGCTGTACAGGAAGCATGGCAGCATTTGGGGAGGCCTCAGGAAACTTTCAATTATGGCAGAAGGGCAAGATGAAGTAGGCACATCTTTTATGGCCAGAGAAGGAGGAAAAGAGAAAGAGGGAGAGGGACTACACACTTTTAAACAACCAGATCTCATGAGAAATCTATCATAAGAACAGCCTTAGGGGCATGGTGCTAAACCATTAGAAACCACACCCATGATCCAATCACCTCCTACAGGCCCCACTTCCAGCACTGGGGATTATATTTCAACATGAGATGTGAGTGGGGACATAGAACCAAACCATATAACTTGGTAAGTTTCTTACCCTCTCTGTTTCCTCATTTATAAAATGAGGATAACAGTAATGCCTACCCAGTAGAGGTGTTATATAGTTGAAATGAATGAAAATACATAAAATGCTTAGAACAGTTCTTAGCACACAGTAAGTAAGAGATGACCCCTGTGTTTGTTAATGTGGGTACATTGTAGTTGGGCATATGGATCCTATGCTCTGAAATCGTTTTCACAGATTATATGTGACTCCAGTGTGCATGTTCTATGTATGTGTCTGTATAAAACTGTGAGGAAAGTTTTCAAAGACAAATGACAACTGCTTCTGAATAAGAATGGGATACAAAAGAATGTGGTTCTCTCACTAAAGTATTAAACAGAAATTTAAGATGGGCTACTCCTGTTTAACAGTTTGCTCCAACCAAGAAAAGAAGGGGGTAAGGTTATTATTTGAACAGGAAACGGTGCCAATGTTTGGAAGTATTATAATCTGGAGAGAAAATTTACATTTGATTTACAACTGTGTTGCCCACATTCCTTTTTAGCTCGAGGCTATATTGGCAAAGCTATGGAGGTCAGGAGGGGAAACAGGGACTCTCTCTGAATATTCTCTAGTATTTCCAGATCCTGCACAGAAGGACCTCACACTCTTCTCCAGTGTTCCTGACACAGCATTGCCAACAGGATCAACAGATGGCTTCCAGAAGGCCCAGGACTAAGAAACAGCCAGGGCTAGGTCCAGCCTATGTGGACCACTGCCCATAAACACGGACTTCCGGATTAAGGAAATGGACAACAGGCCACTGTCCACCCGCCTTTTAAAACAGAAACAGAATCGAGTCTATCCAACAAATGCTATTTGGGTAAGGAAAGTACACTCCTCAAACACAAAGTGTCCAAATTTGTGAGAAAATGACCTTGACCAAAGTTTTCTTGAAGAAAGCCCCAGTTAGCACAAGGGCCTGGGTCTTTAGGAAGGAAAAAGAAGAAAATAGGCTGACACAGCTCTAAGTCCCTAGTCCTAGCTTTAACCAGACAGCACTTAAATCAGCTTTACTTTGGGTTCCATGTTGCACTCCCTTTGAAAAATGTTTATGTAATGATGACAGCCTATATGATTCTATCACTTCAGCAACAGATTAGGTAGAGCAATGCGGCAGGCCAATTCTAATCTAGTTCTGCTAACTGAAAAACATTACCTGTGTCTAACTCAGTCATCTGTTTTTATAAATCAGTGATAATACTGACAATAAACATTAATCATTTATGCAAGGAATAATAAATGACTGAGTACATTACAACTCCACATCCCCAGACCAAAAAGTAATGGAGACACTTCGACAAGACTATTACAGCTATATAACACTGAGAAACCAATTCCTAGAAACTTCCAAATGCAGAAATTGACTTTGGCACAAATGACTTCAAACACTGCACTTCACGAGAGAAAACACTGTAATTACTGTCAAAAGAAACATGTGAACAAGAACTGGTCAAACATCACTGCTGCTATTATAACCAGTAAAAAAGTTAGATGTCTATGGCACGCTTGATTGACTCTGGTTTTCCAGGTTTTATATTAACATGTAAAAATATCTTCTCAAACAGGATTTACAACAGTGTAGCATCAGTAGGAAAGAAAATTGGATTTGAAAAAAGAAATTAAATAATAATAATAAAACAGAGCTAGAAAATCCAAACTTCTATCACTGTTGGTTATAAAAAAGCAGTTGGCTATTAAAAATAGAAAACTGCCACCTGAAGAAAAACAATGAAAGTAGCAGATGGCACAAGATTCCAATACCTAGTACAGACACAGCACTTCCAATCACCTTCCAGTGAAAAATACTGGGTGGCTAGGACGTGTTCCTACTACATTCAGAACTGGTTAGGTCTTTTTATCAATTGTTAAGCAGAATCAAATGGAAAAGTATGAGTATAAAACAACAGCAATGCAATAAAGCATTTTAAAAAACAGCAAAAATAGGATTAATAAGAAAAATAATATAAAATAGTGGGACTTTTATACTACAGAAGGATCTCTTAAATGTTGGAGTATATAAAGGAATATTTTGGAAATAATGCCAACAAACCATCTACTACCTCCAGTGAAGCCTAATGAGCCTGGGAAATATGCTCACATCACAGCAGGATGGTATAGGTTACACCTGGACATCAGCTGTGTGTCGCTGAAGAGCTACAACTCAAATTTCTGCAATAACCTTCTTTGCAACTATTTATAAATTACAAGTGAAATTCATTTGCCTGTGTCAGTTGTGACTGCATTGAGAATATACTGACGGCTAACTGATCTCATAAGATCATTTCAAAACTATGCCTTTATAAGCCTTGATCAATATTAGTTATCAATAGTACTGATTCCCTGAAAAGTTTTTTTAATTACTTACACCTAGAAATTACATGCAGGTTGAAGGTATGTAATTTTCATAACTGTGTAATTTGTGTCTATGACAGGAAAACAAGTGTTCAACACTATACTAAATTAAAAGAAAGATTTTTAAGACAAGTATCTATAGTCTCTGGTCAGTAGCCAATTTCAAAGACATAATTTAAGTTTTTATTTTAATATAATGTAGAATAGATATATGCCCACATACATAGTATAGAACTGCACCTTCTAGAAAAAAGGTTATCATGATTTTCCAGACCCAGTGATTCATTCAACTGAACAAATACTTGTGAGACTTTACTATGTGAAAAGCACCATGCTAGGTGCATGATTTCTCTTTTTTTTTTTTTTTTTTTTGAGACGGAGTTTCGCTCTTATTGCCCAGGCTGGAGTGCAGTGGCGCGATCTCAGCTCACCACAACCTCCACCTCCCGGGTTCAAGCGATTCTCCTGCCTCAGCCTCCCGAGTAGCTGGGATTACAGGCTTGTGCCACCACACCCAGCTCATTTTGTATTTTTAGTAGAGATGGGGTTTCACCATGTTGGTCAGGCTGGTCTCAAACTCCTGGCCTCAGGTGATCTGCCCACCTCAGCCTCCGAAAGTGCTGGGATTACAGGCGTGAGCCACCAGGCCCAGCCACATGATTTCTAGTATCATGTATTTTAAACATGATGCTACCCACAAACTCCTGTTTGTTTCAGAACTCTTTCCTCCTCCTTTTTTCTGCTTTTTCTTTTGCCTTTTTCTTGCTGCCTTTTTCAAAGGCAGAACATATGTAATAATAAAAATCAAGATAAATTATCATATATAATGAACTTAAACAGATGGTACCATCCCTGTAAATTTCACCATTACTATGAGAAACTAAAAGGTACAAATAAGTTTTAAGCCCTTATTTGATGATATCAACAATGCTATCAATGGAAAAATAAATGGACTACACTATACTCTAAAACAGATGGCTGATAAAATTTATGACTAATTTATTAAACCACTCATTAAACCAGATTGATTATTTGAAGTCTTACAAATCTAATGTAACTTTCCAAATAACTAAAAGTGAGGGAAAAATCTCAACTAATGTCCATTGAAAAATAGCGAGCAAGTAATCTTGGTTGATGTACAGTTAGTTCCAACATCAAGCAGCTATTCCCTTTCTTCTTGGTTTCTTGAAAAAAAAAAGTTATTATAAGTGAAACACTTTCACTTGCCTTTATAGGTAAAGAGGTGAAATTCAAATGCCAAAGGTCAGAGGTCAGAAGTAGTCACATTTTTCTGGCTGTCAAAGACTGACTTTTGGAGGTAGGGCACAGAGGAGAAGTAAATCATATTTTTAAAGTCTATACTCAAACTGTAGCATATTATGTCCTTGCTATATTGGCCTACACAGTTACAACACAATATGGTCAGCTATAATCCAAACACACCATTGAGTATCACAGCAAAAACAGACTGCTGACAGAGGCATTTACTCTGGATTCTCGGTATGCTGAGCAACTATTCTGTCTACTAGATGTTTTGATAAGCAAAACCATGATTTCAAATTAGACCCAAAAATTTTAGTGTGTGCACTAATCTATCAGCGATTTGTGCGGGACATGATTGTGGAAGCAAATCACTTAAGATCCCCATAAAACAGGATAAATCTAAGATAAAATGAATTGGGAGTCCATATGTAAATGTTTTGTAAAAATGAAAATATATACAGTCATCGTGCTTATAATTAGCAACTGTATTGTCACTGTGGCCTTAGTAAGAAACCTCCTCTAGGGCAACTTTTAAGTACGGCAGGTCTGCATTAGATTTAGGAGTGGAGATTTAATGGGGTTGGGGTAAATTTTAGATGACCTAATGAAATATCATCAGTTTCGATGATTTTGAATGGAATCTAAAAGCATGTGGCCCTACCAGTCACAGATGCCTAAAAAGGGCTTCTGCATTAAGTAGAAGGTAAAGTAAGAAAGTCAAGAAGTCATTCCGAGCTGACAAATTTTATGGTCTGAAGTGTACGTGGACTACATTTTATCAATTCTAGGATGCATATTTTTCCACGTTTTCACAAACCTAAAAGCATCTGAAAATTGCTATCTGCCAGGCGGCAGTCCTGCTGCTGTTGTCATAGCTTGCACAGAAGCATCAAAATTTGCAGAACTGCTGTCAGCAGCTTGGAAAAATTCCAGGAATAAGAGTGGAGCAATCTTTTAAGGAATGTTGTGTCACCGAGGTTTTGACGGCATAGAATATGATATTGTGTGGAAAAACAAAGACATCAAACCCTGAGTCCAAAAGTGATCCAGAACAATTAAATCCAATGTGGGATGGTTTGAAGAATACCTTAGCCCTGGGTTTCTCACTATTGGTACAACTGACATTTTGAGCCAAATAATTCTTTTTCGGTGGGGGGAGAATGGATAAGACGGGGGCCGGGGGGCAGCAGGAGGTGAGGACTGTCACGTGCATTACAGAACGTTAAACAGCATCCCTGGCCTCCATCCACTAGATGCCAATAACATTTGACAAATTTTAACAACCAAAAATATCTCCAAACATTGTCAAATGCCCCCTGGGGACCAAATGCTCTCCCAGCTGAGAACCACTGCCTTAATCAATTTATTTTGCTTACTTTTTCCTTCTTATGAATATACATATGTTTTCAAAAATTCAAAATTAGTGTTAATGAATTGTTTCAATAAGAAAATCCTAAGAGATAAAGTATTGTGTTAAAACTTGCAGCAATATTTTTCATAGGGTACACCAAATACACTAAAATCTTAAAATCAGGGGCATGCAAAGAAATTCAGCCACCCAGCATCCGTTCCCCCTCCTTATGGAATGCTCATCATGATTTCCTGCTGGGGAAATATTTCCTCACCACACACAGTTTTAGAAATATCCAGTTCTCCCCTTGCTAATGGTTTTCTAAGTCTTCCATTTGTTTCTTTTGAGCTATATATCCTTTACGCTCCTAAAAATTTCCTTGCTTTCTAAGCTAATCGGAGTTAAATTTCAGTCTTCCAACTAAATAAATCTAACTGAAACAAAGTACTTATTTCAACTATGCTGATAGAAGACATTTTGGAATATTTCCCTGCCATAAAATTCACCAACCTGTTTAAAATTGTACTACTTTTCCTCACCACTCACCACATATGTAGAGTGACTAGATGTGTGGATGAAACAAGAATTGTTAAAACTGTGTCATGGGGTATGGGGATTCACTATACTCTATTTTTCATGGAGCTTTAAAATTTCCATTTAAATGCCGGGCGCGGTGGCTCATGCCTGTAATCCCAGCACTTTGGGAGGCTAAGGCAGGTGGATCACAAGGTCAGAAGTTCAAGACCAGCCTGGCCAATATGGTGAAACCCCGTCTCTACTAAAAATACAAAAAAATTAGCCGGGTGTGGTGGCGGGCGCCTGTAATCCCAGCTACTCAGGAGGCTGAGGCAGGAGAATTGCTTGAACCCCAGAGGTGGAGGTTGCAGTGAGCTGAGATCACACCACTGTACTCCAGCCTGGGTGACAGAGCGAGACTCTGTCTCAAAAAAAAACAAAAAGCAAACAAAAAATTTCCATTTAAAAAGGGTTACAATGATAATAGATATTCTATAAAGAAAAATATCACAATCGAAATTAATTCCAAAGTCCTTGTCGAACAAGTTTCTTCAAAACGTATGTACATAGATGCATATGTCCAGATATGAAGTGCTTCAGAACTGGTCAACAGGTTTGTGTGCATTTGGAGGGAAAAGAGAAAACTTTGCACGCAGGGTATATACCATATGAGTAACAGTACAAAGGCAAGAGGAGTTATTTTCTAAAACTGCCTATAAATCTCGATTCAATTCAGGCAACACATACAATAACATATACATGTTCTGTGACTCCAAAAAGTTGCTGCTAAAAGACTGCACACAAAACTTTCTTAATGCTGTTTCTGAAGTTTCTTCTCTGGTAGAAAAAAAGAAAGAAAAATATAGCTATTGATTCTCCTAAGAACTATCATATAGATGAACCCACATTTTTTGCCAAGATTTGACAGCTGAAGTTTTCATGAAGGAGGTCTCAAACAAAACTTTTTTTAAAAAAGAAAAAATAATACAAAGGCTGTACCACCCTCTGCTCTCCTTAAAGGTGACAGAAAATAAATTCTTTATCAATAGTCATTTGTCCAGGTTACAGCTAGGCTGCCCACCCCATTCCACCTGAGATATGAAATTGGCTTTCACTGGCACCTTTTATTCATCTCATCTGCCCTTTCCCTTTCATGAGCCAAGGCAGAGCAAATGGAAGCTGAATAATGAAGAAGAAGAAGAAAAAAAAACCCACAGTGAGTTATTTTAACAAAAAGCCTGCACCATATGGAGAGAAGGGAAGACAAAAAAAAAAAAAAAAATCCTATGTGAAATATAATAAGCAAACTAAATATAAGAATCTAACCAAAAAACCCCTATTAAAATAAAACTCAATTAAAAATAACAAAATTTCAAAGACAAGAAATTCTACCACAACATATTGATTCTCTTTTTTTAAAAATTGATTCTGAATTTTTTTGGAATATTTAAACTTCACTATCTAATTATATAGTCTATCAACCTAACCCAATTAAATAATTATAAAGCACTGCATGGGAAACTGTGGAAATATACAGAGACCTTTCTGGCAGTACTAATTAAATCTTGATTTTTTAAATTGTAAGTCATAAGCCTTCTCTATTTCCTAAGAAAATGGCAGTCTTAATCTAAAATTCATATTCTGTTCTGTATATTTTGTGCAAATTGGGAGTTAGTTTGTCAAAAGAAATATTAAATAATAATTTTTCACAACCCTCATTTTAAAGATGAAATACTTAAGGCTCAAAGAGGTTAAATTATATGGTGAAGGTCCTATGGCCAGTGAGGACTACAATCCAATTCAAAGATTCCTTACCTCTAGATCTCTCAAGCAAAATAGTTGGGCAGTTCAAAACAAAACAAATACAAACTAAGCACCTGCTCAGTGGCAAGCATGTGTTTGGTGCTCACAGTAAAAAGACATTCACATGATCATGTAATCACAATTCTCTAAGCTATGTGCAAACTCCAGAAATAGTACATATGGGAAGCACTTAGATTAAAATGTTTTCCCATCTTTTTATGAATAAGTACCTACTCTAAAACTTCAAAAAGTAGTATTTAAAAAAAATGCTTTTTTAAAATCCTTTCATGGTGTTTTTTTCAGTGGATAGCTCGTCAACATCTTTTTGAATCAGCACACAGGGCTATAACTGATGGTCTAGTGTTCCATTGCAGGCATGTACCATAATTAATTCAGCCAGTCCTCCAGGATGGTCGGTTTGGATTGCCTCCCATTTTCTACTGTTACAAAAACACTCCAATGAACATTCTTTTAGCTGTTGTTAGTAGTATTAATAATGGCAACAATCAGATGGAAGTGTGTGCAGAGGAAAAAATCTCGAGCAATAAAATGTTAAAAAGTGGTTAACTTCAGAGGATGGAAACAGGATTTTTATTTCCAACCTTACTTATGTCTGTAACATCCTAATTTTTTTACGTGAACAGAATAATAATTGGTGCTATTTGTTAATCCGGGCACTATGTATCACACATGATATTCATCATGAGCCAAAATATTTACTTTAGTGCCTGTAGCAGGCAATATAATTTTCAATCATGAATACATTTGCTGATCGACTGGGAAATTCCTGGAGAATCCTCAAAAACTCCTTCTCACATATTGAGAAAACAGGGCTCAATATTCAAGCAACCAATACAAGAGATATAATGGTAATTCACAGTCAGCTTTGGGAAGCAGGTAACCCAAGGCTCTAAGAGGCACAATCTAAAACCGAAAATGGCCAAGTTCATGTGTTCAGCGCATTCTGAAGTTCAGTCATACACAAATAATGAGACTTATCACAATCATTCTTCTCTAAAAATACTGGTAAATATGACAAAACCCACCAAAACCTCTCTCCGATACCACAAAACTCACCGTTTCTGATCTTCAGATTCTTTCTTGGCTTGCTCCAATGCCAGCTCCTCAGCTACTCTTCTTTTCAATTCTTCATCAGAAACTAGAATTGATAAAGAGCAGGAGATAAAATAGGTGATTTCTTAAAAATAAAAGCAAGAAAATACTCAGGAAAGCCCAGCTGAGACTAGATTTGAACAGGCAAAGTTCTGCCAAGTGGCCAGCGTCTCCTTGGAACTTCTCGAGCACTGTGGAAAAGGCCAATTAGTGCACTTCAGGAGTAATTTAATCAAGAGTTCCCTAGTGACCTAGATTTCCACTCCTGCCAAAATTTATAACAAACTCAAGGAACTGCTTACTGTACAGTGGGGACTGAGTCAGTAAGGACCAATTCTTTAAGATGATGTCCTAACATTAAAGTCTGACAACGGTGTGTAAGGAGAGGAAACGCTGTAAGAAAGGGACTTAGGAGAAGAAAATGACAAAAAAAAATCTTCTCATTTCAATAATTAAACACCTAACAAAATCATGTATTACAAAGAGCAAATCATTTATAGTTACATTCATTTTTCCATTATTTATGAAAAAAGCCATTTGTCATTTATGAAAATTTTGAAACCCTATTTTTTGGAATACATGTCATTCAAATTCAAGTGCCAGCAACTGGAGAGAGACAGAGAAGAGTGCTGATAACACAGCTGGAGCTTTCTAAATACCTGGTGACTGGATTTGAAACATCTGGTCTTTCCAATTAGAAGACTGTGTATGGTATGTTTTGTAAAGTTTCTTACAGCTATGATGGTAAATAAAATGGACAAATTTCACACACTTCTTTAAGAGGCTTCCACAAGAAATAAACAAAGACTAACTCCTCTTCACTGCAGACCTACTACCCAAAATTACGAACAAGAAAGCACCAGAAGCACTTAGGAGGATCTAGGAATATCCACAGAACCTAAGGTCTTTTTTGGTTTTTTTTTTTCTTTGTTTGTTTGTTGAGACAGAGTCTCGCTCTGTTGCCCAGGCTGGAGTGCAGTGGCACGATCTTAGCTCACTGTGACCTCCGCCTCCTGGGTTCAAGCAATTCTCCTGCCTCAGCCTCCCGAGTAGCTGGGATTACAGACATGTGCCACCACACCTAGCTAATTTTTTGTATTTTTAGTAGAGATGGCGTTTCATCATGTTAGCCAGGATGGTCTCAATCTCCTGACCTCATGATCCGCCCACCTTGGCCTCCCAAAGTGCTGGGATTACAGGCGTAAGCCACCACGCCTGGCCAGGACCTAACTTTTATTTCAAATAGTTGAGCCTATTAGATGGAAAACTAGACAGCAGTGTCTCTTTCGATAACCTCAACATTATAAATGCTTAGTCCCACAGCATATGCAAAAATATTATTTACAATAGGATATGCAAAAGCCCTTTTAAATATTTCATTGGCATGAGGCAATAACAAAGAAGATACATGAAAGATCAGAAGGATGACTTCCCTTAGTTGAGGACTATCAGACTGCAACAGCAGCATCCAGTGATACCATCAAAAAGCTAAAAAGCCCTCAGAATGGGAGAAAATATCTGCAAGTCATTAGCTGACAAGGGACTCGTATCCAGAGTATGCACGTATATAGGATATACAATATATAAAGAACTCTTACAGACAAATAATAAAAAGACAACTCAATTAAAATGGGCAAAGGCTATAAATAGGTATTTCTCCAAAGAAGATATACAAATAGCCAATAAGTACATAAAAAGCTGTTCAACAGCATTAGTCATTAGGAAAATGCAAATCAAAATCATAATGATATGCCATTTCAAACCCACCATAATAAAAAAGACAAACAATAACAAGTGTTGGTGAAGATGTAAAGAAATTGGAACCCTCACACATTGCTTGTGGGAATGCAAAATGGCTCAGCCACTGTGGAAAACATTTTGGCAATTTCTCAAAATGCTGAAGAGTTACCATATAACCCAGCAATTCTAATTTTAGGTACTATATATACTCAAGAAAATTTGAAAACATGTCTATACAAAAACTCATACATGAGTATTTACAGTGACATTATTCACAACATCCCAAAGCTAAACACAACCTAAGTGCCTAGTAACTGATGAATGGACAAACAAAATGTGGTATATCCATTCAATATAATATTATTCAGCCATAAAAAGTAATGAACTACTGATACATGCTACAACATGATGAATCTTGAAAACACTACGCTAAGTGAAAGAAGTCAGACATGAAAGGTCACCTGCTATATCCATTCATGTGAAATGTCCAGAATAGAAAAGTCCATAGACACAGAAAGTAGATTAGTAGTTCCCTGCAGTAGGAGAAAGCAGAAAATAGAGAATGACAGCTAATGGGTATGGAATTATGGAATTTCTTTTTAAGATATTGAAAATATTCTTTTTTTTTTTTTTTTGAGACTGAGTCTTGCTCTGTTGCCCAGGCTGGAGTGCACTGCCGTGATCTTGGCTCACTGCAAACTCCGCCTCCTGGGTTCAAGTGATTCTCCTGCCTCAGCCTCCCGAGTAGCTGGGATTACAGGCATGCGCCACCATGCCCAGCTAATTTGTGTTATTTTTGGTAGAGACGGGGTTTCACCATGTTGGCCAGGCTGGTCTCAAACTCCTGACCTCAGGTGATCTGTCCACCTCGACCACCCAAAGTGCTGGGATTACAGGCATGAGCCACCATGCCCAGACGAAAATATTCTAAAACTAGATTGTGTGATGGTTGCACAACTCTATAAATATACTATAAACCACTGAACTGCACATTCTGAATGGATGAATATTATGATATGCTAAATGTACCTTAATAAGTTGTAAGAGAGAGAGAGGGAGAAAGAAAGAAATGAATAGAAGGAAGGAAGGGAGGGAGGGAGGGAGAGGAAGAGGAAAGAAAAGAATAAAAAGAACACTGTACAGGGAATCAGGGAATAGAGGAAAAACTATTTAATGTCTAATCCCACCATGGCCATCAACAATCTAGCGGAACTTTGGGAAAGGTATTAACCTCTCTGGGCAGCAAGAGAACAACCTTTTCTCAAATGGGTGTTTAGGGACCCTTCCAACTGTATACTATGCTTCTGTTTTGCCTCTCTCTTACTTCATAGTCTATATAGCATGAGAAAAATATAAGCCTCTACTTTGAAGGGGTCAAACAAAACCTAGGAAACCCCTAGAACAGAATTCTGTTTGCATTCAGGCAAGTATTAGAGCTCTTTATGAAAGTATGAAAGATTTTTAAACGATCCAAATAAAAGCAGAGAAATTTCAGGCAGTAAGAGCTCCACAAAAAGTCCAAATAGTCTGCTTTTCAACTAGCCAAATTTTGGATAAATCAGTTAATCTAACTGAATTTTAGTTTCCCCACCTAAAAATATGACATATGGGTACACCTGTTAGCTATGAAATTCTAGACTATAGACTTCACAAGGTAATGATTTTCATACTTTCATCTACTTCTCATAAAAAAAGTAAAACAACCTGACACTAAAATTTTTCAAGTTGCATACAACCAGTAGCTCCATTTGTAGCAAAAACTGAAACAAATATTTAACATAATTAGTATGATTGATCATACCAGTTAGTATCAACTCACAGTCAAATGGTATATGTAAAATCATGCTGCCTCTCCTAGATTACTTCAAGTTACAACAGCAAGATACTTCTCAGGCAAAATTCAACAGGATTCTCAATCAAAATTCAATTTAATTTAATTCAATTAAAACTAGGCTTCTGTAAAACCTCAGAGAGTAACTATGATGCACTGGGGTCAGTGTTCTAAGTAAACCAATAAAATTGTATCACATCTTTCTTATTGTTGTCTTGGGTTTTTTGTCTGTTTGTGCTTATGGCTTGAATGTTTCTCCCCTTCAAAACTCACATTGAAACTTAATCCCCACTGTGGCAGTATTGAGAGGTGGGGCCCTTAAGAGGTGAGACTGGGACATGAGGGTTCATGAATGGGTTAATCCATGCATGGATTAATGGTTTATCATGATAGTGGGACTGGTACCTTAAAAAGAAAAAGAAGGCCAGGTGCGGTGGCTCACGCCTATAATCCCAACACTCTGAGAGGCTGAGGTGGGCAGATCACGAGGTCAGGAGTTTGAGACCAGCCTGACCAACATGGTGAAACCCTGTCTCTACTACAAATACAAAAATTAGCCAGACATGGTGGTGCACACCTGTAATCCCAGCTACTCAGGAGGCTGAGGCAGGAGAATCGCTTGAACTCGGGAGGCGGAGGTTGCAGTGAGCCAAGATCACATCACTGCACTCCGGCCTGGGCGACAGAGTAAGACTCCACCTCAAAGAAAAAAAAAAAAAAGAAAAGAAAAGAAAAAGAAGAGAGAGCTGGACTAGCATACTGAGCCCCTCACCACGTGATGCCCCGCATGACCTAGGGATTCTACAGGAGTCCCCACCAGTAAGAAGACCCACACCATATGCAGCCCTTCAACCTTGGACTTCAAAGCCTCCATAACATTAAGTAACAAATTTCTTTTCCTTATAAATTACCCAGTTTTACATATTCTGTTATAAGCAACAGAAAACAGATTAAGCAGTTTGGTTTTTCCAGCTTTATTAAGGTATAATTGACAAATAGAATCATATATATTCAAGGTGAACTATGTGATGATTTGATATGAATCATGTAATGATTACCACAAATATATCGAGCACCACACAGTTACCATCAGGGTGGGGAACATTGGGGACACTTAAAATTTGTTCTCTTATGAAATTTCAAGTAACAAATATTATTAACTAAAGTCACCATCTTATAACTGAAAGCTTGTACTCTTTGATCAACATCTCCCTATTTCCCCATCCCACATCCCCTGGTAATCACTCTTTTACTCTGCTTCCTAGAGCTCAACTTTTTTAGATTCCACATATAGGTAAGAACATACAGAACTTGTCTTTCTGTGTCTGGCTTATTTCACTTGGCACAATGTCATATCTTCATAGTGCACTTTATGCCTATGACATAGGGATGTCTTCCTACCAGAGGAAAAGCTCAAATCAGCAGCGAGCTGTTTATTCCAGTGTGATCAAACGGTGACCAGCTGGGTGGAAAGGCACAAAGCCATGCGGGTGAGAATGTGGAGAGGAAGTGGTTTGGGGTGAAGAAAATGCAGACTGGAGGCTTGCTGTTTCCTTCTCTATCCCCTTCTCCCTACTATCATCAGCCCTGCCACTTGCTGTGGGGTGAGGTGAGAAAGAGATACAGATTACAGGTGGCATCGTCCAGGTAGGCCATGAGAGGAGAGAAAAACGTGGGAAGGGACAACAACAGCAATGAAAGGGACAGGAACACTCCCATGGCCACTGAAAAAGACATGTCCAAGTGACCAGCTGGTTGACATCACTTTTGGTCCATAAAGGAGCCAAAGCACAGCTGTCTTTCTAATGCCCTACCTATTTCCAGAAAAGGAAAAAAAAAAAAAAAAAATCACAACTTTTGGGTCAAGTCCAAGGTCACAACTGAAAAAGTAATTACCTTAGCTACAAATGAGAAGTTAAAATAACAGAAAATAAAAACATGACCTAGCATAAAGAGTTTGAAATCTAAAATAGCAAATCAAAGCACAGCCAGGAAAATAAACCAGTGAGGTAATGGGTTCTGAGCACATCTAAGCTTCATGGTATTTGTTTTTAAATCAATAGAATACATAAAGCAATACTGTATTTCTTCTGATAGGTCTGACCCAAAGTGCATGAGGGAAAAAGATACAGCATTTGGAGACCACTATTTAAAATGGCCTTTCTGAAAACACTCTTTTCAGCTCCCAGGATCTGAACATTTTCTCAAATAAAACTGTTATTAAACTAAAAGGTCAGTGTTTCAGGAAGGGCTAGTTTAAGAGAAGCACAAGAAAGGCCAACTTTGCCTATTAGCACAGTGAGTTTCCAAGCAAATCTTTGGGAACTGGCAAAGTTTGTGAAATGAGAAAAGGAGTAAAAACAAAAAAATGTTCAAGCAATATAAATCCCATTTGCCATGGAAATTTGCAAAACTATTTCAAGTTCAGTAAGTATGGTTCCATGGCTTTTATATACACACATACTCTCCTTTTAGAAATGTGTTAAGACAAAAGAATGTTTTCTTTCCATACTTGTATAGTCTGTACTTTTTAAAATTCTTCTCAGAAACCATTTTAATTTCTTTCTCAATGGTGAATGTATCTTAAAGAACACAAACACTGGCATTTTGTCAATTAGTTATAGATATAAACACTGATCATAAAACATGTCAGAAAAAGCCAAGCATTGCAATTGCTTAGTTCTAGCAAGTGTGGCTCTAAACCATTTACTTGAAACCATTACTGAAAATAATAAATACTTGGATGATTGAAAGCAGCTCTGGATTCCTAACAAATTTTTGTTTGTCTTTACTAAACAATATTCTAAACAAATGCTTTGGCTAGTCCAAGGGTCTTCTTTAAGGTTTGCCTAGGAATCTTTTGACCCACTTAGCCACCAAAATTTCTGGGCTATAAATTTGAGTTCAGGATCAAATAAGAAAGTCCAAGATTCCTAAACTTATACTTGATCCTGAGTATTCTTAGGAAATGTGAGGAAATTCTTATTCCTCAAAGAAAGTGTAACATAAGTTCAATACACATCACCTGTCTTCTATGTGACAGGTGATGCTCAAATTCCTGTGTTTACCGAAACTGGTTAAACTAAAGATATGAAGGGAGGGAATGGTACGGGGAGACATAATTATACATTTTAGATAGATCCTTGAATGGTGAATAGAAATGACTCCAAAAGATGGAAGGACTTGATGAACTCATCAACCATGAAAAACAGAAGACTGAAAATGCAACCATGATCTGAAATATACATAGATTCCCTGAACCTCAAGGAACATACTAATTTCCTTTGTAACTTTTCCCACTTGTAATTCCCCTTTACTTCATTTTTTTTTTTTGCATAATCCTTACACTATAATTCCCTCCCCAATTACAGTATTTCTTAAACAATCTCTTTAAGTTGCTTAATAAAAGTTATACCTTGCTTCTTAGAGAAATATCAGTTCCTTTGGGATTTTTCCTTTAATGTATTTTTCTTTCTGGTTTCACCATTTGCTGATACAGGTCATGGCCAATTTTGTAAAGTCTATTATTTTCATGTGCTAGTTTAAACACACTAAAGAGAAACCATGAAGATCTTCCAAGAGAACAAAATAAATATATGTACCTGCATAATATAAGCAGCAGATTTCAGATAAAGACTCTGATTCTCCCAGGATTGAGATAGTTGAGCAAAAAGTTATACCATAAGATATAGCCAAATTAAATTTTCAGCTCCATAGAAATACTCATTAATCTTATAATTTCAATAAATTCATTAAAATGAAGAGCAATTATTGTTTAAGAAAATAATAAAGCATCCATGCAATCAATGAAATACAACACCAAGTATATTAGAGCTAAATGACTAACAGCATAGGTTACAGGATAAATCTTGTCCTGCTCCTTATCTTCTAAAAGCTACAGGGTTTGATTGGAAGAAGAGCCAAAAGATGACTAGGATAAATCTCAAGAGTTAGAAATAAACATGTTTATTATCCATTTGTGGCACCATTTAGTTGGCAGACAAATAAACCTGATTTAAACCATGCACACAGAGAATATAGGTATATTCAGCTGACAGTTACCTTCACCATCCTATAAGGAGAATGTATCTTAAGAGTGCCTTCAAAACAAATGCCATCTGTCTACTACCTGGCAGGGGTAACTGTGGCTACTTATGCATTAAAGTTAATGAAGATGGTAGAATGAAAGTTCCGCACTGCACATTCATAATCATAAATACTGTACCAGAAGGCAGTGTTAGGAAGAGTTTGGCAACCTGAACATCAACAGCATCAAGTTAATGGCTTATTTTGTAGCATTATCACTCCATCAGGATGTATATACCTTTGTAAATTTCTCATCTGAATAGCATATTATGCAAATAATGTTCATTTTATTGTTTGCTTCACAATAAGCACCCATAGAAACTAGCTCCATGTTCCATTCCATGTAGGAAAGAAAACATCAATACTGGGCTATAGCCGTATAGCAAGAGATCAGCTCGTAATTCATATTCTACAGTTTAGACATCTTAAGTAGACAATTCCTAAAACCCGTATTGAGAATCAGATATATCTAGTATTTCATGTCTTAATATTCTGAATAATAGTTGCAAGATCTCACACAGCCTCCAGGAAAATAAGATCTATAATTTAAATTAAAAAATAATAATTACCTTTGGATATTGCTTTCTGATACATAGCTTAATTTTTTTGTTTCAAAAATGATTATATTTTGTTCACTGGAGATAAAACTATAACACAGTGTTAACTCTCCAAACTAAATGAAGTACAGAAACCACCCAAGCCCTTTTCCATTTCACGCAAATGGTCCTGTGTGGCCAAATTTAAAGGTTTCTTCAGGAGTCATGAAATGCATAGAGAACCAAGCTGGAAATGAAAGGTAGCGGCCACCACAACCACTAAGCTTCTGCTCCTGGAACCTCCTTTACAAAAAATCTGGAGCCGTCGCTAATGACAGTGTGTTGTTTACAAAGGAGAGAAGAGTAGGTATTCATTACAACTTTAATGCACTGGCTATGAAGTTTGAGTTTCAATGCTGAAGCTCAGTTTTCTGTGCTCTGATCAACGATATGAAGTTATTTTTGTTTGCTCTAATTGTTTTTTTTTCCAAATCAAGTCTGAATCAAGTTTGATTCCAAATTAGGTGAATCAATCAATTTGTACATCCACACTGATGTAATCCTACACTAGGCTTCATGAGAGACGAAGACATATAAGATGATCTCTACCATTAAGGAGATTACAGTCTGAGTCAGTAAAATTGTACTATTGAGGTTCAGTATTAAGGAAACTTACCAAGGTCAGCTATAGTTAAGGATGCGGAACTTGAGCAGGTAGATGAAAAGGAAACCAAACAAAACTTGTTTGTAAAAACAGAAGGGTAAATTAGGCTAAACTGCAGGGAGTCTTGGAAACTACCAAGGACTTTGGATAAGAAATATTAAGAAATAGGGCATCCCAGACAGTTGGGAAAAAATGACAATAATACAATGAAATAGAGTGTTAGGATGGGAAATTTAATCTGGTAAAGATTTGCAGGTAAACTGGGAGGGAATGCATAAGGCAACCAGTGTTTCTCAAAGTGTAACCCCACCTTTCCCTCAATGTAGCAGCCTCTTCCGGGAACTTGTTAGAGATGCAAATTATTCAGCCCCACCTCAGACTTAAGGAATCCAACACCCTGGGGATGAGGTCCAACCTTCTGTGTGTTATCAAGCCTCCAGGTGATGCTGATGCACACTGAAGTTTGACAGCCGCTGGCAAAAGGTGAGGAGGGCTTAAAGTAGGAGACTGGCGGTGAAGATACAGTCTAAGATTCAAGATTTTTCATGGGGAAAAAATGATCACCTGAGACTGACTGAGAGATGAAAGAAAAAGTCAAAGGTGCACCCATGCCAGAAAATTAATACCCATGATGGTCAATTAAGTAAAGAAGGAGAGGCTGTTTGGAGAAGAAAGATAATGAGTTAAGGCATATTCAATTGAAGGTAATGGTAGAATCACCACATGGAATTGTAGGCAATTAGATACTTGAACCTGAAACTGATATTTGATTTGAGACTTGGCTCGACATGCTGATTTGGGAATGGCTATTACAGATTTGAGCTCAGTGAATTCTACCGGGGGAAAAAAAAAATATATATATATATATATATGCGTCAAAAATACGCATAAAGAAAAAAAAGCAAAAGGCTAAGGGATAGGCCTTAAAAATTCATCAGATGAGGGAAGGGAGTGAAAGAGGAACATCATTAGGGGCAAAGAAGAAATGGAATGGAAAGGAAGAAATAAACCAAGATAGCAAGTGTAGGAATGATAAAGAGATTGCATCTTATGTGCCAATTCCAATCAACTGGCAGTAGCTGCCTGAGTTGCTGTATGGAGAAGGACTCTGAGGCCAAGTCCAGGTTCAGTGAACTAATGTCTACTCCAGGCACAGGAGGGAGATCTGGCAGCATGGCTTACAATTACCTATCATCCCATGGAGTGCATGGAAATCACACAGCATAAGCCTCCAATCAGTGGGAGGAGAACAATGGAAGGCAGCAATTACAGGCCTCCCTTCAACACGTTTCAGAAATGAAACAAGAAGGAAAGAAGTGGAAGAACTATAAATAAAAGGTGTTTTTCACAAATAGTGGATTCTGTACATATTTGAAGGGCAGCCATAATCAATAATCTGTAATTAAGTTATACTGACGAATGGTAGTTGTTGTTTCTCAAAAGGAATTTAGAGAATAAAACATAACAATTACTCAGGAAGATCTGCTTGTTTAATATACAGTAACGCAAACCAATTAATATATATTATATTCTAGTCTACTTTCCTAATTACCATCCTGATGTGGGGCTCATAGCACATTTTTATAAAAAGAATATTTCGTAACAGTAAAAGAAGAGTGGACAAGCCTTTTCATGTGCTGAAAAGCTTTAACCAAGACGAATATCCTTACCTAAATAGTTTGCTTTGGTATCAGAAAGTCAAACACCACTCCAATACTTAGGTTCATAAATCAATCTTCCCTCTTCTTTTTATTGAGATGGAGTTTCACTCTTGGTTGCCCAGGCTGGAGTACAGTGGCGTGATCTCGGCTCACTGCAACCTCCGCCTCCCGGGTTCAAGCGATTCTCCTGTCTCAGCCTCCCTAGTAGCTGGGATTACAGGCGCCCACCACCACGCCTGGCTAATTTTTTTGTATTTTTAGTAGAGACAGGGTTTCACCATGTTGGTCAGACTGGTCTCAAACTCCTGACCTCAGGTGATCCACCCGCCTCAGCCTCCCAAAGTGCTGGGATTACAGGCATGAGCCACTGCGCCCAGCCCAATCTTCCCTCTTCTTATTGTTATGAAGTAGAGTGTACTTTTTAGCAATATAACTGTTATTTAATCCCCAAATTCATTATACACTAATAAACCTTCCTAAATTCAACTAAGATATTTAATTCTTTAAACTCTGACCAACACTATTTTCTAAGCGAGACTTAACCTTTGCATGTGTAATCAAAGCACAAGGAAAATAAAAGATTTAAAAGTATGAAAATAAAATCTATCTTCTAATCCACCTAACTTTCTATAGCCCTGGGAACTCAGCTAACCCCAACCTCAAGACTTTTCTTCTTCTGAATGAAAAGAAAATTCATGACCCAATTACAGTCTTTTTATAAGGAAGAAAAGTAAAGTCCTATTCTTAGACACTGGCCTACTAATAGACAGTAGAAATAGTGAGAGAATCACATATAGTCAAACCTCTGGGCTTCAGTGGCTTCATTTACAGCCCATTAAGGGTGAGGATGCAAAAAAGGACCTATTTAAGACACTAGCTAACCACTGCAGAACAATGGCCTCTCCTGGGAAGTTTTAAATAAAGCAATTCAGATTTTACACCCATGCTTAATTCATATTTTATTTATGAGAGTTCAAATATATTAAAACAGTGAGGCAGCATAAGACATATTGGTATAAGATATTTCATTAAACTATAGTGCAATATCCTGAGTTTTTTATTTAACTCACATTGTGACAATTAGATCACCTTCGTTTGTGAAGTCAGATTATAATACCTATAGCCGTTATTTTTCCCTTCACCTAAAGTAACAAATCTCCACTCAATGCTAGAAAACATCATTTCAATGTATTCATAAGTAGTCATATAATCTCTAATAAAACAAAAACAATTCTATGTGAAGCACTGTGGAAACTCTGTAACTCAGCCCATCACAGCTGATTTCACCATCTTTAAAACATAAGAATGTGCACAAGGATTTCAAGACCAAAGCATTGTGCTGCCTTTAACTTAAATTCAAGAATGTATTTAACCTTTTTTCTAAAAGTAAAATAAATTATTCGTGGTAAAGTTAGCCTGAAAGGAACAGTAAAAAACATTTATTATGATTACATTCCTAACGATCTCCTTAATGCCAGTACTATATAGAGAAAAGTGATGGAATTCCTTCTTATCTAGCATTTCATTTTTGTAATTTACACCATGTGCTATGTAAGGTTTCAGGGTGTAAATCCTTCAGAATACCTGGGACTACATAAAATAGCAATGAAAAAGACGCGCCTCCATTCAGACCAGTGGTTCTCATTCTTATCAGACCCAACTCTGCTTTTTTATAGCAAATCTATTTTGCAATGCTCCCTTCACTATCCTGAAATGAAACTGATTATAATCTGACCAAGAAAAGTAATCAATATAATGCCCTAAGTGTAATATTTAAATAAAACAAGCTAATTTATAATAAAATAATGGCATCTCATTATGTAAACGTTCAAACATAACTACCCTAGCAGACATAATAAAACAGTCTGAATCTTGAGTTTGTGTGCTAAATCATCACAAATGCAAAAGCTATTGTTACACAGTAGTTGCACTCTTGGAAAATTCAGTATACTTTAAAACCATGCAAAACATACTTTCTGTTTATATATAAAACAACTAAGTTCTCAGCCAGGTAAATAGGTTTTCAGCTCCATGAATCTCTGATGGGACATTCAGAAGTTGGAGGGCACAGGACAATTCTTGGAGATGGGAAACTACCCCCAGGCACTGCTAGCCATGAAGATCCCTCCCCATGCCACTAAAACACCACAGCTTCCCTCAAATTCCTAAAGTGCCTGAAGTGGTGCCGTACTCCTCAAGTGGGGTACTACTCAAACACTTTCTAAAGTGGTACAGTATTGCCCCACCACTGCGCACCATTGTTTTAGACAGGGCTAAAATATTCACCCTGATAAATGAAAAAAAGTGGGAAATCTAGCTATTTTACGGTTTGTATGACCACAGATAGTCACAAATAATCTACTAATATTTATATGGATTTTTCAAACAGATAAACATTTGGATAACACCAAAATATCTTCCCCCAACATGATCTCTGCCTTAAGGTGCCCAAACATGACTAGCTTTCTCTAGCTCCATACTCACCAAAACCACATTTTGCCCGGTCCACTTATAAAGATCACCTTAATTTTCCTTAGGGTAATCAAAATTACTCTCTGCTAATCATCACATTGCCTATTTTTTTTTTCTCTCCTGATGTCCTAGAGGGATGAGGGCTCCATTACTAAGTCAATAGAAATGGAAAAGGTGGGTACATGCAACCTAAACACTCCAGGTCTCTGTGATGATATCACAAGAATGTACAGACACCAGAAACAGATTAAAACTCATCTACCCCCAAACTGTACAAATGTTTTCATTATTTAGCATTCACATTTTCAGATTACCGTCTTTAAGAGAACAATTTCCCAAACATCGATTTATTTCAAGCTGACACATTTCCCACCAAAATTATCTACACAGGATAGCGCTTGACCATTTAAAACTATATGTTTTATATATGACAATATCAGAATGAATACTGAACAAACAGTTCAATAAGGCCATATCATGTTTATAATGAAGGAAAATGAAAAAGGATTTAAAGCTACTCATCCTGAATTAACTTATAATAATTCACAGAGATTCCTTTTTGAAATTAAGGAAGTGAGGGTACAATAAGAAATAATTTCTCTATAAACAGCAAAAATAAGTTAGCTTTCACTAAAGCATATAATATTAAACTATCTAGAATAAATGGTAAGAAAGCAACAAGAATGAGTAAAATCTAAACATATATGATACTTTTAAAAAAATGCATCTATAATTCTTTTCAAGTCCTTTCAGCAATTGGATCCAGTCTTTTTTTTTTTTTTTCTTTCCAATGTTCAGTTTCCTTTAATGACCCCCATCTCCCTGAAGGGCAGGTGCAGACAGCTAGGTGATGGCAAGAGATGTTCACTTGAAGATCTTGCCCTGATTGAAGGCTTTGCCCACATGCTGGAAGGCCCCCTCCCAGGAAAAGTACTCTCGAACCAACGTCTGGGTCTCCTCGCTGCCAGGATCCAGTTTCCTTCATGTGTATGACTCGTAGTCCACCTGCCAATCTGGACTCAGCGGAAAGGCAAGCTCCTGGCCTCGGAAGACCCAGACTCCAGAAATGGAGCTGCTATTGTTGGTTCCAGAAAGGATGACACTGGCGAAGGCATTCTTCCTCAGCTTGTCCAGTCGCTGGAACATTCCAGTGATGAGATTGCAGCTCATGAAGGTCTGAGTGAGTTCTTCAGGGAAGCGATACTCTGAGTACCACAGGGACCAACCGCCCTTATCAAAGTGCTCCCAGAAATATGGCAGTGCCACAGAGAGTGTGTCCTCATTGGAGTACTTGCGCTTAAATTCATCCAACACAAAGGTACTCTTGGGCAGGTGAGCGAAGGGGTCCTTGGCCTTGGGCTCAGCAGCCAGCGCCTGCTCACATTCATCCATCTCCTCCTCAGGAGCAGGGGCAGCCGCCTTTTTCTCCTCCTTCCGCTCAGCCTGGGGCTTCTGCTTCTCTTCCCGTGAACCCTGCTCTTTCCGTGGTGTGTCCTTTTTAGGTTGGGTCTCTGCAAACTTTTTAGCATCAAACTGGGCCATCTTCTCACACAGTTTCACTTCCCCCAAGACAGCCCGGAACTGGGGCTGGTTCATGCAGGTGAGGAACCAGCGGTTGGTATTGGGAAAGGCCTGGCGGAAAGAAGGCTCTAGAACCTGCTTATAGAGCCACAACAGGGTGCAGACAACTGTGATGTCAGCCAATGTCACTCGTTCGCCCACCAGAAAAGTCTTCGTCTTCAAGTAAGCATCCAGCAGCCCCAGAATTCGCCTCACTTCCTCCTTTGCATTCTCAGTGGCCTGTTTGTTGTGGTGCATGATGCCCAAGGTGGGGAACACCCAGGTACTGGCTGGGGGCATTATATCGGAATCAGCAAAGCTCACCCACTGCACCACCTGGGCTGCTGCCTCTGGAGTACTTCCCCGCAGCTCCTCATTGCTCACATAGTAGGCAATGGCGTTGCTCTCAAACACACAGAATCCATCATCACCCTCAAATGCTGGGACCTTGCCGGCAGGAAATTTGCGGAGAAATTCAGGGGTGCGGTTGGTTTGGCCAAAATGGAAGTGGGGTGGTGCGGAGAGCACGCGGATCTGAGCCCCGCTGTACTGAGCAGCGATGAGAGCCTTGAAGGCCCTCCAGTTTTCAGGATACGTGTACAGGGTCCCAGCCGCCATGGTGATTCCGCAAAGAAAGGCTGGATCCAGTCTTAAAAGTGTTATCAGGTAGGGGTCCTTAAGGGAACTGTTTTAATGAAACTAGTAATTAGAATACCAACTTATTCTCCATAAATAGTAACATCCAACACACATGATGATTTCATAAAATAATTCGCTAGGCAACTGAGATTTCCTCTAAGGGAATTTTCTTACCAAACCCTCCCCAACTCTCACCCCATGACCCCTTTCCCATCCTGTTAGTGTAAGTAAACATAATTCTTCTCTAATTTTCTGACAAATTGTAAATTAAATGAATCCAAATGAGTAAGATTTTACTGCATGTTTTAACACTTTTAAATGATTGTAATATTTTTATCTCAAGTTACACAGTTCATAGGGAATTTAACAGGAAGAAATTAATCTAATAAAGCATTATACATATATAATATTTAAAATCTTTAAAAGAATAGTATAAAATGTTCACATTTAAATTTATATGCATTTCAAACAAGGCAGTGAAATAAGACTGTTACGACATGTTACACATGCAAAACTTTCATTTTACAGTTATAACCACTGTGTGGGTGTTGGGGGTATACACCATAGGATTGTGAAATAAAATACAGAAATATGTCATATCTGGTTCATCTTAAATAGGTAGAAAAACAGCTCAATGAAAAGTATTCATGGCAAAGTATGTTTAATAAAAGAGTCAGGTTTACAGAGACCTGTGTTCTCCTGACTACCCTCTGTGACTTTATTTCTAATCTACAAATTACTAATAAGGTTTCTCTTGAAGATGAAATGCCGTAGAATGAGGAGGTATTTTCAGGTCAAACATGAACATCATTACATAAACAGAATGAAACTCTTCAATTGGAGAACCAACAGCATTTTATTTTAAAAATCCTGACTGATGCTGTATAACATTTCATTGAGCCAGTACTATAGTTTGCAAGAGACTGTTTAAAGCCATATATTCTTCAGAATGTCAACATGCTAGGATTTGTTGGTTTTTTTAACCTACAGAAAAGATTATGTAACAAGAAGAATTTGTGGTGCATTTTCATAAAGATTTAGGATCTGGCTTGATGTCCAGGTTCAATAAGTATTTTAGCTTCTGATCATCAAGATTCACATATTTATTGTAAATGAATTTGATCTGAGAGTAACAAGAATTTATCTGAATCTCTTTCATTATCTTTGAATGCTGCTAAAGTAATAGAATATGATGAATGATGACGAGACCAAAGGTTAAAGTAAAATTGATGTTGATCAAGCATTTTCTAAAAATTCATCTTCATGACAAGCTTAAAAGACTATTAAATCTTCCTCCTAAGAAACATGAAGTGTAGTGTGGCAAAGAGAAAGATTTAGACAATGAGGGAGAACAATATACATTTTATATATAAAACAATGAAAAACTAGAAGCAAATTAAATGTCCAAAAACAGTGAAATGGTCAAATAATACAATGCTAACATTAAAAAACATGCTTTAAACCCCATGAAAAATTTCTCACAAGTGAAAAGATACCAGGCTGAACACACTATTTGGTCTTCATTTTGTTTTCTATATGTACAGTACTGAAAAAAGCCTAAGGACACCATCACAAAGAAATACATACATATGGCCCGGCGCAGTGGCTCACACCTGTAATCCCAGCACTTTGGGAGGCTGAGGCAGGCGGATCACCTGAGGTCAGGAGTTCGAGACCAGCCTGGCCAACATGGTGAAACCACACCTCTACTAAAAGTACAAAAATTAGCCAGGCATGGTGGTGCACACCTGTAGTATCAGCTACTAGGGAGGCTGAGGCAGGAGAATTGCTCAAACCCGGGAAGCAGAGGTCGCAGAGAGCCGAGAACACGCCACTGCACTCCAGCCTGGCAACAGAGCGAGAGACTGTCTCAGAAAAAATAAATACATACATACATAAATACATATGCCAAAATGATACTAATGATTACCTTTATATTTGGGAGAAATGGATCATTTTCCTTTCTCTCTTTATACTTAGTTGTAGTGTTTACCAAGAACACATTTTTACTTTCATAATCATTTAAAAGTTATTTTTAAACAATGCATAATGAGGCATAATTTCAGTTTTTAAAAAACACCTTTATCAATTCAATCATGAACATTACATAGTATATCAGTTTAGCTAACAGAAGTTCAAACCATTCTTATACCAAAGAGAGTTGGCTGGGATTAAAGTATCTAAAAGTAGGTAGCACAGGCTCTAAGAAAACAAAATTGGTTCATGTTCTTTTCCTTTGACCCCACAGGTATCCTGCCCATATACCATTATAAGACTATGTGTTCTTAAAAGGTAAATTACAATCAAACATCTGTATTATATTATATATTATATTATAGAAAAATACAATCATATACCTTTATAACATTTGGGTAAGCAGAATTTACAGCACACAGTTTCTTATGTACACTATCTAGAAGCACACCATACAAGGGTTATTTGCTGAAGAGTTCCTCTGTAATTGAAAACAATGAGATTCAAAGTGTCTCCAAAAGGATATTCATGGCCATACCGAATACAGGTAGAAAAGAGAGGAAATCTTAGAGAGCCAAGACATTCTCTTTTCACTCTAGCTTCTCAAGTAGCATTTAATTTTGTCTTCCATTTAGATTTTTCAATTGATAACACCAATCATCCTAGTATGATGAATGATATATGTTACCAAGGACAGCTGATGAAAAATTCTTGGCCACTGACTTAAGCCATCAGCTGAGGTTAAGCTAAGTCAGATATAAGGAATGAAAGGTAACCCGGGATAGCATTTTCTACATCATGCAACAAATACCCCGCAACATTAACAGCAAAGTTCTATAGAGATCCATTTCCTACATGTGGCAGTCACTGCCACAAAATGTCACTACATATTGGGGTGTTCTAGAAAATCACTCTATAAATTGTCCACTTTGGCTATGAAATAGAGACCTATTCATTTTATTCCATACAATTGAAAATATAACTTCAACTGTAAATGTAAACTATATTATATCCAACATTACATTCTTTGCTGCCACTAGCAAAATAAAACATTTAATAGTCCTTGCTTGCTGTTTGGATTTACACATGGTGGGAAATGCATATAAAGTTTAGCTTTGCCTCCTTAAAATGGAATCTGACAACTGCTCACTGAGGTTTTGTGGACTTTAGTGTCTCTAGTGAAAGCTGTTATTCAACAAACCAATTTCTTTTTTTTTTAAGTTGCTTAGTCCATGCACACGCCACAATCAACTGGCTAAGACAAAAATATTTTAAATACCTATTTGTGGGTATTCTATCTCAATAACAAATATCAAAACCATTATTTTTCCACAAAGCTTTCAAGACACGGTAGCAATGACAAATGACAGGACACGATAAGAGATATTACAGCTTTATCTTGAGTTTAATCATCTTATTTATTTGGATTTAAAGAAAAATCAAACTAAATTACTCATTCCTTTTAGTAGCAAGAGGAATCCTCAGATGCTGTCTCTGCCATTTCAGATATAATTTTAAAATACCAAGTCTTTTCAATTTTTAATCCATGCTGGTAAATCAAGAGTAACTAAAATCCAAACAGGAATTCAGACAGGTGAGAAAATGAATTCTTTGTAACCAAAATACTCCAGCATAACTCAGCTCTATATGGAAAAGAACGTGCATATCAGAGTTGCCAACATTTTCCGCACTTGAAGTCTTGACTATGCCTTTTTCCACTGTCATCTGGGAAGCCAAGGAAAATTATAAATCTCAAATAACACAGCAGAGGCTGCCCCGAGCAGCAGCCTACAAAGCAGCCCCATATCTATTCTTTCTGCCCTCCAATAACTGAAACTCAATTTGTGGTTGAGCACATAGCTGGTCAGAAGTAAGACTACATCTTCCAGCTTCTCTTGCAGTTAGGAATAGCCTAGTGACTAAGTTCAGGCCAAGAAAATGTGAATGAACAGGGTGTACGCAGCTTCAGAGTCATCCCCCATGACATAGGCTCAAGGACAGTTGTGAGCCTAAGACAGAAAAGACTGGGTCCCAACATTAGGGAATCATCAAATTATCCAAAATGTTACATGAGAGAAAAATAAAATTTTAACTTTTTGAGCCATGTAACTTAGGGTCTCCATTAGAACAGTGGAACCTATATTCGACCCCACATATCTTACTAAAACGTATGTCCAACTCTACCCTTTGTCAGACCTAGAAGAATCAAAGGATAGCCTCAAAAACATGCAGACTTAGAAAGAAAAGCTGAAATCAGCTATGTTGGGTATACTTGCAAGAGCTGGAAGAGACCTCAGAGCAGAAGCCTATAGCTGCCCCAGGAAAGTCTCTTTTTTCATTATCCCTACTTAAGGAGTGAAGGACATGCCATCCCAAAATATGCCGGAATGGCCTATTGACCCTTTCAAGTTGAAAACACTGGAGCAATTGTAGTTTCAGAAGGGGCTAGCTGACCTTTCTCTTCCCGCATGCAGTAAGCCATCAAGATTCCTCTGGGAGGGGTACCCTTCCAGTACTGGGGTGAGAAAACAGCCCTTACCACCAGACATTGAGAACTGGGGCTGCAACAGACCTGAATAAATATACTTAATGAAGTAACCCTTATCTTCCACTAGTTTTATACACCCCTCTATATATCTCAGTAACTCCCCTAGAAAATTTACTGCCCCTCACCAAAGTTTACTTGTCCTGTCATTTCTTCTCAAATTCATTGTTCTTTGTCAAAAAAGTATACAAGCATCTTGCTGTGGTTACTTCCTCGGATTCACTGTCTTGTGAAGATCCCCATGAACACCTAGATGATGTATATGCTTTTCACTTGTTAATATGCCTGGTGTCAATTTAGTTTGCAGATCCAGCCAAAGAGCCCATTTACACAAGAGCAAAAAGGGGGGTCAGAGATGATCTCTCACTCCTCTATACTACCCAGCTATGCATAATAAGAGGAAATTAAAGAGTCATTAAAATGCTTTGTCCATCCCAGGGTAAGTAAGCCATAAATCAAGCCATTCAGTCGCAGTTGAAGAGCCCTTTTATTATTTCTAAAATGAGGGCCATGAATTAGATCACCTCGAGTGTCCCTGCTGGTAAATGTATTTCTGAAACTGTGGTTCTCTGCCCAGGGCATCACAGCAGAGCAGCTAAGAAGGTCGCCTGTAGAATCAGAATGCCTCGATCTAAAACCCTGCCATGCCATGTGTTTATGTATATTGTTGGCCAAGTTTATTAGCTTCCCCGTAACTCAGTTTCCTTGCTTGTATAGTGGGAATTATACAAGTATCCAGGTAATAGGATTGTTGTGAGAATTATATCACCTTCTGATAAATACCATTACCTCATTAGATTACACTTTAGTTCCCATAAACCTACTTTACCCAAATCCCTATATAAATAACACTCAAATTTCAAATAACAAGGAATTTATAGATTGCACATCAATGACTAAATTACCTTTCCTACTCTAGTAATTCTTCAAGGCTCCATCCAGTCATCTACTTCCTGTTTAATGATAATCTAACAATCATAGTACCTACATACTAATAATTCACTCACTCTCAATCACCTTTCTGGCAAGCTAAACTTTAATGAAAAAATGTCTCAGCTATCCCAATGTTTGCTGAAAACCTAAGTGAAGTGATGCTCTTGATTTATTTTTCCATCCTTTCTTCCCATGTAGCATTCTGCATAATAGCAGCAAGGGTCCAGTACAAATCCTCCTAAATCTTCCTTTTTCACAGGTTTTCTTTTATTCAAAATTCACTAAGCAGAATGAAATGAAAGGACTGATTGAGTCATAACTTCATTATTCCCCCATCTCCATCTACTCCAGTCATATACGCAAAACTTGAATGTGATTTAGAACACCCTGTCCTGGCTGTCCCCATCTAAGAACCCACTTTCACTATTCTATGTTCTGCTGCTAAACTCTGGGAATTTCTAAGACCCAAAGCAAACAACTGCTCTAATTCAATACTGCCTTTGATACGCTAATAGTCCTATGAGGACTTCGACTATCAACTAAAAAACAAACATAGTTCAGGTCTAAAGCAGTCTGCCTGGGCATAAGTTAGGTAAAATACGAATACGTAAGAGGTGTTGGCAATGTTTTTGGCATTAGTGTAAAGTTCTGTAAGAAAATAATTATTTTTAAGCATGCAATGACAGAACTGCCACATTCTTAAGAAATGTAAATTATATCCAAGGGCCCTTTTTTTCCAGCATAGCATATCCAATTTTATAAAAGATGTAAATGGAGAACTATAATCCACTTATACATATTCACTTAAAAGCAAGCTTGGTTGAAACACATCTATTTTTTTATGAGCAATATTTATACTTTTACAATCTTAAAAAGGCTTCTCTTCATCACACTGCAGTAGTATTTCTGCATGTCCCTAAGATTCTCTCCAACTATCTTACGTTTCCCTTTGAATACTCACAAAGACACACCTCCAAGGCTTAACACCAAGAGAACACATTCTGAGACAGTCTTATATTGCTTGCTGCCTCCAGACAACCATGGCAACCTTTTACTCAAACCATCCTTATCCCAGAAAGATGTAGGGAGCTTGGCATCCCTGCTAGGTTATACTCATCATTACAATCAACTCTGCGATGACACAGGGGACCAGGCAAGGCCAATATAGTGCAGAAATCATTCAAAACTGGCTCTAGTCTGTACCAATGTGTACACATTTTCATACAATCACTCTCTGATGCAGAAACCGGGAAGATGTTCCATGTCCCTACCCCAAGGCTCTTCTCTCTGCTACACATTCCAACAGACAACTGCATTTCTCATAATAACACAATCTTAAGAAACCTTTGGTAATATTTTTAAACATCTGTAACTTGTATGTTACATAAGTGATTTTACTTAAAACATTTTGTTTTAAATAATGAATATTATTAATAAAGATCATGACAGTTTTTTTTTGTTTGTTTGCTTCGGGTGTTCAATTTTTTTGATGCAGGGTCTCACTTTGCCACCCAGGCTCGAGCCTAGCAGCACAAACACGGCACACTGTAGCATCAATGGCCAGGGCTCAAGTGATTCTCCCACCTCAGCCCCACCGAGCAGCTGGACCACAGGTGTGCACCACCACACCCAGCTAATTTTCGTATTTTTTGTAGAGACAGAGGTTTCATTATGTTGTCCAGGCTGGTC
Organism: Gorilla gorilla gorilla; assembly: GCF_029281585.2. Classification (NCBI taxonomy): domain Eukaryota; kingdom Metazoa; phylum Chordata; class Mammalia; order Primates; family Hominidae; genus Gorilla; species Gorilla gorilla. The sequence goes on from NC_073230.2 coordinate 142,134,265, forward strand.
TCAAACTTCTGAGCTCAAGCAACCCGCCTGCCTCAGCTTCCCAAAGTGCTGGGATTACAGCCGTGAACCATCACACCCAACCCTTAATAACAAAGTTTACTGTAATAATCTTTTTATACCATTTATAATATATCAAGATAAAATTTAACTTGTTGCAGCCTTTAATTATGAAAAAAATTTAAATATGACACTATATTGTATTTCATTTGTGGACCAACTATATTTTTTAACATAGACAAAACTGACTTAACTGTTACAGTTTCAAAAATAGACAAAATCGACTGGACACGGTGGCTCACACCTGTAATCCTGGCACTTTGGGAGGCCAAGGCGGGCAGATTACCTGACATCAGGAGTCTGAGACCAGCCTGGCCATCATGGCGAAACTCCGTGTCTACTAAAAATATAAAAATTAGCTGGGCGTGGTGGCGCATGCCTGTAGTCCCACCCAGCTACTCAGGAGGCTGAGGCAGGAGAATCGCTTGAACCCGGGAGGCGGAGGTAGCAGTGAGCCAAGATAGCGCCACTGCACTCCAGCCTGGGTGACCGGTTGAGACTCCATCTCAAAAAAAAAAAAAATAGACAAAATTCCCTTTCATGCTCTACTGTTCAGAATTCTCACATTTTGCACTTAGGGAAGTTAACTTATTTGATTTTAGAACTTTTGTGTTTTATTTATGACAGGATAAAAGATTTCAGGGTACTATTTGCAAATGCAAATAAAATCGGGGGAGGATAGTTTTTATTCCTAATAAATGAAGAGCAACCTTTCTAAGATTAAGTAGCAAAATATGAGACACACCCCAATGTGCTATATGAGCATTTTAGCAAATGAATACATTTTAGTAGTCTAGTGAAACGCATCCTGACGCTAATTTTCAGAGGCATCATCACATTTATGATGCTCATTAACCTGCTTTTCAGCATCAGTGTCCCGTATGTTTCCAGATTTCTACCAATAATCTATTATGGGCATAAATTAAACACTGCATGACTATGAATAAAAAGTTTAAACTATGTAAATGTCTAATCACCATGGCAGGTAGCAGCATGTGTGATAAACCAACTGTGGATAAAGCAACTGAAGGGCTGAAACCCATTTGCCTGATCTCTACTAACAATCACAAAACTCACTAGACATTTAAAGAAAATACTGAAATAACTGTTTTATTGGTTGATTTGTTAATAGAAATTAAAATGTTCTCCATTAGCGCTTTTAACAGCATGTGCTCTCCAAAACATTGCCATTTAAGTCCCCAGTTGGGAATGGTACAAAATACCAACCTAGGCAGACCTACATTCTTTCAAACATTACCTATAATTGAATAAATGCTTACATTTTTAGGTTTTTTAAGTTTCCTGATAGGATGCAGCAAAATAAAAGTTAATGGGTGGGGAGAATAATTACCCCAAAATAATAACAATAATAATACAAGAAGTACTAAAGAAAAATAAAATACCATTCAATTTGTAAGCTAAATTTAAAATAATCTGTCCTCAGATAATCAGAAGTTAATAGTATTCTCCAGCCCTATTATAATCAAAAGACTGTTAGAAAAATTCAGGCCAAAAGCTTTTGCAAGCTATTTTTGTGAAATACAAAAAGACTGTAAAGTGTTGGTAATGATTAGAAAACCCAAGGTTGGAAAGAGTCAAGGGAGAGAATGTATATGGCAGAAGAGCAGTCCACTGGATGGGTCTGCAGGGCAGACTTGGGAGAGGGAATCCAGGAAGCTGCATGGAAGCTCACACAAATCTGCAGCTCTCCTCCCCAGGCGGGAGATGAGGCTGACAGCAGGGCTGAGGCACTGCCTCCCAAGTCCTGCAGCTCTGATCCAGGATGCTGGCCTGGGGAAAGCAACGCACATACTCACTGCATGATGCGGGGTTAGGGGAGCATGGCAACCCTGCTGAGCGGTAAATGTGCTCAGTCGTTTTTTTCCCCTCTACCTAAAGCTTTTCCTGTCAACACCATCCGAGTTACTTAGTATCTCTGGAGCAACTCAGACAGAGGGGCTTAACAGTTTAGAAGAAACAGCTTACGATTCCCCACCTAAGAGAGGAAATAAAATGCATTTAAGTGAATGCCTCCCATTTAATTAACAAAAGAAAGAGTAGAAGTAGATTTTAGGTAAGGATGGAAGCAACTACAATACACTTAAGCTGTCAGGCCTGACAACTGACGAAGAGGTTCAGACTCACCCGGTGAAAAGCAATAAAACAAACCTTTTCAGGCTTACACGACGCGCAGGAGAGCCATGCCATTTCAGTGCACTCTAACATTCTATTTCAGGTCCTGTCTCTGCTCTACCTACCAGTCATCACTAATGGAGAACTGAAACTCTCTATGACAGTCACCCTCATTAAAACAAATTGCCCAGAAGAAGCTGAAATATAGAAGGCAAAGGCTTTTTAATGAAGAAAATAACAAACTTCAATATGATCATTTTATCTTTAGGGGAGAGGTAGGCAGAGAACTGACTAGAACATTAAGAAACACAAATAATTTAAACTTATAGGTTCTAACCATTTTAAATTAAGTAAATTTTAATTTTTACCCTCCAGGATCTCGCAACATATGTATATGCTGATATAGTTTGGATCTGTGTCCCCGCCCAAATCTCATGTCAAATTGTAATCGCCAGTGTTGGAGGTGAGGCCTGATGGGAGGTGACTGGATCATGGGAGCTGATTTCCCTTTTGGTGCTATTCTTATAGTGAGTTCTCATGAGATCTAGTCATTTAAAAGTGTGTGGCACCTCTCGCTGCCCCTCCTCCTCCTCCAGCCATGTGATGTACCCCCTTCCCTTTCATCTCCTGCCATGATTGTAAGTTTCCCGAAGCCTCCCCAGAAGCCAACAGATACTGCCATGCAGAGTCATGAGCCTACACAGACTGCAGACTCATGAGCCAATTAAACCTCTTTATCAGTCTCAGGTATTTCTTTATAGCAGTGCAAGAACTAATACTTATGCCTGAATCTTACTTTTTTTAGTGACGTCTTACATTGTTTGCATATATTTTTGCTTTTGTAATTGTTTATTCTGTTTTTTAAGAGCAGATCCAGCAGGTGGCATAAATGTTTATAAACATGACAGACCGGTATAATCTGATGAAGTAGTTCTTAACCTGGGAATTCAAGAGATCTGTAAACTTGGATAGGAAAAAAAATGCATCTTTATTCTCACTAACTTCTAAATAAAGCATGCATTTCCTTCAAATATTAATGATACCCTAAAACCTAGTAGTATTAGCCACAGTACCTGTGATTTGTCACCAATAGAAATCACACATTTTCATAACACATTACAATAGTTTCAGACATTCCAAATATTCATGCTCATCACTACTTTGAAATAATAGTAGTTAATACACCCAACACCAGGTCATTTTATTTAATGTGCTAGTAAGTCAGTGTATATTACAAACTTGGGTTTTTTTAATTATATATAATTGGTTTCTTTTGTAATGCTATGTATTTTTTTTTTTGGGAGACGGAGTCTCGCTCTGTCGCCCAGGCTGGAGTGCAGTGGCGCGATCTCGGCTCACTGCAAGCTCCAGCCTCCCAGGTTCATGCCATTCTCCCGCCTCAGCCTCCCGAGTAGCTGGGACTACAGGCGCCCGCCACCACACCCAGCTAATTTTTTGTGTTTTTTAGTAGAGACGGGGTTTCACCGTGTTAGCCAGGATGGTCTCAATCTCCTGACCTCATGATCTGCCCGTCTCGGCCTCCCAAAGTTCTGGGATTACAGGCATGAGCCACCGCGCCGGGCCATATTTTTTGTATTTAAAAGTAAAATGGATCCACAGGCTTCACCAGAACGCCAAAGTGCAACTTGGCACAAAGCAGGTTAAGAACCTTTAATCCAGTAGAATGTACAGGTTTGGAGTGAAGACCCAAACTTACATCAGACATTGTTACCTGTGGTCTAGAGTAAATCACTTAATCT